>NC_083345.1:26164282-26492760 GCF_019175385.1 Lycium barbarum | reverse complement strand
TGCTTCCTGTCAATCCAAAAATGTTCGAAAGAGAATTAGATCTAATCTCGTCAAGTGGGCTTATTCTATTTCGGAAGTTAGATTGAAGATTGAGAAAGCCGGCCAGTAGTGCCTTTAGCGAATGCGTTCACGAGGCCGGTCCCCGGTGGCTAAGAAGCTTGATCACTTTGTTGAATAAAGCAAGTTGACGTGATGATCGAATCTGGGTGAAGTGTCGCTACTTGGCCCAGCGTTATTGAGAAAAAGTTTAGTTTCCATAGCTCTATCTATTGGTACCAGCTAGGGAACTCCCTCTTTGCGAGCTACTTACTTTATCTGAACCCTCTACCGACAGATGCGCGAATTGCACTAGTCATTGTGCGGAATGCCCTCTAAGCCAGTCAGTCAATGGAGGGACCGGGGCGCTAGGTATTTTCTTTCTTCTGGCCGTAAGTGTGATCAATGCCATTGAGCTTCGGTACTCTAAAATAGTAGTCGGAATTCGCTTCTGAGTGAGCTTCCTTCCTTATGCTCTGGTCTGACATTCACGAACAGCTTTCTTTCAACTACCAGCTTCAAAGCTTGATCTCATCTCTCTTCTTTTGAAAGTTTAGTACTATTATTGTTGGCATGGAAAGAGTTCATCTTGAATGGCACAAAATACATGAATGAAAATTTTGGTGCTTATTTACGGGATAATCCATCAAACCAATTGTCCTTATACTACTATCGTGTGATACAAAACTATGAAACTTTAGAACCAAGTTAGTTATCTCTCTATTTCATCAAATTATGGATTCCTTTTCAGTATGTCACATTTATACACAAAATCTTGGAAGGGCATTTGGCTTTTAAGATTCAACAATATTTCCCTGGTGCAGAGAATGTACAACTACTTATTACAAACAACAGATATGCTTTGCTCTCATCTATTACACAAACAGTCATTTAGCAGGACTCTTCTACCACAAGTTATAGTATCTCAGTTGCACAAAAAACTTGCCGCAGCCGCTCATCAGCAAAAAGGTACTAATTTACATGCAGCAATAGATTCCAGAATCCAAGTATGTTGAATGGCTTGACAACCAATTTGCTTGGCTAGATCCTCAGCTTCAGCTAATCTTTGTTGTAAAATGCTGCTTTCTTCTTCAAACATGCAACCCTGTGGGGGTTCACAGTTGTATACAACTAGAGAAGGTGGTTGAGTGTCCTGTGCAGCGCGAGTCTGCTGCACCAACTGTTCCTTGCTCTGAATGATAGTGCCTCCAGCCTTCTCAACTAGATCTAATAAGTCACTTTTGTAAGCTGGCATAAAATCTCCACTCAAATAAAACTTGAAACCATCAAAAAGCTTTGGCGCCTGCAGTATAAAAGAAAATTGTTTACTGGATACATTTTTTTTTCGTACGTGCCACCTCAGTTGGGAACCACGGAAAAAAAAAAGATTTTTAGCCTTGAAGCTTATTCATAAGGAATATAATGGACAAGTTTCTCGGTCACCTGCAATAACCAAACACTTACATCAGTTGAGACCCTCAGCCTTCCAGCTTTGGGGCCCCCACAACAACCATAATTGTCTAGAGTTATTTCATATGGTTCTTCATTTACCGGGCCATTTGCTGCAATACAAGCTTTTACCCCTGCAAATTAACAAGTTCCATGGTAGGAGAATGGAATTTAGATAAAATAATCATCCTTCTCCATTAGACAACTAAATAACTATTGACCCAAGCCAAGCAAACTATTTCCAAAAACAAAATCCATGCTATCAAAGCGGCTTTGCAGAAGTCAAACATGTAACCGGGTGTTTCTCTTCTCTTCCCCTCAACACCAAAGCAACTTATTTTTTTATCCCCGCACATTCTACTTTATTACAATTCTTGATTCAATAGTGATTAAAAATGCCCTTGTTAAGGAAAACCAATTGAAAAACCTATTCCACAAACACTTTAGATACAAGGAAACAGTGCTTACAGTCCATAGTTAGAATCCATTTTCCACTCAAAATCGCCATGAGAACTTTCATTGTTCTGGTGCATGCACCCTTTTCATCTATTGTTGCAACAACATGCGTGACATTTGGTTTCCAAAACTTGCAAACAGTTGCACCACACATATTAGCAAATTTCACCAACATATACTGCAAAACGTCAGAAAACAATAAGGGATTAATACTTTTAGAAATGAACCACTTTCAGCTAACAATTCCAAACAAAAAGAAGTTACCGATTTGTTTTACTCGAAAGGATTTTCTCAAAATAAAAGGGCATTTAGATGGGCCAATGTGCAAATACCATAAAAGTAAACAAATAAAAGCAAAGATACTAAAATAAGTGGATCTTGCATACGTTGCTATTCTCAAGACCTGCATCAACCAGGACTAAGACATCAACTTAGCGATGACAAACAGAGAGTTAAACCATCTATACATGGCCATAATAAGTTGACTCTAGTATACCAGAGGGCTGAAATATAAAAAGGGTTTTTTTGCCTGGTAACATGCCAGTGGCAATTCTCCATGTGACTTGTAACTGCATACTTGATTGTGACACTGATCAAAGAGTCTTAAAACAGATACAAGGGATATATGATAGAACTAGCAGAGAATATTGTCAATGCAGAAAGGATAAACCAACCTTCTCTCCTGAGGATAAAGCAGACCCAGAAAGAACCCATTCTTTGGGTCCATCTGATGATCTTGCCCAAAAACTCAATTGCTCGGTGGTTCTGCATGCACAATGATCAAAAAGGAAAAGGAGTTATGGAATTGCTTATAGATGAGGACAACTACCCTCATATTCTAATGACTATGCATATCTCAACTGCCCTTTGGTTTACATGAAAGAATAAAAATCAATGTGTAAAAGTATACAAACGGCAAGTTTTGTTATGTATTTCATGAAACAATATGAAGCTTTTCAATTAAGAAACCCCAATATTCTGTGGCTATCTTTATGTAACAGAGCATTGTGATCCAATATGTTCCAATGGATATGCTAGCCAACTTCTTGACAAGAATATTACATCATTCGAAGTCATTAGAATATTACATCATTCTAATGACTATGCATATCTCAACTGCCCTTTGGTTTACATGAAAGAATAAAAATCAATGTGTAAAAGTATACAAACGGCAAGTTTTGTTATGTATTTCATGAAACAATATGAAGCTTTTCAATTAAGAAACCCCAATATTCTGTGGCTATCTTTATGTAACAGAGCATTGTGATCCAATATGTTCCAATGGATATGCTAGCCAACTTCTTGACAAGAATATTACATCATTCGAAGTCTAGAAGAAAGAGAAAAAACAACAATTTCTCAATATTACATTAATGGATTAATCATATAGACTACCCAGTTAATTTAACTAGACTAATAACCTAAAAGAATAAGCATTGGCCTTCTAGTGTGCATATGTATGTAAAGATACTCCTATTAGATATACTAATACCTTAACAAGCCTCGGTTCCACATGACAATCAAATGAGATAAACCTGCTTATCGGAGGACTTAATGACTGGGAACTTGAGAGAGTTGCTGAGTTCTTTGGGACCTCGGAGGAATTTTAAGGATTGAATGAGCATGATGATACTTTAATCTGGAAGAAATGTGGTAAAGGGATCTTTACAGTTGCTTACTCAAAACTTTCATTCTCAACTCTCAAGTCAGCATACAAATAGATGGCCATGGAAGGAAATTTGGAAAGTAAAAGCTCCTTCCAAGGTCATTTGTTTTTCATGGCTGGTGGCAAAACGAGCTTGCCTTACTCAAGAGAAGTTGCAAAGGAAGGCTTTCACTTATGTTCAAGATGTATGTTGTGTGACAGAGCTTTGGAAACCAACAGTCATCTTTTTATTCATTGCGCTCTTACAACACAGCTGTGGCAACTCTTTCTGAGCCTGGTTGGAATGAACTGGACCATGCCAGCAACCACTGTAGGGATTCTGGAGTGTTGGAACAACAATGGTGGCATTGTGAGGCAGAAATCTTGGTGAAGTCCAATACCGGCTTGCACATGGTGGACAGTTTGGAAGGAAAGGAACAACAGAATTTTTGAAGATAAGCACAAGCCTTTTTGGGAAGTTAAGATGAACTGTGTTCACTTACTCTATTTTTGGTGTAAAGAAAGTCATGTAGAAGATACAGAATCTTTGGTAGATATGCTAGGACTTCTGTAAAATGTAAAATAGGCTTGCACTGCCTTGGTGCTTCTGTGAATAAAATGTTACCGGTCTCCAAAGAAAAAAAAATATACCAACAACTCGAGCAGTTCCGTACGCCTTCAACTTTCCAACTAGCAACAATTGTGGATCCACTACAATTTTATGACAAGAGATACCAACACTTCTTGTCATTCAATCATCATCACACATCTGTATATCAAGACAACCTTTTATGCAGGAAAAATAGTAGTGTACATGATTTATTTATTTTTGATAAGGTAAATAATTTTATTAACAATTGGGGAAACCCCGTATATAAGCCGTATACCAAAAGTAGTGTACATGATTTATATCTAGAGAATCAGCATAAATAATGATGGTATTAGGAAGGTACACCAGTTTCAAAATCAAAATTAATAAACCTTCAACTTTCCAACTAGCAACAATTGTGGATCCACTACAATTTTATGACAAGAGATACCAACACTTCTTGTCATTCAATCATCATCACACATCTGTATATCAAGACAACCTTTTATGCAGGAAAAATAGTAGTGTACATGATTTATTTATTTTTGATAAGGTAAATAATTTTATTAACAATTGGGGAAACCCCGTATATAAGCCGTATACCAAAAGTAGTGTACATGATTTATATCTAGAGAATCAGCATAAATAATGATGGTATTAGGAAGGTACACCAGTTTCAAAATTAATAAACCTAAACCGAGGAGCTTGAGATGAGTGGGAGGATTTTTGTTAACCTTAGGGGATTGGCTTGGGTAATGCCTAAAAAGATTACTCAAGTACTATATAGCTGGGAGGACGCAGGATTAGGAGCTGCAGACAGAGATAGATGGAGGGTTGTTCCAGCCTGTATATGGTGGACAATTTGGAAAGAGAGGAATTCAAGGTGTTTTGAGGACATCAGTAATGAAGCACAAAAGATCAAACTGAACTGCATTAGACTTTTTTGTTTTTGGTGTAAGCAGATATATCCAGAAGATACTGAGTCCATTGTAGATATTCTAGGATCTTGTTAGAATGTTGGATCAGTTGTTTTCTTTTGCCTGATGTAAATATGGTTTTCAGCACAACCTATGAGCTGGTTTCGTCTATACATACAACTGTTACCTTCTCAAAAAAAAAAAAAAAGTAGCACACATATTTTAAGGTTTCTATAATGATGTTCCTATCATTCTCAACTAGGGGTGGGCATTCGGTTCTTCGGTTTTTTAAAAGTGTGTACCGAATACCGAACCATATTTGTTCGGTTCGGTTTTCGGTTTTTTTTTTTTTTCTTCAATTTTAATGGCAATTGTCCTTCAATATAGTGACAAGACTAAATTCAAGTTAACTAGAAATTCATTCTGACTAACCCTCAGGGGTTGGCCTGGTGGTAATTGGCTTGAGCCTTGGGGTGCTCCCCTTCAAGGTCTCAAGTTCGAAACCCACTGGGTGCAAACAATTTCTGAGGGCCATCGGACTGGGGTAAAACCCTGAATTAACCGTGGTGCACTTGCGGGAAACTCCTTGCCGAGGGCCTGTGCACCCCCGGGATTAGTCGGGGCTCAAAGAGACCCGGACACCCGGTGCTTAATCAAAAAAAAAAAAAAAAATCATTCTGACTCCAAATATTCCTGGGGAACTAAAAGAACAGACCTTTAGGCAAACATGTTCTACTTTTTTAACTAAAACCCAGTCAATAAGGTAGAACTGGAGAAATAGAGATCAAGCAATTACATTAAGATGTTGAGAGAAAGGTTAAGTGCTTTGAAATTATCAGCAAATGCCTTGACAGATCTTATTTAGCTCAGGTCAAGTTTCTCAACATTGACGCAAGCAGGTTACCTGAGTAGTCTCAACCAGAAAAAATCTTTTATTTTTATTTTTAAAGAAGTTAACTGAATGCCTTCAAATAAATTTCTAGCGTTTTTGTAAAGACATTCTGATCAAGATAGGTCTTCAAATAGATTTCTTTACTATTTTTTATTTTATTTCAAATCTTGAATTGTGATAAGTGTTATTAAACAATTTAATAAGTCGGAAAACCTATCTCAAAGTAAGAGATTAAACAATTTAACCTCGCTAACTTAAATAAAATTATTCAAATTGGCACAGAAAGAATTAAGTGCGACACGTTACAAGACTGTCCAAAGATCTGTCTTTAAACACTAAGCTAAGTGTTTTTGCCTTATTGTTCGGTTTATTTGAACTCAAGTAATACAAGTTCAGTTCTTCAGTTAAACCGAAAACCGGGACCCAAAAACCGAACCGACCACCGAATTTTTAGAAAAAATAAAACCGAAACCGAACCGAAGAACCGAAACCGAAGAACTGAATTAATTCGGTTCGGTTTTTCGGTTTTCGGTATTTATGCCCAGCCCTATTCTCAACAACTGCCTAAAATTTAAGAGGTGATAGAAAACAAAATAGTACATGCCATAATATACACTCTTCTTACAGTGGAGAAGTCTCTGGATACACTTCCCTCCTGACATGCTTTCTGGACTTCGACTTCTCACTTGGAAATTTAACAGATTTATGAATTGGGCACAGCATGACAAACTCGTCCTATAATTAAAGATGTAGACTTTTAGGGAAACTAGGAAGATGCAAATTCTACGGTGCTCAATTGGATAAATTTGTTAGTTGTATTTACTTACCCTATCCCAACGGCAATCCTGGATTTCAAATGCACAGGGCACATGATAACTCCTCCTGCAAGACTTTACATAGCAGCCAAGTGCTGCACCCTTCATGCCACAACTACTACATTTGAGTTTTGCAGCTCTTGCCACCTCGGTGTCCAAATTCTGTATAATATCTCCAACATAATATACTTGAGGTGTCCTGTAATCAATGAAATTAAGTTCCGAAAAGGTATCAAACCTAAGTTGGATCGACTAAAAAATAATTGTGTGGTTCACGAAATACTGCAGAACGCCAAAGGATCAATGAAATATGATATAACATAAGAATGAGATAATGCTTTAGTAGTGGAGGTACAAGTCTTGTAGAGGAACAACCTACAGGCAACACCTGATTAGCTCTAAATAAGTTATGTCCTATCTGAATTATTCACTAAAAACACAGCTGATAATCACAACAGATTATTACGATGTTTGATTTGTTACAATCAAAGGTTACTAAACACATTTGGATTGTGTTCTTTGTGCATCTGCAGTGGAGGAAACTCATGCTCATATGTCCTTTGATTGCTCTTATTTCCAGCACATCTGGAAGCCTCTGCTACACTGGATGAGACTCAATAGGCAGATCGGATCACGGGAGGCTGCAGTAGGGTGGCTGTCAGTTAAGGTGAACACTAGAAGACCTAAGAATTTCATTTTGGGATTTCTATTTGCAGCCACTGTCTATCATATCTGGTTAGAATGAAACAGTCGTACATTCAGCCCGAAGGCAGAAGAAAGCAAAGTTATCATTGGAGACATAGTCCTACTGTTACATATAGTGGGACAAAAGCATTGTAAATGAATGACTTGTTTAGATAGGCTTAGTTATTTTTCTTGTTTGTTGATTTGGTTCTGTTTTGTTTAGCAGACCAACTGACCATAGTTTCCTCTTGGTTATTTTTGAGGATCTACCTCTAGAGTCCAATGAGCTAGCATGTGTATTATTGACACTTCAGTTAAATAAATAAAAAAATCATTGACCCAAAAAAAGGCTCCTTTTCTCTCCAGCTCCAATTGTCAATAACCATCTATCACAGCTAAATAATTCAAGCATAGCACATAATGTGTTTAAAGTGCACTTGTTCCATCTCATCCAACCTACATAAAGAAAAAGAAGTGATTGCACAGGATAGAGATGCCACTCAACTGCACGCTTAAAGCTTCCCTTTATCAGTTGCGTAATCATAAAACATTATAATATTTTCTGAAATGGTAAATAACTATAAAGCAATATTATGTTTGGAATATCAAGTTAAGTGATTTAAACCACCTACCATTCAATGCATTTACTGTGCACACATATGACTTTGGGAAGAGAAGTGACATTTTCCACCACTTCCTTTCCATTTGCATAGTACATGAACAGTCCAGTTCTCTGCACATATTTAACAGAAACTGAAAAAGTTAATATTAAGAATTGGTTAAATATAGCAGAATATGTCCAGATAAACATGTGTAAATAAACAAAGGATGTGGACCAAAAAATAAGTAGCAGTGGAAGAGAGTATTAAGAAAAATATATAAAACACCAGAATAATCGCATGCAGCTGATAGCTTGAAGTTTCTCCTTTCATAAACAACACAGATAAACTCACCTCTGTGGTCTTAGGTGAATGACAGAAAGCACAAACGCTTTCTTTCAGAGGATGTTGATCTGTAACTGCTTTTGGCTGACCAACAGAAGGAGATTCACATATTTTATTCTCCAAATTGCAGTTGGAATTAGCAACAATTTCAGAACTAGGATATCTTTGTTGAATATGACCATGACTTTCTAAGCTCTCTGACAAACCATAATTTAGTTTCTTTTGCCTCTTCATATCCCTTTCATGAAATATATCTTCACCCCCAACTGTGCAGCGCATTTGACCTTTCACCACATTTAAAGCTTGTACTGACCTCTTTTCTGTAATGTTCTCTATATTCTGAAAATGCAAAGGTCAAAAAGAAGAAAACATATAGGAGAGAACACTTGACCGCTAACAAAAACTTCTGCAAACTCTATCTATTTTTTAATCTAACAAACCAATTAAAAAGAAAACAAGAAAAAATTATCACAACCCAAGCAACACTATCAAAATCAAGATGTTGATTGTGTTAATTAATTAGCACGATTTTAGGACACTTTATTTTTCCTTTTCGCAGCGTAATTATAGGAATAGATATTTCTTTATCGTAATTGATTGTCTTTCCTTAATCAGTTAGGATTCACTTGTATAAAAACTTCTTCTCATGGGATGTAAAGACATACTGAAATACAAAAGAAGCATTTTTCTTCTTCTCAAATTCTATATGGTATCAGAGTCATTGCTGCCTTTGAGGTGCGTTTTTATCCCTCACAACATTATGGTTCTTTTTTCTTCCAAAAAGAGATTGGGTTTTCTCCCTCCTTCAAGTTGTCCGCAAAGGCTACTTTTGACAGAATTTTTTCAAAACCTGCTTGGGTTGTCTGTCAATTCCGAGCCTACCCACCAAGTTTCAGATTTTTTTTCTAATCACCGGAGCTTGTTTTCTGGCGAGACAGATCTATCTGGCGATTTTTTCCAGTTTTTTATTTTTCTCTGAGAACTGATTTGAAGATAATTTCCTTCTAAAGTACTAGGAAATCATATTTTCTAATTTGGAGTCCTATTAATATTTAATACTATGGGGGAAACAGCTTAAGGAGAAACTGTCTTCCGATGAAATTCAGCATCCTTGCCGACTCTTAACCAAACTTGACTCACTTTTGTTGCCACATCTAATTATGTGCAAATAGGTAGTGCCTAAGCTGCTCAACTTGATTCTTGGGTTGTTGTTTCTGGTGCGAACAGACACAGGAGACGCTCCTCTAAGTTTTACAAAACTACTCTCCTAGTCCCAACGGATATTATGTAAGAATAGCCAGTGGCTCTCTAACTCCCCATCTTTGGAACAGGTTTTGCTCTTTGTACACCTGATATTACCTTATCATTTGTTCTTCGTGTACCTGAGTTTCATGTTAACATGTTATCAGTTAGTTCAATTACTAAAGAACTAAGTTGTAGTATCAAGTTCTTCCCTGATCATTGTGTTTTTAAGGGTCTTCAAACAAGAAAGAGGATTGGCAGTGGTGAATAGCATGATGGCTTATACATGTTCGATGGGACTCCAGACGCTGGTCTAGCATTTTTTAGAGGAAATAAGGATGTCAATGAAAAATATAGTCCAGTTGCGTAGTCGGTTGGGGCACCCATCCTTTTTTGTTTTAAAGAAGTTATGTCCTAGTGTGTTTTCCAAAACTGAGCTTGACTCTTTGTTTTGTGATGCTTGTGAATATGCCAAACGCACTAGAAATTATTAACCTCTGAGTGATAATACAAGTAATACTCTTTTACGATTATTCATTCTGATGTATGGGATCCTAGTCAAATTTTTTCTCTGTTTGGAAAATGATGGTTTGTTACCTTTATTAACTGTTGCTCTAGGATAAGTTGGGTGTATCTCTTAAAGGCCAAAAGTGAGGTTTTCTCTTGCTTTCAGTCATTTCATATGATGATCTGTACTTAATTTGAGGATAAGATAAAAATCTTGTGAACTGACAATGGCACAGAATATATGGATAAAAGATTTGGTGCTTATATGGATGGGATAATCCATCAAACTAGTTGTATCTACATTAGTGCACAAAATAGGGTTGCTAAGAAGACAAATAGGCATTTGTTAAAACTGGAAAGATCTCTATGTTTACCATGAATCTATCGAAAGCCTACTGGGGGATGCCATTCTAGTTGTTGCCTATTTTATCAATAGAATGTCACTTAAACCCTCAATTCTCAGAGTCCCCTAGAGGCTTTAAAGGGTGAGAATAAATATACTGTTCCTCCGCAGGTTTTTGGGTGTGTCTACTTGGTTCACACTAGAAATTCTGGGAAACTTGATCCTAGAGCCCTTAAGTGTGTCTTTATTGGGATTTCTCCTATACATAAAGGGTACAAATGCTATCATCCTCCCTCCAGGAGATCCTTTGTCAGCATGGATGTTACCTTTCGAGAGTCGGAGCCCTATTTCGCTATTACACGATCACCTTTTCAGGGGGAGAGCAATAAGAAAGAAGAGATGATTCTCCCAAGTTCCCCTGTTGAAACCGCTACCACAAAGGAAAGTGAAGTTGGAGAAAGAATTCATTGGGAGACTATTGGGTGTTTTGATAGACCTGATTTGATAACTTACTCAAGGAGAAATAGAGCAGAAGAAGTCATTATGCAATCTGTCGAAAGGAGGGTATACGTCCAGATTCACCATATATGTCAAGATTCATCGAACTTGAGTAAGGAAAATACTATAGAATACTCTATAGCATATCTTAGGATATTATTTATTTAATTAAAATATTTATTTGCCTTATTAATCTATAAAAAGATTCTTATGACAGTAAGAGACGTAGAGAATCTCTTTTCAATGACCGAGAATTGGCCTAGAGCCAACAATTTGGGCCAATTGCAGCCTCCGGAAATCGGGGATGGTGAGCCCGCCCCTCTACCCTTATCGACTTAAATAATGGACTTAGTTTAAGGCGTAATTGTTGTCATGACTTAGTTTAAGGCGTAATTGTTGTCATGACTTACATTATTAGCCATAGAGAATGATCACCTATGTAACCTAAAAGTCTTATATAAAGAGCCCTCTTATACACTGTTAAACATTCGAGTCAATAAGAAGTTTTACGATCTATATTTGAAAAAACAAACAACAAAACCAATTATACTATGAAGATCTAACAGAAAGAATTCTCTTACTTTGAGACTTTATGATGGTGTGTTTTTTAAAATCAAGGACCACTTTTTTTCACAATAAAATATTGATTCAGCATGGTTCTTCAGTAGACACGCATGCAAATTATGGAAGAAAAATAATTAAGCCAAATGTAGTATCACACCATCAAACTCCTAGATAAAACAATGCATTAAAGAAGGCAAACAAACTAATAGAATTTTGGTTGATGCCATCATCATGTGCTAATTCCAAATCATTTCAAATCTTACTTTGTGAAGTGCATATTGCACCAAGAAAATGACTTCAATGTAGCATTAAGTAAGTCTACTATATATTTCAAGGAATATCTATATCATTTTGTCCTAGTACTTGACATACTAATGCAATTCCCAAAAGAATGTTTAGCAAGTGTTGTCTATATCCATACTCCATCTATGTGAGTTTCCGCATAGTTGTTCCAAGGATTGCCCTATGTTGATGATCAACATAAAATATTCATATTATGAATTCATATGTAATTTGAAAGATTTAGGGAGCATCTATTTCTAAAAAGAAAAATTATTGAGTATTAGAATAAAACAGTTCCAAACAGAGCAAAATGAATATAAAGAATCCATATAGCCAATCCAACTAGTTCAGGACTAAGGCATAAATAGTTGGTAAATATATTGTCTATTCCCAATATAAATCAATAGAATGGAAGCCTTTGTCTCCACTACCCAAAGAGAGGTTGAACTTCTAGCTAAAAGTGCATACAAGTAATATTTTGAACAGTACTCACCAAGAACATAAATAAATGGGAAAATGTAAGAAAAATATGGAGAGTCCAGTGGTAAAACAAAAAAAGGTACAAAGCGAATCATCATGAGAATAAATGTCACTGTTACCTATCCGAAGAGGATATCAAACACATAACCCATCCATCAAATGGGCTGCAACAAGCATGGATGGCGTTCAAGCAACTCACAGCCTAAAATACACAACCATATACCCACACATCTGAGTGAAATCATCGGTTTGAAAAAATTAATTAAAAATATGAAATTAAGCAGCATGGTAACAACACCTACACTGTTGTATGCTTTCTTATTGTGAGCCACTAGATTTTTCTTCAGGTCATGCAGCAACTTTGAATTGAATATGCTTTACTTCAAGCACTATACATGCACAAAAGAAAACACAATAGATCCTGAATAAGTGAAGAAAAACAGCCTCCAGCCACTATGACTCAAAATTGGTCAAAAGACAGATAGGTGGGTACCCAAAACCAAGCTTTATGTAACTTAAACTTTTATAAAGGTTCCCTTTTTTAATGTCATGATGCCACGTTTATCTATTTTAATTGTAAACAGTAAGAGAACGTCGTTGGAAGTTACTAGTACAGATATTGAATGGCAATGTGAAGCTTCCTCAGTTATGAGACCATAGTGCTACTCAGAGAAGCTGCTTGGTCCATCTTTCTATTTTTTTTTAATTTTTTTTTTTTTGGTGAAGTAATTGATTGTATTCATGGCATCGGTCCATCTTTTTAATTACTTCCCTTAATCTTGCTATTTATTTTGCTTACTTCAATTTTACTCATGTTAATCTTCTTCCGTTGCCAACATACAAATTCCAGTAACTTCTCTCCTGCATTTTGTTTTTCCTTATTGTTTCGTCTTTTCAGTTTTAGCAGAGAAACACACAGGAAAAGGCTTCTGAAACACGTAATAATTGTCGGCTATAAAGATGAATAAGGAATAGACAAACTAAGAAGCATCTTTAAACAGAATATTATAGCTAGCAATTTCTAGTGATGTACTATCATGGATAGAAGAGGGAGCACAAGACACTAAAAAAAGGTACGACAACTAATGATGAAAGAAAACCACGTGAAGAAAAGCTTACTTGCCTTTTCTCTTGTTAACGGATGGAAAAGTACCAATTTCAGTGCACTTAACATACGAGGTCATGTAGTTGCATTATTATTTTTTGTTTCATTTGTCTTGTATCTTGCTATTGTGCTGTCATATTTTACTTGATACTTTGCTTCAAATTCTTTTCTTTTCTTTCGAGCTGAGGGTCTATTGGAAACAACCTCTCTGCCCCACAAAGGTAGGGGTAAGGTCCACGTACATCTTACCCTCCCCAGACCCCACTTTGTGGGATTACACTGGGTACGTTGTTGTTGTTAACATACAAGGTCGAGGTAGAAGGGCATTATGTGATCCAATAGGAAAATTGCAAACAAGTGAAATGCACCATCCTTCTCTGCTGGTTTATCTTATGTCGTAAATGGCTTTCGCAAAATAAACATATTTCTATAAGTTATAAAAGGATTCTAAGTATTACGCCTTGCAGTCAATGAAAGGAGAGAAGATTCTTTCCGTTGAATTTTCTGAACTCCCTATGCAGTGATATTCTTATGATCATACAACGATGATGCAATATTTTATCCCGATGCTACTTTACATTTAAAAACAACTTCCTTGTCCTTAACTCTGTCTCGTACCGGTTGGCAATTGGCAGTTAAGCAGAGATTATTAGTCCATTCATTGAACTGGAATCCCCTTCCACACAAAAACTGATGTGATATATTTTCCTATCTAAGCACCCAAGTGCACTAAAGTAATTTTCATAGTATGTAATCTTTAATCAAATGGAGTAACATGGCATCACTTATTGATACAACCTAGGGAGAACCACACCCTAAAAGCACATTGCAATTCCGATGTGAGGCTCAAGTCCCATACCTTGCAATGGACCATAACACTTATATGCACGAAATGTAAACAAGTTGTTGCACAGAAAATGCAACAACAACTGGAAAATCATTGCAGTTACATTACTGTTCAAGGAGTAACATAAAATACTCCCTCTGTTTCAATTTGTTTGTCTCATTTTGACTTGACACGGAGTTCAAGAAAGTGAAAAAAAAAAAAAAAGATTTTTGAATCTTATGCTATTAAACTAAAGATACTAACATGTCACGAGGAAATTTGGAAATTACATCTAATTGATAGCAAAATCAACTAATGTAAAAATAGAAAAGATTAATATAGAAACTGAGACAAGAAATTACCTTTGGAAAAAATTGAAGACACTGAAAGAGAGGAAGAGAATGAAAAAATTATATCAGCCCAGAAAGCGCTAGTCTTCCCTTTTATTTTTCAGTAAATAAATTGTTACTTTTAACCCACAATAGTTCTTGCGGTGTTCTTAGCCCCCTTAACTTGCTTTCTCTCTTCTTTTGCCCTCTTAAATTCTCTAATTGCGTAATAAAAAAAAGGTCTTTTACTTAAATAGTCCATTTGAGTTTGGAGTTTGCTAATCCCTTGAGTTTGGGGTTTGAAAAAAGTGTTTAAAGTTTATAAAATGGGAGAATTTTTGTCCATGGTAAGAACATTTAAGATAAACTTTTTAATCTAATGGAATTTCTCAATATTCAAAACTTTCAACTCAAGTGGTTACTTAGGGTTTGAATATTATTGCATTTTCATCACTTTTATACAATGAGTAATTAAATAGATATAAATTTTATAAGTTAGATAAATGCACATTTTGGCTTGCTTTCGCTTTGCTTAGAGTTTGATTGTTTATTTAAATGTCAAATAAGCCTAAACTTTCAAAAGAAATATTAAAATGGTATTACCCGCAAGGATGGTTCAATTGGTTGAGCATGGGGCTTTCATAATGGAGGACTCAAGTTTGAAACCCCCGTGCTTACAACAGGAAGAGATTTGCCTTCTGGGTCGAGCTCGTCGCACTAGGCTTGCGTAGCGCGGATTATCTCTCCTGGGTGGTTTGCAAGCTATTGCACAGAAGCTAGGCTTACCTGTGCGCACCCGAAGGGACAGTTCCCATGTCATCAAAAAAATAAAATGGTATTATTATTACGTTATTAGGTTGGTTACACAAAAAGATTTATTCTCTACATAGTAGTAGCATTTTTAAAGTATCATTTAGTTGCTACATTTTTTCTTTATAAATAAAATCGTATACATTTTTTTTTAGGTTTAAAAATAGTGTCCAATGAGATAATTAAAGAAACTAATTAGAAATTAAACCCGTATCACTTTTTTGCTAGTTGCAGCTAGTCAATACTAGCACAGTTTTAACTATGTGCCAAACGCCCCTAAAATTTGAAGCGAGGAAAACCCCGACTCCCACCTGGGCTTCTTGTCCGAACACTATGGTTCCACGAACTTCCAATCATATAGCTCGTTATGCAGCTTCTACTAAAAGTGGTAAGCTTTTTTCATCTACTATATTCATTGCCCCAACCCCAGATAATAATAATTCCCTTGACAAGTTCCTCAAATATGACTGTAAATCAGGTAAAATCCACATTAAGGATGCACTTAATCACTTTGATAACATGCTTCATATGCAACCCCCACCACCCACTTCATCATTTAACCTCTTGTTAGGTGCACTTGCCAAAACCAAGAACTATAAAGATGTTCTCTTATTGTATAATAAGATGGTTGATGATAATTATTCAACTGATTTTATTACACTTAACATTTTGCTTAACAGTTTTTGTAGTATCAAAGAAGTGGGGTTTGGGTTTGGTGTGTTAGGTGGTATTATTAAGAGGGGTTATAATCCAAATGTGGTAACTTTTACGTCGTTGATTAAAGGGTTTTTTGTTGAAAATAAGATTAATGAGGCGGTGGGGTTGTTCAAGAAAATGGTTGAATTGGGATATAAGCCTCATGTTAAGACTTGGGGTACATTGATTAATGGTTTATGTAGGAGTGGGAATGCCGAGAGGGCGTTGATTTTGCATCAAGAAATGTCAAAAGGGAATGTTCTTTTTGGTGTTCAATTTAGGCCGAATGTTGTTTCGTATAGCATGATAATTGATGGTCTTTGTAAGGAAGGTTTGGTAGCTAAGGCGGTTAAGGTGTTTTTGGAGATGAAGGAGAAAAGAATCTACCCGGATGTGGTGGTATACGGCTCTTTGGTTCATGGTTTGTCTGTTGCTGGTGAGTGGGAGGAAGCGAAGGCTTTTTTTAATGAAATGGTAGATCAAGGTATTCGTCCTAATGTTGTGACCTTCAATGTTTTGATGAGTGCCCTTTGCAAGGAAGGGAAAATCGAAGAAGCAAGTAAGTTGTTGGACTTGATGGTTCAAAGGGGTGAAAAACCTGATTCTTTTACATATAACACATTGATGGATGGATTTTGCTTAGAGGGGAAAGTTGATAATGCAAGGCAATTGTTTGTTTCAATGGCAGCTAAGGGTGAGGAACGTGATGTAATAAGTTACAATATCTTAATTAATGGATATTGCAAGTGCGGAAGAGTAGATGAGGGTTGGAGGCTTTACAAAGAGATGCTTCAGAAAGATTATAAGCCAACAGTAATTACGTTTAACACTTTGTTAACTGCCCTTTTTCAAGGAGGGAGAGTTGAGGATGGACGAGAACTATTTGTTGAGATGCAAAGGTGTGGTGTTGCACCAGATTCTTCAACTTACAATATATTGTTAGATGGATTTTGCAAGAATAATTGCCTCACGGAAGCACTGGAGTTGTTCCAGCTTCTAGAAAGGAAAGGACATGAACTCACTATTGAAATCTTTAACTGTGTGATTGATGGGTTGTGTAAAGGAGGAAAACTTGAAGATGCTACCAAACTGTTTGAGAGTTTGTCCCGGAAAGGCTTGGTGCCAACCGTTGTTACATATTCTATCATGATTCATGGTTTCTGTAAAAATGGTCAATTGGAAAAGGCAAATAATTTGTTCTTGGAGATGGAAAGGAAGGGATGTTTTCCGAATGTTGTCACATTTAATACGCTTATGCATGGTTTCTGTGATAACAATGATGCGCCACGGGTAGTAGGCCTTCTTCAGAAAATGGCAGAGAAACATATTTCACCAGATTTATCAACAATATCTCTCGTTATAGATTTACTGTCGAAGGATGAAAAATATCATGAATTTCTGAACTTGATTCCAACATTTCCAAACCAGTCTGCCGAAAAGTGAGTTTTTGGATGCGGTTCATCATATGGGATGAACTTTGACTGAACTGTGTGTGTGGGTAATCTCCCTTTATCAGAATTATATCAAAGTGTATTCAGACGATGATGAGTATATCTGATCTCAATGAGTAGGGGCATGCAATTCAAGTGCAAACCAGCAAGTTGAATATGTGCTAGCATTCATGTTTATGAATTTTTCACTCCCTTGATTCCCCTACTTGGATTCGAAGCCAGAATTGTTGAATTCAGCAATTATTGATCAAGGTCTTATCAATCACTTGTTGCTGCTTCGAAATAGCAGATCTGGCCAGAAATACAAGTATTGGATGAGCATGGATAGATGCTACCTGGTGTTGTTAGATCACACTGTGGAGTCAATTAATCATCAATCAGGTGTGAGAACCTTTCTCTTGCTTGTGACAATTTTATGAGCTTTTCTTACTTTTTTGTTGAATCTTTATTATGGTGCTTATGATACCATGGACCTGCCTGACTTTTTAGTTGATCAGGATTCTTGGGAGGACCAATGTGGTGCTGGTTAAACTTTTTTCTTACGGGAAAAAGGTGATAAACAAGTACTCTTTTGGAAGGTAAATAATTTTATGATGGGAAAATCTCCCTTGTGCAAGTAGCATAATAAAAGGTAGAGAACCTACAAAAGAATATGATTCTCTACAAAACACTCTAAACCTTATTAACTGGAACCTCAATGGGTGTACCAAAAAGAAAATGGAAATGATAGGCTATTCCTCATATGTACATACTCGTTCTCTCTATTTTTTCAAAAGCTCTCCTATTTCTCTCCTTCCATAAGACCCGCATGAGGGCTACTGGGGCAACATCTCACACCCTTCGTCTTGTCTTACTTCTTTGACGGGCCCAACTGAATAGTGCCTCATTCATTGTGCTCAGCATCATCCATTGGAGCCCCAACCATCTCAAGTTCTCCCACCGTAAGCAAATTGTCACCTAAAGCACCAGCTGACATAAGTAATATAAAGGACTAATACTGCATAATTATGTTTGGATATAAAGCTTAAATATAAGAATCAGGTTACAAATAATTGTGCACTCACAAGTTTGATGGACTAATATAATGAATAAATTTATCAACATCACAATACTTTATTTAAAGTTCACCTGTTCTCTCCTTTATCACAAAAAGCATCCCCTTGCAGTTTTCCAAGTTGCATAGACTGACTTATGGGTATGCATAACACTCGTTACTGGAAATGAAAAGTTTGAGGTTCTTCTAATCAACTTCAGGATATTTTGAATTATTCACTTAGGATTGTGACTCATAATTTGCAATTTATGAAGTCTGGCAAATGGGTGGGTTTGGTTGGATTTGGTTTGGTTGAAAATAGTTTGAATAAAAACGGGTTGGGTTTCAAACCGCTCATATTTCATGTGGGTAAATATGGGTTGGGTGATAAATGGGTGGGTTGGTTATAGGTTAACCCATATTATACTAGTGTAATATTATTTCAAGTGTAATGTCTACAATTTTTTTTCTTTTGTCAAGTAAAATTAATTTTTTCATATATTCATAATTGATATTATGAAATAGAAATTTCAAGGGTGGGGTGAGGGGGGGGGGGGTGTTCGTGGGATGAGGTGGGGGGTAAGAATTTTTTTTCATTTTTTATAATTTTTTTTATAAAAGTAAGTTATATGAAATTGATTTTTTTTTTTTTTTGGGAGGGGTAGGGGTAACACATTTTTCGGAAAAGGGTCAAATATACCCCTGTATTATTGGAAAAGGGCTAAATATACCCCTCGTTATACTTTAGGTCCAATTATACCCCTACCGTTATACTATTGGTTTAAATATACCTTCCTCCGTTAAAGTTGTCTACCTTGAACATCCTATCCTACATGGCAATGACATTTAATGAGGTGGATGCCACGTGGCATTGCCACCTCATCACCCTTAACCGATTTTACTCCTTCCCTCTTCCACCACTACAATTTCCACCACCATTGCCACCATTACTGCCATATTATCCTTCGATCCCACCTGGAATTTGAATTTAAAGCTTGAGATTTAACTTTTCTCAACTGGAACTTGAAGATGGCTCAGGTATCTGTTTATATTTTTGTATTTTTCAGTTTATTATCGTTTTTGTTCTTTTATTGATGTTCGATATCAGTTCCAATAATCCGATAATATATAGCCTCGTTGATGTTCCTCCTACCTCTATAGTTTGATTGCCCAAATTTAATCCCACCTCTAAACAAAAGGGGGTCTTTGACTTATTGTAGATATATAATTGGTATTACGCATTTTCTGCTTGTTACATTTTTCACTTTCAATTAATATGTTTATGTGGAAAATTCCCTTACTTTAGCTGCTTTACTTAAGACTCATATCTATACGTGGAGAGGTACTTGGCTAACAGCCTAGCATAATTAGGACATTGATGCTAAATTCTACATGAAAATGGTGGTATTGGAGGTGGGATAGAAGAATAATATGGCGGTAATGATGGCAATGGAGGTGGAGGAGGTGGACATTTTAGTGGTGGAAGAGGGGAGGAGTAAAATGGGTTAGGGGTGATGAGGTGGCACTGCCATGTGGCATCCACCTCATCAAATGTCATTGCCATGTAGGATAGGATGTCCAAGGTGGATAACTTTAACGGAGGAGGGGTATATTTTAACCAATAGTATAACGGCAAGGGTGTAATTGAACCCAAAGTATAACGAAGGGTATATTTGGCCCTTTTCCGCACATTTTTTTCCACTTTTTATAAAAGTAAAATATATGAAATTGAAATTTGAGGGGGAGGGAGGGGGGTTCGTTGAGGGGGTGGGGTGGGCAGTAAGAATTTTTTTTTTCCACTTTTTTCAAAAAATGAAATGTATGAAATAGAAAATGTGGTTGTTGGGGGGAAAAGGGGGCTGGTGGTGGGTTAAAAATGGGCTAATTTTCTAAATATAGGCTCAAATTGCCACCCCTAAGTCTACCATAGAAATGCTGAAATTTTAGGAAGTGTTCCTACTTCTAGCCTTACATAAGTAATTTCTTTTGGGAATTGATGTTTATTCCCAATGGTGCATTCAAAATGGATATACTAATTTCTCGCTTGAACTTGATTCTTTGATAATTGCCAATATGCTTATCAAAAGAGAGACTAACAATCTCAAGCTCAGGCAGATTATCCATAGTACTACCAAAATGATGGATCAAAGCAAAGTTGCTCGGGTGCGGGTATGGATCCAAGTGTCGGATTCGGCAAAATCTAAATTTTAAGATTCGGGGGTGCGTATCCAGTTATGGATACGGGTGCTAGGATTCGGCAAAGAAAATTCAAAATTATATAAAAAATATAAATTAATGTGATTTTTCCATAAAGTATATAACCTTAACTATTATATAATTATATTTCAAGTATTTCGATAGTTTAATATTAGTTATTGCTCCTAAATTAATTGTAATTAATATAAATTAAGTGCTCTTAAATTCTCTCATTCTTGATATTGTTATCTAAAATGCTCGATTATTCTTCTTTGTCGTTTTTCTAAGTTATTTTCAATTCATTATCAAATTACATATTTGAAATTATGTAAAAAATACTATAAGTTACAATAATTAATAATTTAAATTATTTAGAAGGCATATGAAAAAATACGTTCCAAGAATAATCCGTTGTACAAAGGGGTCAATTTTATTATGTATAACCAGTAAATTTGTCCGTGCTTTTGTGCGATTAAAAATAGAAATTAATTATCAAAAAATTGATATGCTAATAATTAATTAGGTGTCTTTCAATTTTGTGTCACAAGTAGCATATAATGGAAAATAAAGGGGATAAAAATAGCATATATGGAGAATAAAGGGGTCATTTTTGTACGTTAATACAATTAAAGACTTTAAGAGTACTAATTCTAGCTTCTACACGTCTCCTCTAGCTGTAAGCCTGTAACTTTTAAGTCGTCTTCGTCAAATTCTCCAAACTTCCTTTTCAAACTTTTACAGAGCAAATTTCTAGCCTCTAGGTCGTCTCTTTCACTATCTCTTCGTTCTTTCCTCAAGATAGAAAGAGAAAGACATTCAAGGCCGGAAACAAACCCTCCATTTATATCACTGCTTCTCTCTGCCATCTGAACTCAACACAACCTTGTATTCTTGGTTTATCTGAAACATGAAGCAGCAAAAATGAGATAAAAGTACTATAATATTGAAGGTATGTCATTTTCCTTATCTTAAATCTGTTTTATTTTTAATTTTGAGAAATCAAAATCTTAAATTTTCCCCCCAAATTTGTCGACGGACCCTGGTCAATGTATCCGGAGTTAGTTGACCGTATTCCGGACGTTTGTCGTTCCCGCACCCGCACCAAACCCGTGTCGAGACGGGAACAACACCTAAACTGGCGAGTCCGTGCAACTTAGGATTAAAGCAATGTGCAAATCAATCACGAGAGGGAAATCAGGTTGCAGACTGTTTAGCTAAGTTGGCCTCTACCTCTGGAAGATCTGAGTTCTTCTATAGTTTTCAACAGCTTCCTAGAAATGCTAAGGGTCCCTATCAACTAGATAAATGGCAAATGCCAAGTCTTAGGACTTGGTATGATAAAGCCAACTTTTTTGTTAGTTGATTGTACATAGTTGACCAGAATGAGTAGTGTAAGTTTGTGCCTAAGTTGCACGGACTCGCCAGTTTAGGTGTCGTTCCCATCTTGACACGAGTCGGGTGCGGGAACAGCAAACGTCCGGGATACGGTCAACTAACTCCGGATACTTTGACCGGAGTCTGTCGACAATTTTGTTTTGGAGGGGGGGGGGGGGGGGAATTGAGATTTTGGTTTCTCAAAATTAAAAATAAAACAGATTTAAGATAAGGAAAATGACATACCTTCAATATTATAGTACTTTTATCTCATTTTTGCTGCTTCATGTTTCAGATAAACCAAGAATACAAGGTTGTGTTGAGTTCGAATGGCAGAGAGAAGCAGTAATATAGATGGAGGGTTTGTTTCCGGCCTTGAATGTCTTTCTCTTTCTATCTTGAGGAAAGAACGAAGAGACGACCTAGAGGCTAGAACTTTGCTCTGTAAAAGCTTGAAAAGGAAGTTTGGAGAAGAAGACGACTTAAAAGTTACAGGCTTACAGCTGGAGGAGACATGTAGAAGCTAGAATTAGGACTCTTAATTGTATTAACGTACAAAAATGACCCCTTTATTCGCCATATATGCTATTTTTATCCCCTTTATTTTCCATTATATGCTACTTGTGACACAAAATTAAAAGGCACCTAATTAATTATTAGCATGTCATTTTGTTGATAATTAATTTATATTTTTAATCGGACAAATTTACTGGTTGTACATAATAAAATTGACCCCTTTGTACAACGGATTATTCTTGGAACGTATTTTTTCATATGCCTTTTAAATTATTAATTATTGTAACGTATACTATTTTTTACATGAATTGAAAATAACTTAGAAAAACGACAAAGAAGATTAATCGAGCATTTTAGATAACTATATCAAGAATGAGAGAATTTAAGAGCACTTAATTTATATTAATTTAGGAGCAATAACTAATATCGAAATACTTGAAATATAATTATATAATAGTTAAGGTTATATACTTTATGGAAAAATCACATTAATTTTGAATTTTCTTAGCCGAATCCCCGCACCCGTATAATCTTAAAATTTAGATTTTGCCGAATCTGACACTCGGATCCATGCCCGCACCCGAGTCCGTGCAACTTTGGTTTTTGCTGTGTACCTTCTTCTGTAGTTCGAGGTGATTGCATTACCTTTCTGTTGTAATAGAGGTATGGTCTAGCCCTCCTCATCTTTTTGCTTAAGCTAACACAACACATCCCAGATTCTGCTGGGTAATTGAATAAAAAATTTGTAACGTCTCTAATTTAAACTGAACATGACAACTATAAATAACAAATCCATCTAAAAATATTGCACTTTAAGTCCGCAAAAAATATGCCAATTCACATAAATATCAAAAAATTTAACTTATAAAAAGATGGAAGAACTGGCAGAAGCACCAAGAAAGGGGAGGGGTGTTGAAGGAAAAAAGTTGTAGGCGAAAGACCAAAAAGAAAAAACTAGTTAACGTCTAGCATGGCCACAAAAAGTGAAACAGACCTATTTCAGTTCTCGTCAATTGTTTAAGAAGCCTAATCAATGAAAAGTAGGAATTGTAGAGTAATTGAATTATTGAAGAAAGTGATCGAAATCTTTTTCTGTGAAAGTTAGGCTCTTAGCTATCTGTAAATTAAATCTGATTTTTTTTGTGGCTTAATTTGTTGGTGGGACTGCCAACCTTCTTTTCTTTTTGGTAAGGTTATGTGATGTAGACATTAAATAGAGAATCCTACCCGGTAACATGATTCTCTACAAAACACATCCTCATCCTCTATGAATGTCAGGTTACCAATGTGTCCCAAAACTGTAGAGAAAATAAAAATATTCTATTACCATGTATTTTTCTCTTTCCATGTGGTCCGAATCTGGACGAAAGGAGTAACCTCCCATGCTCATTTTTTCTATTTTCTGCTTCTACACTTCCACTCAATGACTCAAAGTGTTACACTGACAGCTCTCTACAACAACAACCCAGTGGAATCCCACAACGTGGGGTCTGGGGAGGGTAGAGTGTACGCAGACCTTACTCCTACCAAGGTAGGACGGCTGTTTCCGAAAGACCCTCGGCTCAATGAAAATCATAAAAAGAGGTCAGATAGGCTAAGAAATTCAAAGCGATATGGAAATGCAAATAACGAAAGCAACACAGATAAGATAGAATAATCAAAATACAGGAAATAACAGATAATAGCAGAAATCAAAGCACACGAAATTCTACTGAGATAATGCGCCTACTAATAATGAAGGATAACGAGACTATCTACTAGCCTTCTACCCTAATGTGGGTCCTCCAAACCCTCCTATCTAAGGTCATGTCCTCGCTAAGCTGTAACTGCGCCATGTCCTGTCTAATCACCTCTCCCCAATATTTCTTCGGCCTACCCCTACCTCTTCTAAAACCATCCATGGCTAACCTCTCACACCTCCGCACTGGGGCATCCGTACCTCTCCTCTTGACATGCCCAAACCATCTCAGTCTCGCTTCCCGCATCTTGTCTTCCACCGAGGCCACTCTCACCTTATCCCAAATAGTCTCATTCCTAATCCTGTCTCTCCTTGTGTGTCCACACATCCATCTCAACATTCTCATCTCGGCAACTTTCATCTTTTGAACGTGAGAGATCTTAACTGGCCAACACTCCGCCCCATACAACATAGTCGGTCTAACCACCACTTTGTAGAACTTGCCCTTAAGTTGCGGTGGCACCTTCTTGTCACATAGCACTCCGGAAGCGAGCCTCCATTTCATCCACCCTGCCCTAATACGATGTGTGACATCCTTGTCAATCTCTCCGTTGCCTTGCATGATAGACCCAAGATACTTGAAACTACTTTTCTTCTGGATGGCCTGGGTACCAAGCCTAACTTCCACGCCAACCTCCTGAGGTGCTTCACTGAACTTGCACTCCAAGTACTCTGTCTTGGTCCTACTCAGCTTAAACCCTTTAGACTCCAAGGTATGTCTCCAACCCTCTAGCTTAGCGTTAACTCCACTACGAGTCTCGTCGATCAGGACTATGTCATCCGCGAAAAGCATACACCATGGCACCTCACCTTGAATTTGTCGCGTCAATCCATCCATCACCAAGGCAAATAAAAACGGACTAAGAGCTGATCCTTGATGCAACCCCATCCCAACTGGGAAGTGCTCTGAGTCCCCTCCTACTGTCCTTACCCTGGTTTTGGCTCCCTCATACATGTCCTTGATCACTCTAGTGTACGCCACAGGTACACTTTTAGCCTCCAAACATCTCCATAGGATCTCTCTTGGAACTTTGTCGTAAGCCTTTTCTAAGTCGATGAATACCATGTGTAAATCCCTCTTCCTCTCCCTATACTGCTTGACCAGTCTCCTCATAAGATGGATGGCTTCTGTAGTTGAGCGTCCCGGCATGAATCCGAACTGGTTCTCTGAAATAGACACGCCTCTCCTCACCCTCATCTCCACCACCCTTTCCCACACTTTCATAGTATGGCTTAGCAGTTTGATACCTCTATAGTTGTTGCAACTCTGGATATCCCCCTTGTTCTTGTATAGAGGGATCATTACGCTCGACCTCCATTCTTCGGGCATCCTTGCCGTCTTAAAGATGACATTAAACAACCTAGTCAGTCACTCCAAACCTACCGAGCTCGCGCTCTTCCAAAATTCCCCAGGAATCTCGTCCGGTCCGGTCGCTCTTCCCCTGTGCATCCTACGAACAACACTCTTAACCTCCTCAACCTTAATACTCCTGCAATACCCAAAATCGTGACGCCTCCCTGTATGTTCCAAATCTCCCAACACAATGTCTCTGTCCCCTCCTTCATTCAAGAGTTTATGGAAGTATGACTGCCATCTCCGTCTAATGAGAGTCTCCTCTACCAATACTTTTCCATTGCTCGTCCTTGATGCACTTCACTTGATCCACATCGCGTGCCCTTCTCTCCCTCGCCTTGGCTAGCCTGAACAATTTCTGATCCCCGCCTTTCTCTTCTAGTCCAGCATAAAGACGTTCAAAAGCTACCGTTTTTGCCGTCGAAACTGCCAACTTCGCCTCCTTCCTCGCTATCTTATAAAGTTCCCTATTCGTCCACTTCTCCACCTCATCCTTGCTTTCGATCAACTTCGCATACGCCACCTTCCCTTGCACTTCTCCATTCCACCACCAGTCCCCTCGATGCCGACAACGGCCACCTGACGAGACCCCCAACACTTCCCTTGCTACAACCCTAATGCAACTAGCCGTCCTATCCCACATACTGGTCGCATCCCCACTACTATCCCAGGCCCCCATATCCTTCAATTTCTCTCCCATCTCCAAGGCACTATTCGTGGTCAAAAAAACCTTCCGGAAAATTCACCGTCGACGGAGCAGCGGCGTTCTCTCCCATCTCCAAGGCACTCTTCCATTTCTATTGCTGCCTGAGAGTGGTATGTTTGCTTGTACATTATTTCCAAGAGTTTGTAGAGCTCCTCATTTATCTACCTTGCAAATCTCTCCCGAATAAGATCACATAGCATTGCACCTGTGACTTGTGCTGCTTGTCGGCTGGAGAATATTGAAAATGATGCAACACTTTAGATAGCTGCTTATCACTGCACCATCTCTATTTTCAGATATTGGTTCTGCTTTTCATATCCAACTTTAAATCTTACATTCCTGTAAATTCATTTTATGCTCCTCCATACTGCCGCTCCATAAGGTTGTGTGGTCTACCCTGTTTCTACTCCTTTATCTTTTTGATAAGGTAAAGCTTTATTGAGTAAGGACAGCAACAAGAAAGTGCCGGTAGTTACATTAGAAAATCGCCACCTATCAGTTAGTCTTCACTGGATGCTTAGTGAGTTGATAAAGTCAATCATGGCGTCAGCCTCACTTACAACAGCCAACAACAAGAACATACCAGTATAGTCCCACGAGTGGGGTCTGGGGAGGGTGGGTGTACGCAGACCTTACCCCTACCTTTGTGGGGGCAGAGATGTTGTTTCCATAGACCCTCGGCTCAAGAAAATTGTTTTTCAGAACAGGTAGACTCACTTACAACAGCCATGTTCCAAAAATAAAGCAAAAAATACATTTAAACTGAAGATTAAGATAAGTATCTTTGTTGTCTTAAAAAAGGCTGGAGATTCTTTCTCCTGATGGACCGCCATATTGTTGCCGGAATAGAGTTCCATATTTTGAGGGAAGCTTTGTTTAGACCAGCTCTGCAGAAATTGTAAAGCTGATTTAGTTCCAACAGACTGAATATCAAGTTCCAGGTTGTGAGGCAACTGTACCATGTAACAAAAGGTTGTTGGTGTCTTCGTACTGGTTTTTATGCAAAGCACATCTGTTACAGATAATCATGTACCATCATCTGAATGTATTTATAAGCAATGACCCTTCTCCACATGCTTTTTCTTCTACCTCGAACCTCCATATCAATTTTCCTGATACTTTTCTGTTGAACACTCAAATTTCCTAATTCTGAATTCCCAACTTCTTATGAAATGTGACCGTTATTCATCTAACAAAATAATTTTTTACAGCCCCTCCAATGCCCTACCGAATTTTTTTCTGTAATATTTTCAACTTTTGTGCTAGTATTGCTGGTGTATAAGAGCGTCATTTATGCCATTGGTTTTTCTTAAATCAAGTAACTGCTATATATGACATTGCTATACTGGACAATACTCTTCTATTTTTATCTCTCTTACCCCCTTCGATAAAGTATCTCTTATGCTACATTTTGAGCATTTGTTTGGTTCTTTAAATCACTGGGTTCCTAACTGCACTATCCTTGTGTGTCGTATCCAATGGTAATCCTAAATAAATCACCAGGAGAGAGTCAACATTATAGTTGAGAAACTCTCCAATTGTTCACCTCTCTGACTGGTATTTATTTTCTGCATCTTTAAATTGTTAAGCATGTTGTTTTTAGCATAACACATCACAAATGTACTATCTGCAAATAACACGTGTAAACTATCTTGGCTCCCCCTCTTGGTTGTGGATCCATTTAGGAACCTTCAGACAGTGCTCTGTCTACTCTATCATCTAACTGAATTCTTCTATTCCTAGTGCGAATAGCATGGTGATGGAGGATCTCCTTATTTCAGAATTCAGACCCCTTGTGCTTCTAACAATTTGTAGGATTTCAATTAACCATGATCGAGAATTTTACAATAGATATGCATAAGTGGATCCAATGTTATCATATATTAAAAGCACTTGACCTCATGGCAACAGAGTTAAGTTCAATGAATTATTAACTACTTTTTTTCTGTATTTTTTATTAGTATTTTAAGAATATTATATTTGTCCCCAGACCCCACATTGTGGGATTCAACTGGGTATGTTGTTTGTTGTATATTTGAAGTTATAGAGAGGGTGGTTATTTATTATGTTTAATCATTTGTTTCAAATTAGATCAAACACTAACAAGAACCACCAAGTTTGTTTATTTTCTTGTATTTGGTTTCTCGATATCCCTTTTCTCATAACAGTTGGTGCATATTACACCTTCTAAGTTTGCGCTCCTTTTTTGTGCTTCTGTTTGTTCTTACTTTAATCCTGGTGTGCTATCTTCTTGTTCCATCTCTACATAGTGTTTGTATCCCTATCAGTACACAGACTACACGTACATGTAACATAAAGTAGAGTGGACTTCACTAGCTTGGAGTTGATAATTTGTTGTTCATTCTTCTTTATGTGCATTGGAAATAGTTTTCTTTTTGAAAGCTGATTTACATAACCAAAGATAACCTCTCCAGTTGGGTGCAAACCTTGGAAATCAGGATGAAACAAAAAACACTAGATGATTTTTTCTCATCTACGTAAGCTTTGGTGGTCTTTACCGAGTACTTGGTGGACAAAGTTACCTAATAGTACTTGTATTGGTGGAAGGTAGCTGGTAATCGATGGAATAGTTGAGTGAGCTAAGACTGCTTGCACACCACTGTTATCACAGAAGGAAAAAAAAGAGTAACATATCCTGTTTGTAGCCTACCTATTACTAGACTTCAGGTATTGAATATTCTTACAAATTACAACTACTAAAATATTTAGATCTAAATTTCTTCATTTTGTTTGCAGGACTGCTTTCAATTCATTGGTGTTCAACTCTCCCTTCTATATCAGATGCTGCAAAAATTCTGTCAATTCTGGAAGGGCACATTTGACAAGAATTATTCCGCCTTCTCCTCTGTCAAGCCCAAGAAGAAACTGCTGAGCAGCTACTTGGGGCATCTTTCACTTAACTAAAAATATTGTTTCCCTACTTTCAAACAACTGACATGATCATAATAAAAAGTAGCAGTGCTGGGCAGATTACTTCTCATCAAGGGATGGCCTTAGAATAAAACTTTGTCCTCCATAATATGGGTCTCTTTGAGCAGGCAGGGTGAAATTCTGCAACAAGGCTGTTACTGTATTGAAATACAGGAGAAAAAGAAGGTGATGGTGACAGCGCCACATTATCAAGTAGAGGCATCGTTAATTTTAATTGTTTGCCTGGGTAGAACACCTATTGATAATGGGCGGTGGCACATCTGTACTCTCGGACAATTGCCTTAATATTTTACTAGTTTGTAACCGTGACCGGCCATGTATGGAGGAAAACTAGCTCTCGTAACTGGTTTGTTGAGCATATATTTGCTGAATTTACTGTGCTGAAGAAGCTGTCTTTTGAGGAATATGCATCCTGTTTAGTCCCTTTGCCGCTTAAGGGTCAACATAGTTATTGTTCGTTAAATTTGTTCAGTGATTCTGCATTCAGAATGATGATTGCAGAAGACCATTCCTCAACCGATCTTTATCTCCCTATCTTTAATAATCCAGCCTAAGTTTTGTTGTTGTTGTTAGTAATAGGAAGGACTATACTGGAGAAGATAGTACCAGTTTGAGGTATAAATATACCAAACAAACATAAGTATATGCACAATCATTGAAACACCTATGTCTCACTTTCAACTGGCTTTAGTCGCTTGTATGATTATGCCATATCCATTGAAAGAATTGAACATAATGTGACTATTTTTACACTGAGAGTCAGTTCAACTGCAATCTTCCTTTGCCATGTTTGTGATCGGTTGTTGGAGGAGGATGATGCAATGTTATGAAATGTAGTAGCTGGATTAGCATTTTATTAGCTGTAATAGTTAGTTAGCTGCTGTAATAGTTAGTTAGCTAATGTGGCAAAGTTAGTTGGTATTGTTCAAAAGTTAGTTAAAGTCCCAAAGTTAGTTACAAGTCCAGATATCAGTTACAAGTTAGCATAGTTGTTGACAGCTGTATAAACTGATTAGATTCACTGCATATATACCTTGTAACTCATACAATCAATCATGAATGAATACACATTTTCTCATATTCCTCTCAATATTTCTCTCTCTAGCTAAATATCTCGGTTGAACCCTGAACTTAGCTTACAGTTCTTCAAGTTTTCAACTTCTAGATCTGTTATTTTCGAATTTGATTGCCTTTTGTGCATCATTTGGTATCAGAGCAGTCGATTCTCGGCAGTGAATTATGACTCGAAGTAATGAAATTGTGACTAGAAGCAAGAATCAAGATAGACCACCAGAAGAAATGGAAGATCAGATGTCAAAAATCCAAGATCAGTTGCAGAAATTGATTGAGGGAATGGCTAGTATGAATAATCGCAATATGCAAGCTGATAAGGAATTGAGTGAATTGAGGGCTACCATTAATCAGATAAACCCTAGGGGAAAGGAGCAAGAAATAGGAAGAGTTGAGTCTTCCTCAGTTGATAGAAACTGTCCAATGGAGGTGCAGCCTGAAGTTCGAACTAAGGAGAACCATAATGGGCACACACACAATGGTAACTTCTTTACTAGATACTCTAGATTAGAGTTTCCTAAGTTTTCAGGTCAGGACTTGAGAACCTGGTTGTATAAGGTTGATCAATTCTTTGTCATGGATGAGGTTCCATTTGATCAAAGAGTTAAGGTCACTTCTATTCATTTAGAAGGAGAAGCTATTGCTTGGCATAGGTCATATATAAGGTCTAGAAATTTTGTTTTAGACCCTACCTGGACTGAATATGTTTTAGCCCTAAATGAAAGATTTGGGGAGGAGTTTGAGGATCATATGGAGTCAATGAAGAGTTTAACTCAGACTGGTAGTGTGAAGGAGTACCAAGCTGAGTTTGATAGGTTGTTAACTGGGGTGAATCTGTCAACTGAAAACACTATTAGTTGCTTTTTGGGGGGGCTTAAACCTGAATTGAATAGGGCTGTTAAGATCCAGTCACCAAAGACATTAATGCAGGCTTATAAGATTGCTAGGTTGCAAGAAGAAGTTTTTGAAGCTCAAGCCAAGAGTTGGGGTTTAAAACCTGTAGTCAGACACTCACAAGTCCCTATATTACCCACTCCTAATCAATTCAAACACCAGAATTTCCAAAAACCACCTATCCCATATTCAACATTCAAAAAACCAGTTGCGTCACAACAAACAAGGCCTAATAGAATTCCTGGTAGAAGGTTGACTGCTGCAGAAATGGATGAAAAGAGGGCTAAAGGCCTTTGTTTTTTCTGTGATGACAAACATATACCAGGCCATAAGTGTAATTCCAATAGACAAATTTATATGGTAGAAGTAGTGGATGGAGATACAGTTCTTGATGAAGCAATGGAGGAATCAGTACCAGAGGTTATTGAAGAAGTAGATGAATTCATGACCATATCATTACAAGCTTTTACTGGTGTAACAGGATACCAAACCATAAGGGTAACTGGTTATCATGAAAAGAGACCCTTGCAAGTCCTTATTGACACAGGAAGCACACATAACTTCATTGACCAAGACATGGCCAAAAAGTTAGGATGTCAAGCAACCACCATCATGGCACAATCAGTTAGTGTTGCTGATGGAAGGAAAGTGCAAACAGCTTCAGTTTGCAGAAATCTTCAGTGGCGTCTGCAAGGTACTACATTCAGTTCTGATTTCTTATTGCTACCTTTGGGCAATGTAGATATTGTTTTGGGGGTGCAATGGTTAAATACTCTAGGTAGAATATTATTTGACTTTAAGAACAGAACTATTGAGTTTATGTATCAAGGCAAGAAACATGTCTTGAGAGGAGCAAGTAGTCAATTAAAATCAACTAAGGCCAAGACAATGAATAAAATTAAAGGAGGGGATACTCAGTTTTTTATGTTGACATTGCAATCTGGTGAAGAAGAGGGAAGTCATTGTTATAATATTCATGCTGCTCAGAGTGAATCAATTGCCCCTGAGTTATCTGGTTTGATTGATCAGTATGCTAGCATTTTTGCCTTGCCTACTACTCTTCCACCCCATAGAGGTTCTTTTGATCATAGAATACCACTGGTGGAAGCTGCAAATCTAGTAAACAAGAGGCCTTATAGATATCCTGGAGTCAAGAAGGACATCATAGAGAAGCTGGTGCAAGAGATGCTTGACCAGGGAGTTATACAGCATAGCACAAGTCCTTATGCATCTCCAGTTGTATTGGTTGGTAAGAAGGATGGTAGCTGGAGACTTTGTGTTGATTACAGGGAATTGAACCAACTGACCATAAAGGACAAGTTCCCTATACCTATTATAGAGGACTTGTTGGATGAATTGAGGGGTGCAGTGGTGTTTTCTAAGATTGATCTTAGAGCTGGTTATCACCAGTTGAGGATGTCTGAAAATGATACCCATAAAACAGCTTTTAAAACACATGAAGGGCATTATGACTTCCTGGTTATGCCCTTTGGCTTAACCAATGCCCCATCTTCTTAAAACCTCATGAATTCAGTCTTCAGACCATTGTTAAGGAAGACAGTACTAGTTTTCTTTGATGACATACTGATATATAGCAAATGCATGACTGATCATATTGAGCATGTGAGGGCTGTTTTTGATCTGATGTTGAGGTTCCAATTGTATGCTAAGATGTCTAAGTGTGCATTTGGAGTGCCTAAGGTGGAGTATTTGGGTCATTTTATCAGCAAAGAAGGAGTATCTACTGATCCTAGAAAAATTATAGCAGTTGAGCAATGGCCTATTCCAAATAACATCAAACAGCTTAGAGGTTTTCTGGGCCTTGCTGGTTATTATAGGAGATTTATCCAAGGGTATGGTGCCATATGCAGACCATTACATGACCTACTCAAGAAGGATGGTTACACATGGACTCCTGATGCTACGGATGCTTTTGAAAGGTTGAAACAAGCCTTGACTTCTGCTCCTTTATTAGCAATGCCAGACTTCTCCAAACTATTTTTGGTTGAGACTGATGCTAGTGGCAAAGGGATAGGAGCTGTTTTAATGCAACAAGGACATCGTATAGCTTATATTAGCAAATCTCTAGCACCTAGACATCAAGCAATGTCTGTTTATGATAGAGAACTATTATCTTTCATTTTTGCTGTTACTAAGTGGTCACACTACTTGTTGGGTAAACCATTTATTGTTAAAACTGATCAAAAAGCTTTAAAGCATCTGCTAGAGCAACATATCCACACTGATTTTCAAATAGCTGGCATCTCCAAATTAATGGCATTTGATTTTACTATTGAGTACAAGAAAGGTGCAGAAAATAAAGTTGCAGATGCTTTATCCAGGAAACCTGAGTCTGAACTATTGGCTATCTCATTGTTAGCTCCACATGATTCCTTGTATAATCAAATCAAGGAAACTTGGACTTCTGATCCTGCATTGCATAACCTCATTGCTAGATTGCAGACTCAGCCTATTAAGTCATTCACTTGGTGTAATGATCAGTTGAGATGGAAGGGTAGATTGGTGGTTGGTGTTGATCACTCTTTGAGAACTACTATCATTGATTTGTGGCATTCCACTACTCAAGGTGGACACTCTGGTATGGATTCTACTTTGAAAAGACTACAATCATTGTTCTATTGGAAATCTATGGCTACAGATATCAGACAATTCATCAATAAGTGTGATGTGTGTCAAAGACACAAGTATGATGCCTCTGCATATCCTGGGTTGTTGCAACCTCTTCCTATTCCTGATGGTGTATGGACAGATATTTGTTTAGATTTTATTGAAGGGTTACCTAAATCTAATGGTAAGGATGTCATCTTAGTGGTGGTGGACATGTTAAGCAAATCTGGTCACTTCATGAGCTTAAGTCATCCTTATACTGCTCAAACAGTTGCGCAGTCATTCCTTGACAATGTTTTCAAACTCCATGGGTGGCCTGCTACAATCACAAGTAATAGAGATCCTATTTTTCTCAGTCAATTTTGGCAAGAGTTATTTACTCTGCAAGGGGTTCAACTTCAAAGATCCACTGCCTACCACCCTCAAACAAATGGGCAAACTGAGGTTCTCAATAGGACTTTGGAGACTTATCTGAGATGCTTCTGTTCTGATAGCCCTCATACTTGGTCCAAGTTCTTACCAGTAGATGAATGGTGGTACAACTCTACTTATCACACTTCCATCAAATGTAGTCCTTATGAAGTTCTTTATGGTCAAAAACCACCTCTCCATCTCCCTTACCTAGCTGGTGAATCTTCTTCTGAGATGGTAGACAGATCATTGGTTGCTGGGGAATCCATCATACAGCTTCTAAAGTTTCACATTCTTAGAGCTCAACAAAGGATGAAGGACTTAGCTGATAAGCACAGATCATATAGGAATTTTGAAGTAGGTGATTGGGTGTACCTCAAACTACAACCCTACAGACAGATTTCTGTTACTACTAGACCATTCAACAAGTTGGCAGCTAAGTATTTTGGCCCTTATCCCATTGTTGCAAGAATTGGCCCTGTTGCATATAGGCTTTTACTTCCTGCTGATGTTCAAATCCACAACACCTTTCATGTATCACAATTGAAGAAGTGTCATGAAGTGCCTACCAGCATCCACCATCCTCCTGTTTTTCATCTATCTAGTCCTTATTGCCCCTCCCCAGAAATGGTGTTAGATAGCAGACTTATGAAGAGAGGAAACAAAGTTGTTGCTCAGGTGTTAGTGAAATGGATAGATATTGATGCTTCTCAAGCTACTTGGGAATATCTTACTGATTTGCAACATATATTTCCTGCTTTTCAGTCTTAAGGACATGCCTGTACTTCTGTAGGGGGTATTGATACAATGTTATGAAATGTAGTAGCTGGATTAGCATTTTATTAGTTGTAATAGTTAGTTAGCTGCTGTAATAGTTAGTTAGCTAATGTGGCAAAGTTAGTTGGTATTGTTCAAAAGTTAGTTAAAGTCCCAAAGTTAGTTACAAGTCCAGAAATCAATTACAAGTTAGCATAGTTGTTGACAGTTGTATAAACTGATTAGATTCACTGCATATATACCTTGTAACTCATACAATCAATCATGAATGAATACACATTTTCTCATATCCCTCTCAATATTTCTCTCTCTAGCTAAATATCTCGGTTGAACCCTGAACTTCTAGATCTGTTATTTTCGAATTTGATTGCCCTTTGTGCATCAGAGGAATTCAGATTAATCCGGTCAGTTGACCTCGAATTCCAATGGATAGGTTTAAAGTTGAATTCATATGAAGCTGCTTTGTGAACTTATATTTTTATTTTTGTTCAACAAAGCATCTGTGAACTAGTTTATGCAATTTGTGAACTTTGTCCCATTTGTAGAGTTAGTACAACTATAACGTAATCTATCATCTAGCAAAGAGGGGGGAAAAGGATCTATCAACCCCTGTATATGGTTGAGGCGTTAATCTCTCTTCTTTTTTGAGTTTATACACAATATCAAAGTCAAAACCTGTTGACAAAACACCTACTTTTTCTGTTTCAATTTATGTGGTACCCTTTGACTATTAAGATTTAAACTTCTTAATTTGATCATGAATTCGAGTAGACTCATTAAGGTTTTTTGACTAAAATTTAAATATTTGAAAATTACGTAAGAAGTACTATATGTCACAATAATTAAAAATATTTAAAAGATATATTAAAAATCACTATTAAAGAAAAACTCGTTTAACTTTCGAAATGGTAACGGTAGCACTGTTGGAAAATATGTATCAAGAACACAAAAATTATATGAAGAAGAACACAAAGATGAAGATTTGACAATAGAATTGGAAGCTTGAAACACGTACGAAACGCTTTCCTAAAAACGATATTTGCTCCCTCTCCTCTGTGAGATTGCTATGGAATTGTACGCAAATAGTTTTAGTGCATATGACAAGCCTTTTGGAAATTTACACTAAGCAAACAGTGGGAGAATTCATCTTAGGAAAGCAAGAACTTTTCTGATTTTCAAAAGCAAGATTTTGTAGAAGAGAAAAGAGTTTTGGAGGAAGAAAGTTATTTTTCAGAGAGAAGAAAAAGTTACCTTTCAACGTAACATTGAATTGGTTTTATATACCAAATATTCAATAACCAACACACCTTTTTAATAAAATACATATCCTTTCATTAAAAGATACCCTTATCTATAAAACTCTTTATAATTAATTTATATTTATATTTAGATAAAAAAAAACCCAACAATTCCCCACTTATTTAAATATAAATCAAGACTTAAAAATCAAATAATATTTATGCGTAGAGTAATGTATGAAATCGAAATCTCATGTACCATAACAGCTTTGAACATGTTATTCCTTGCGATAACATCGGTGATACTATACATATAAATATTTCATTCTTGCTTTCCACTCAACATGCTTAGCACTTTATGGTCATGTGCTATCCAAAATTCATGAACATTTATGAGAGTAACTCCATCTCTCAATCAAAGTTGCACCACTTCTATGTTCATATAGGTGAAGTTCTTTCAGTTTCTTTGTCACGTTTGAGATACTTGTTCCTTGAACTGAACCTCATTAAGAGCATAAGAACTCAACCCTCTAATTTGTGGCAACCAGTACTAATATATCTCTTACTTAAGTACTGAAACATCCACTTATCAATAACTTGTTGTTACCCCTCTATTCATTTCATAGTGCTAGGTAATTAAGGTTGCCATTATTGGTGGACCTAATTAAGGAGTTTTAATTTAATTAACTCAAGGTTGGTTTTCACCTACTTCCTTATAAGAGTTTAGTTATTGGATCACTAAAATTACTTTTTTGACTCCACAAATGTCGTAGAGATGATTCCTTCTTAAATTAACTTTCTCACACAATCATGTTGTAGATTTATACGTTTAACTTCACATAATATATTTACATGCTCGAGTTAAAGTGGCTTGATTATCACAAAGCTGAGCTCACACTTTGTAAAATCATGGAATTTCTAAAAAATACCCTTCAACCACTCAACTCCTTATGCGACAAATTCTAACTCCATTGTTGAATGTGCCTTTGTTTCTTGAAATTTAAGAAATTAAACCTTTTCTTGAAATTTAAGAAATTAACCCTTCTCCTGAGGTAAACATCCAACCTTTTGTGGATTTGTTTCTCGCAAACTCGACAACCAACTTGTGTTAGTGTATCCTTATAAAATAGTATGAAACTTACAGTTTCTCATATCTTTAATTTTCTAAAGAAAGAAATTCTCTTATCTCCATCATATATCTAATGTTTCTCGAAAATTGACAGTGTCTTCTCCATCTCAAATATCATTTTAGATTGTTGGAAAATATATATCAAGAACACAAAGATGAAGATTTGACAATATGAACAACGAACATAGAATTAGAGGCTTGAAACACATACGAAACGCTTTCCTAACAATGATATTTGCTCCCTCTCCTTTACGAGATTGCTATGGGATTGTACGCAAATAATTTTAGTAGATATCACAAGCCTTTTGGAAATCTACATTGAGCAAACAGTGGAAAAATCCATCTTAGGAAAGCAAGAATTTTTCTGATTTTTAAAAGCAAGATTTTGTAGAAGAAAAAAGAGTTTTGGAGGAAGAAAGTTATTTTTCAGAAAGAAGAAAAAGTTACTTTTCAACGTAACATTGAATTGGTTTTTATATACCAAATATTTAATAACCAACACACCCTTTTAATAAAAGACATATCCTTTCATTAAAAGACACCATTTTCTATAAAACTCTTGGTAAATAATTTATCTTTATATATGTTTACTAGATGGCTTATGCCCGTGCTGCGCACGGGCCCAACACTTCGTATTATAGTGTATCTATGTATATTTAGTCATGTTTAGATAGTGATAATATATATATATATATATATATATATAAACACTATGTTCAAAATACGGTTAATTTAACATTGTAGTTTGTGCTCCGTATCTAAAACTTTATTTTATTCTTGTTTGCTACGAAAATTTATTAATACTTTTTAAAACAGAAGACTTGTTTAAAAGAAAACTATTTTCCTCTGTTTGAGATAAAATAATAGCAATATTTAAGCATCAGTTGATACTTTCAATTTTAATTCGATTAATTTAAAAATGTAAAATACTTATTATTTTTTATCAAATTTTGATTTGGATAATTCTAATTCAAATTATTAAATTAATTTTACATGTTTGAAACGAAACAAAGTAGAAATTAACTTTCTATTTAAACGAAGAAATGCTATTTTTTAATTTTTGGTAAATATTCTCGGTTTAACTCATTTTACTTGTCATGTTGTCTTTTGCATGGTTTTTTAAGGAAACGTGAATTAGAATTAGAATTTGACTAATTTACCTTATTCATTATTTGATCTCCATTTGATATTAATCTCTTTTCACATTTATTAGACTAAGGAAAAAAATGAAAAAGTAATTAAATTCTATCTTATTTTAATATATAAGTATTTTAAGTATGTTGCTGTACAATAATTTCATTTGTTCCTACTAATGGGTTAATACGCATGTGGCAATGAGTCCATCATTATTCATTTAATTGTTTGATTTTCTAAGACTTTTTTTTTAATATGGGATTTTTTTATTATTATTAATATTGCTTGATTTTGTTAATATGGGGTCCACTTTTTTTTTCCCGTGAGTTTGGATGTGGTGGGTTCCACTTTTTTTTTTTCTTAATACTGGTTGGTGTTTAATATGGGGCCCAGTTTTTTTTTAATATTAGTTGTTGTTTAATATATATGGGGCCCACAATTTGTTTTGCCTGATTCTGTTAATATTGGGTCCACTTTTTTTTCCCGTGAGTTTGGATGTGGTGGGTTCCACTTTTTTTCTTCTCTTTTTTTTTTTTTAATACTGGTTGGTGTTTAATATGAGCCCATAATTTTTTTTTAACATTATTTATTTTTTTAATATGGGATTCACTTTTCTTTTTAATATTGCTTGATTTTGTTAATATGGGGTCCACTTTTTTTCCCGTGAGTTTGGATGTGGTGTGTTCCACTTTTTTTTTTTTTTTTTTAATATTGGTTGGTGTTTAATATAGGGCCCACAATTTTTTTTAAATATTAGTTATTGTTTAATATATATGTGGTCCACAATTATTTTTTATGGGCCTGTTTAATATGGGCCCAAAAGTTTTTTTTAACATTGTTTATTTTTTTAATATGGGATTCACTTTTTTTTTAATATTGCTTGATTTTGTTAATATGGGTCCACTTTTTTTCTTTTTTTTTAATACTGATTGGTGTTTAATATGTGGCCCATAATTTCTTTTTTTAATATTAATTGTTATTTAATATATATGGGGCCCACAATTTTTTTTGCCTGATTCTGTTAATATGGGGTTCACTTTTTTTTGCCCGTGAGTTTGGATGTGGTGAGTTCCACTTTTTTTTTTTTTTTTTTTTTTAATACTGGTTGGTGTTTAATATGGGCCCCACAATTTATTTTTTTTAACATTGTTTGTTTTTTAAATATGGGATTCACTCTTTTTTTTTTAATATTGTTTGATTTTGTTAATATGAGTTCCACTTTTTTTTTTTTAATACTGGTTGGTGTTTAATATGGGGCCCATAATTTTTCTTAAAATATTAGTTGTTGTTTAATATATATGGGGTCCACAATTATTTTTTTTTACAATTTTATTTTTGGATGTGGTGGGTTTCACTTTTTTTTTTTAATACTGGTTGATGTTTAATATGGGCTCACAATTTTTTTTAACATTATTTTTTTTTAATATTGCTTGATTTTGTTAATATGGGGTTCATTTTTTTTTCACGTGAGTTTGGATGTGGTGGGTTCCACTTTTTTTTTTATAATACTGGTTGGTATTTAATATGGGGCCCATAATTTTTTAAAAATATTAATTGTTGTTTAATATATATGGGATTCATAATTTTTTTTTTAGGACCTATTTAATATGGGGCCCAATTTTTTTTTTATTGTAATGGGGCCCATCAACGGACGACGAAGAAGGACCCAACTCGTGCTAAATAAAAATCCCAACAAGCACAACTTTAGAGGGAGGGAGTAAAACATTTTACGGTTAAGTAGAAAATACCTAGGAGTTTCTAGAGTTGCATGAGAACAAAACGGATGATTGACATGATGTTTCCTGTCGGCTTTTCTAATTGAAGCTTCACAATTTTTGTAAAACACTGCAAAAGTAAGTCAGTCCATCCTAAATATTGGAGACAAAATTGCTGTCCTCTTGATTCATCAACCTGCAGATATATTCTCCTTGCTGAATTAAATTCCCCTGCTGACAACAAGGGTAAATATTATATGGAATTTCTCATTCGGAGTGTGTTCGATATCCGCATTGGAGTCAAACTATTTTGAATTCACGCAGCGTCGGACCGGTCATTCGGGAAAAGTGCTTTTTACCAAAAAAAAATTCATACCGAGGACTCGACCGAGAGGGAATTGGAATTGCTCCTCCATCTTTGTAATTTTGTTGTATGTCACGTAACTTAATTGTAAAGTTAACCTCATTACTTATATTATTAGTTTATTTATATTTCTGACACGTTCCATTTGAAACGTTCCTCTAGGCTCTGGCATTACAAATACACACGCTACACATTCTTTGTCATGTTTCCTTTTACTTTTTCTTGAGTTTTATTTAAATTTTTATTTTATTTTCTTTTGAAGTGCTAAACAACATTGATTGATTTGCTTCACATGGACTATTACTTATAATGAATTTTTCTCATTAAGAAAAAATTTGGCGCTGCATGCTTTAGTTCTTCTGTACTTTCTCTTTTCTTATTTCTCGAAAAAAGTTTCTTCCTTTGAATTAAAACGCTGAAATACATTACGAAAATAAGTCCAATTATATATGCTTCAGTTAAGATGAGTTGAACTGTGAAATATATTTTAACAAGTCAAATGATCCTTCGTCAAGATAAGTTGAAACGTGAATTGAAATATATTTTAGCAAGTGAAATTATCTTTCACTAAAGAGAACAAGAATGACCCAAGGCTGAGGAGGACATAGGCGGATGTACTTTCATGACAAACATTAGATCTAAGTACCACTATTTTGATCTCGTTTCCTCCACTAATTTCGACTCAGAACTATAGTACGTTTTTATATTGAAAGTTCTTTGTATGTGTGTGTGTCAGTGTGTGTGTACTTATACTAGGTTTATTGTTTCACATGAATAGTGGATACAACAATAATTGTACCACAGATTCCTTGTTCATGTGGCTTCTGGAGGAGGGGCTTGTCCACCTACGTATTCAACATTAATTTAAATCAACTAAAGAAACACCACAACTTAACAAGTTAATAGCAAGAAGGATTTGGTAATGACCACTGATAAATCAAATAAAAAGGAAAAACGAATTCCACTAAATTATCAGGTTAAAAGCCCAGGGCTTAGGAAAGAAGGAGAAATTTCTCCCCAAAGCTAATTAATTAAGAGACCTTTCTCTATAGGGAACAAGTCCAAATTTGCCTCCAAACTATTCAGAATTGCTCAATTTTGTCATATGTTATGCTTTTGGTCTATGCACACATCGTGTGTTAGCAAATCGTCGCATTTGCCCTTGTCATTAACGAAGCTCTAATACAAAATGGGTAGACTCCCGTATCCAAATTCATTCGAAGAACAAATATACAAATCTACTCATCAATTTTTGACGATGGATTGTCCCCTGAATAATAGTAGTTGTGATGCATGGGAATATCATAATGTTGATGACGGAGGAGTGAGAACAAACCTTGGAAGTGTATAAATCCAATGTCTCACCCTAAAATTCAGAGACGGAAGACTATTGATAGTGATAACTTTAAGTCCTATTCCCAAAGGCGAATGTAGAGTAGGGTCACAATATTTTAATGTAGGACATAAATTTATGTATAAAAGTTCACAAAAAAAAAATGCAATAAATAATAGAGATGAACTTAGAACTTTAAAAATTATAATGAGTTCAATTCTAAGGACTATAAGATTGAATCCATAAAACTTAAATCCAGGATCCGCCTTGTGAGCTATTCCTAATACTACCTTTGTTCCAAATATTAGTTGTATTGTCAAATTAAGTTTAACAAAAGCGTATCAATTTGTTTATAATTAAAAGGTTGCAAATTAATAATATGAAATAGTAATGAAAAACTTCATTTTCTATCAACGAAAAGGTTGATATATGATCTTCTTTATTCACTCCAAGCACAGAATATAAGCAAACCAAGTTGCTCATATATCTCAAACGAAAAGAAGATCAATATATCAAATCAAAACTTACCAACATCGTAACTTACCTTTCTTATTTAACTTAGAATTCACTCTTCATACTTGGAAGAACCCCAAATGTGCACAGTTTTCACTTGTAAACATATTAGAGTTGAGTCGAATGAAGCCTGGTCCGAAATCATTCAGGTATATAGATGGTGCAATATAATATTGTACATTTTTCTCATGAAAGATCTCGAACCAGACGACATCCCACTCAACATAGAGTTCATGTGTCTGTGAGAAAATTATAAAGAGAGAGAGCCTAGAGAGTTTGAGACAAGGAATATTGGGGGTATCCATGAATGGAAAGATCATATTGTATATATATATATATATATATATATATATATATAGTGCAAATTTGTACATTATTTTTCATGGAGTCCTTTGATATATATATATATATATATATATATATATATATATATATATACTAGCTAGTTTCTTAGGACGTGTATGGCTAGTCATATAATATATGATTTGTAAAATAATTTAAATATTTTAAAAATAATACAAAACTTTAATTGATGTGAAAAAGAACCATAAGAAGCTTTCTTGATTAGTTTATTACAGAGACTACTCTACTGTATATATTAACTCCATCCAAGACAGAAACATATAAGAATTTAAGAGAATAAAATTAATTGGTGGAACGAAATAAGGTCAATCGAGAATTGAAAGTATAACAATTTCTTGAAAAAATGAACAATACAAAGTAAGTAGTAGTAATTAAAGATGCATGAAAAGTGGACCAATATGATGAGCATACGGAAACTTAGATTGTCATATGTACCTGAACTTCTTTCAGAAAATATGAAGTTCAATTCAAACAGAAATATAGATGGTCATATGTACCTGAACTTCTTTAAGAAAATATGAAGTTCAATTCGAATTTGTCAAGAAAGGAAAAATGAACACAAGAAGTTGAACTGATCTCAGGCCCCGTTTGGACATGATCTGATGAAATTATGATATGAAATCAGGTTGAAATTTTGTTTGGACTTCATGCAATTTGCATTTCTTAAGTTGTATTTTTTTTTCTCATAAACATGAAAACCCACAAATTGTGAAAACTATCAAAACTTCTCCAATTCTTCTACAATCTTACCAGATGAGCAAACCATAGTTTTTTGTTTGATTCCTCTTTGTCCCGGCCCTTTGTTGGAGCTATTGCTCCTTTGGGGACTCGAACCCACGATCCTGGGCTGTAGATGGGGAGTGTTGACCATCTGAGCAACCCTTCTTGTCAAAAGAAGACTTTAACAAAGTTAATACGCTATCAGAAGGTCTTTCTAAGAAAATATAACATATATTGATCGAACTTCAGTTCAATAAAAAAGGAAATTGAGCATGAGTTGTAGTGTAACTGTTGACACCCAATTTTGCCCCTCCTTTATTCCAATTAATAAATCAATATCTTATTTTTACCCTTACTTTATTATAATTTTATTGTTAATACGTCGTGCATCGCTACTTACTTATTATGTATAACTTAGGTAATATTTTTACTTTATTATTACTTTGCTCATATTTTATATATTAACGTTAATTATGGAATTTATTATTATCGTTATTATTATTGTTATTACTACATAACATATTTGATCTAATTTAGAAGCCCATACTTTAAATTACTTAACTCCACCAGCCCACATCCCTTACTAATTCGGCCAACCCAAACGATCAAGCCCAACAATACCCGACCAGCCCATTACCCATTCCCTACTCGATCAGTTCATTTTTTTTTAAAAGAACAGCCCACTACCCAATTCACCCGGACCGGCCCACAATGTACCCGACCCGATTGGCCCATTCTTATTTTCCTCTCCTAAAAGACCTAATGAACTGGTCAGTGCCCCTTTCATGCCGCCTCCTCTTCAACCACTCTCTCTCTCTTCCATTTCCAGCAAGAATCCAAACCCCTTTAGCCATGGCAGATATGTGCCACTCCATTTTTCATGCAATACGCACAGCTCACCTTGTCGTCTTCTCCTCTTTCCCCTCTTTAACAAAGATTCGTTTCCTCTTTCACCATCACAGGCTGTGAAACCCCCATTTTCGTGCAAATGCTCTCTTCTTTCATCTTCACGAGCTAGTCAACACAGAATGGCCAAAAAACCCTTCCGAATTTCTGAAAATAAAGCAACTTCAGAGATTCGATTTTCAAAATTAAAACGGCTACATTTCGAAATTCAAGTTCAAAAAACCCCGCCCAGATTTCGAAACCCTAGAGTGGAAGCTTCACTATAAAATGGCCTTACACTTTCAGCCGAAGAAAAAGAAAAAAAAAAAGAGGAATCCCTACTCTCTGTTTTTTTATCATCGGATTCGATTCATAAAAAAAAAAAGAGATCAAAAAAAATCCTTAGCATTTTTTTTAACTAGGCATTCTAAGCTTTAAGATTGCTAAAAACATCTCGTTCTGTTTCGGTGAACTTTAGCCGCGACTAAGAATTCGGTTTGCCCAACTCTAGTTTCGAAATCGTTCGTGTATTCGAGAGTAGATTCGAGGTCATCGATACCCAATTCACTGCACCAACAGAAGGTGAACAATCTTTCTTTAACTAGTTCAATTTCAGTTTTAGTAATTTAATAAGTGTTTATGTGTTCCCACATGTCTATCGTTTTAGTCAGTTTGGTTCGTTCACGTGTATTCTGTTATTAGTTAATCTGATTCTAATTAGTAGCTTGATAGGATTCGTGTATATCGGTGTTTAGTTAATGTCGTGGGTCCTACATTCCTGTTGCTCATCTATGTAAGATGAATATATATATTCAGACTTGTGGTCTTGTTTCTTAACCCTCTCGGATCCAACCATGTAGATTGAATAGTATAATGCTAGTGTTTGTTAGTCAAGTTGTAATGTGTATCAGTCCTGTTTAGGTTGTGTGTTCTTATTTGATGAGTTTAAGTATGTTTAAAGGGCCTTCGCGATTTGTTTCCATATGGTATTGTTAGCCTAAACCTATTTAATCAAGGATCAACATGTAGTTAGGTGTTTCAATTGATAGGTTGTCTATTTTGTTCTGGTTTAGGGTACATTTAATTCAAACTCTGTATAGTAGCATTTCTTTGCAATTCTGTTTAAGGAGTCAGTTCCTGTTATACAATAGCAATAGCTTCAAATCCTATTTTGGTCAAATCCTTGCTCATTAATGTGGCTCAATATCTTATGGTAAATTGTATTGCTCGCATGTGACTAAGGTTGTTTAAGATATCAGTTTTACTGTTTGTAGTCCTAGAATGAATCTGGAGCAAAACTTCATTAGCTACTGATAGGATTATATTTAGAAGTCCAATTTGTGTATTTTTCAGCATCATTGTGTTGTCTAAAAAAAATAGAGTCTGATTCGATTGAAATAAGATGATTAGATGTTGTTTTATATTTCCATCAAGCTAGATATCTTTTAAACGTACCTGGGTATTTCTGGCGATCTTAGTATGTTCATATATGACTCAAATCCGTGAAGTACGCCTCTATGTTCGACTCTATTTTTATTGTTTGGAGGAATATGCTTGTTGTTGAGTCAAATGACTGTTGCGGTCTGGCCATTCGCTGCGGCCTTTAAGGGCAGATTGTTGCTGCAGTTTTAGCCCGAATATTGCTGAATGTTGGGCACTTTGAATTGATTTCAGTCATTAAGTCAAATGCCATATTCTTATCCAACTGAGCTGCATGTTTGAAATTAAAACCAGCAGTGTTCCTTTATGTTGCTGTGTTACATTCCTTTTTAAGTTTGTCTGTTGCTCCTCGTTTGTCTGCTGAATTAGGTGTCACTTCTTGGAGACAAAATTAGACTTGAACAACTACCTCTCCTCACTGTAGTCATTGGCCGTGTAAAAGTAGGTTTAAAATGTCCTATGAAACACATCAAGTTACGTATTCTTGTTATTGTCAATTACCAGCGACAATGTTAATCTAATTATGTTTAGCCTTATTTATTGATTGTGTATTAATCCTTTCTTTTCATTTTTTTTTTGTGCATGACCTCCGTGTACGAGTCCGAAGGACTCTTCCTCCTCCGCATTCGGTGTTGGGCTAAAAGCCCAACAAGATATTCTTCTCGTGTCCAGCCCATTCGAAGCAGTACCTAAAAAGATTATTGGGCCGAAGCCCAATAGCAGCAGCAGATCACAACAGCCCTAGAATGGGCCAAACCCGTTTAAACTTATTATTTCCGTGGCTATTTTGTTTGTGTATTTGACAGTTTTGACTAACACTTTATTTCATTTTTTTAGATTAGGTGAACCTTAGCAGAATTAGTAGGTTAGTATTATGGGTAGTTAATTTAAAAGAGAAACTAATAATTAATTCCATAGTTCCATTTTCTTCTTTTATATTATCTATAGCACCTATAATATTTATCTATATTAAAGCAATTGATTTTCAAGGGCGTGAAGCCATGAACACATATTTTGAATTATGTTTCATTTTTACTATATCGGAAATCTTAAGGTATTACTAATACATAAACATGAACTCAAATATATTTCATAAACAACTCTTCAAGCTTGAATCAATCACGTACATTTTTTAGCTAGACGTAGTTAGTAAACATAATAAAAAGGAAAAAAGAAAAATCCCATCTTGTCCGTACTCTTAAAACAAAATTAGGCAAGGCCTCCCCTTTTGAGTTATTTTCAACTATGTTAAAACATTACATATCCCGCGCTCTTTCAGTTCATGACTAAACTCTTTTATGTATATTATTATGACTAAACTCTTTTATGTATATTATTATTTCTTACAAGTCCTATTTTAAATAACATTCTTATATATCTATTTATAACTTTAGCAATACTTACAAAGCTATTTTCTTTTCTATAATATTATACTTAGCCTAATTAATTGTAAGCCCGGTTGGTTAATCATTATTAATGGAATTTAGAGGATGCCTAATACCTTCCCTCTAGATTAGTTGAACCCGTACCTAGAATCTTTTGGTTTCGTAGACTTTAGAATAAAATCAACTTTAGATAATTACTTTAATTAATCTTAGGTGCCCTAATTCACCATAATTAATTAGGTGACGACTCCTAACTTTAAATAACCCCGGAATTATCGGAATGTTATAAACTATTTTGACCCCGGTTAAAATAGGGTATAACAGTAACTACTCTTTAATAAAATCATCCACATGATACAGCAATCTCTTCACATCGAGCATGCATTTTTCAATCAGATATACATGGTTTTTCCCCCCTTAAATCCATTCACCCAGGTTATACACACCCGAGGTAATGAGGGGTTTGACATTGGCCCCCACCTTGTATATTTAACAAAATTATTACACTTGAAGGATGACATAAACCAAAACCTCCAAAGGAGATTATTTACAATTAATGACTATGTTGCTGGAGAGCAGTGACACACACACAAAAAAAAAAAAAAAAAAGGATTCAGGGGACGAATCCTACTTACAAGAGAAGAATGTGGAGGATCAAAATTCCATCAGAGTGAGATATAAATGGTTGGTAAATATGGTTGGTGGATATAAATATATCCACCAACTTATGAATTTTTTTTACAAAATATAAATTTATGGGTCAAGTTTTACATTTAAAAAATAAATCATGATTTGGAATCTCAAATCCTATTTTTTGGAGAATTTGGAATTTGAAATCATGATCATATGAAGTTGAAGTTGAAATTTCTGTGCAAAATCATAAACAAACGCTGATTTGAAATCAAAATATGATATCATGATTTCAAATCACATGACAAAACGCCCACTTAGATTTATTAATTAGTACAACAATCAAGATCCCAGAGAAGGACAAATTTATAAACTACATTCTATAGAGTTCAGGAAGTAAAAATGTGAAGTTAGAGCTCTTTTGGTTAGAAGTTGGTTGACAAAGATATCATTATAGGATTTCAGTAGATTTGATTGCTTAATTTCATTGGCTGAAATTAACTGGCCAAACTAATTGAAGATTCGCAGTAAAATCTGCATTAGGTGTCGGTTAAGTTCTATCCTGAAGAATGAAACTCCAGAAGAATGCTTCTTATTCTTCTTAAGATTTGAGATATGAACTTCGGTTTTGATAGTTTGAACTTCATATTCGAACGATCAAGTTTGAAACTCCATACTTGGGGTTTGAAGCTTGATCCCAAGATGGCTAAAATTTAAATACTTTTTAACTTTTGACTATGTTTTAAATACCGGTCATCCAAGCATCTATTTGTGCTAGGCCTGTGCACGAATCGGTTCGGTTCGGTTTTGGCCATCATCGAGTTGAAATTTTAAATTTCGACTTTCTAAAAGTCTCAACCAAACTCGATCCATTCTAGGTTCAATTTGATTCGTTTTTTATTATTTCGGTTCGGTTACACAAATCGATTTGTTCGGTTTATTCGAAATTTAAACAAGCAACTATTTCATTTCAGTTTTAGAGTAAACATAACAAAAAAATAATGAGATCCTAAACTTGCAGCCTTATAACCAAGACATTGACCAAGAAAAAACCATAAACTTGCAAGCATAATAGCATATAAATAGCAAAACAAGAGCTTGACAACTTATGCAAGCATACAAATCCGCCAACACCACATTACATATACCAAATTAGTCATATTAGTCACTAGTGGCATATAAATTCGGTTTGTTCGGATCGGTTTGGTTGATAATTGAAGCAAACCGTATCCGAACCGTTAAACCGTAATATTTTACAATTGCATTTGTAAATCGAAATCGAATTGTATTATCCAAATTAAATTATCCGAATTATTTCGAATCGGTTCGGAAATTCGAATTGAACCGATTTGTGCACAGGCCTAATTTGTGCACTCCGTCCTATTCGCACTGTGTAGTATCCATTAGGTGTAAAGTGTTGCCTATCAGGGATTTCAATCACAAGACTCAAAATCGATACCTCAGATTAAGGTGGAGGGATTCCATCTTTTGTACATGGGCTTTCGTACATGGGCGGAGCCACCTTAGACGAAGGGTGGTCAGGACCCTTCGCCGGAAAATTACGCGGTATACATAGGTTAAATGTTAGCTATTATGAGTATATATTTAAATTTGCACACTCTTGACACAAGTGAGAAGAAAATTGCACATCCTTCACCAAATTTCTGGCTCCGCCACTGCTTTCGTACCACACTCTGTGGTCATTTTGGAAGATAATTAATGTAGAATTAATATTACCCCGATCTTCTGTCTCAATTTATGTGATGCTCTTTCTATTTTAGTCCGACAAAAAATGACACGTTTTATATAAAGTTTATCATTTTACCCTTAATGACATGATTAATAGGCATACACATTTCTATAGGTTGTTTTACACCACAAATTTCAAAAGCCTTTATTATTTCTTAATTTTGTACCCGTCCAAATACAGTCACATAATTTAAGACTGAGAGAGTAGAAAGATACTTTGTAAATATTCTTAAATTATTTTATCCATAATAATCACAGTAAAAAGATTTAAAAATTAAAATAATCTAAGAGCAACTTTTCTTCTTTGATGAAATTCTTCAGAATACCGACTCTCTCCCTATTTTCTCATTTTGACGTTTTTTTAATATTGAAAGAAAGAGAAAAATAAAAAATAAACTCGAATTTTAAGCTAAATTAGTACGAGTTAACTAAATATTTAATATTTTATCTGTTATATAATCTAATTAGTTATTGCTGGAGCCGATATTTGAGCTACTTAGTACGGGTTAACTAAATATTTAATATTTATATCTCATATATGATGTAATTAGTTATTGCGTGCAAATAGTGTTGGAATTATTTATTTCTATTATAGAATTCTTACATTGTTAATGCAATGGTTACTGTGTCTGGATTCATTCTCTTGACATTAACTATGACTTTATTTTATATAGTGAGTCATAATTTCATATTTGTAACTGACTCTTCTATTTCCCTTTAATGATTGAATTAACTTCCTGTTTTGAATTCTCTTTAATAGCGGAGTTAATGGCTCATTAAGTCCTCTTTGACACCCATTGGAACTCCTGATTTTCTTCACCTATATAAATCTACATCTTTTCTTTTAATGGATATATATCAGATACTACAATTTTTTTTTCTCTCAAATATTGTTTTTCACGAGTTTCTGGACAACTATATTTGCACAACTCCAAACTTTCAGCCATTAGTGCAAGTGTTTGAGAGCGTTGTGGAACCTTGAGAAGCGACCGGTCTAAACGATTTGCACCACAGTCTGGCCAAAATCACTTTCAAGGCAGTGACTTCTTTCATGACGCAACGTTAATCTGATAAGTTGCTTCTATCCTCTGTTCATTTTTCTCATTGATATTGTTAATATTTAAAAAGAAATTGATCTACACTATCTTAATTAACTTTTGTAATTCCAAAGTGAATGCTTACGCCTTACTTAATACATTGCAATTTGCAACAATATCTAAAATTTTCTATTTTATATTGCTCGATCATTCTATCTATCTCTTCCTAAAATAAACAAAAAGAATTAGCCAAGAAATTGTCCTTAAAAATGCGGTTGAAATCACATTCATAAGTATTAAATTGACCTCAGTTATAACTAAAAAGTGATCTATTTTCTAGAGTTTGGTGCAGCTTTTATGATATTTAGGCCCCGTTTGTCCATGATCACTTTATGGTGTTTGGCCATAAAAATTCCAAATACAACTTGAAGTTGTAATTGAAATTTGAAAAATAACAAAAACTTGTTTTTCACTTTTTTTTCTCCCACTTTTTTCACTTTCAATACATTCAAACAACCAAATATTCTTTGCACAAACTATAACCAAACACAATTCGATCTTCAACTCCAAAATACCAAATAAAGTGATTTTTTTTTTTTTGGTTTTCATGGCCAAACGCCTACTTAGTGTAGTACAGTTTTTTGTGTTGTAGTTTTTTAGAATTTGATGAGTCTTTGTTGAAACTTTTATTAAACTTACTTTCTAACTTTTTCCCTCAAATCTAACCGATAGCTTTTATTAAAATATTTGATCGATCCGAAAATGCTCAATTTTAGCAAATTAAAGGACCAAAACTATATTTCAGAGACTGATTTAAAATACCCAAACATAAGAGATCATATTTGTCATTTTCTTCCAATTTGAAAGACCAAAATGACAAATAGAAGAAGTGTAGGAAGTAGATTATAAATTATCCAAAAATAACATTATAAAACCTAGTGTCCGTTTTCATTCCCATATTTTTGGTTATTCTTCCTTTCTCCCGCTTTTCTACACACTTCGCACTTTGCAAGCTTTCAGTTTTCTGTAAGTACGTCATGTTAACCATATTTTTCAGTGTGCATATGTATATATATCTGATTGTTTAAGCATTTCTTTGTCTATTTTCTTGTTTGTGGGAGGGTTTAGGCTTGTTTTAGAAAGAGATGGTTCTAGAAGGTTCTGGTAAATATGCTACGAGTCTTTTGTACAATGTTTTTAGGGTGTTAGGATTTTGTATTTTACTGTGTAAAGAAGTAGTGCCTGTTTGGCCATGGATAGTTTTCAATTTTTGTGGAATTCGAAAAACTCCAAAAAGATGTTTTCACAATTTTCACTTCAAATCACTCACAAAATTGAAAACAACTCCAATTTATATTCATGTTCAAACACAACTCCAACATCCAAATACTCCCTGCGTCCATTTTTACTTGTCATGTATCGACTTTGGCGCACCTATTAAGGAGCAAAAACTAGAATGATAATCTTACTATATCACCCTTTGAATATAATAAATGCAGTGTTTAGGGAAACGCTTTGATAAGTGATTAATAAGGATAAATTAGGAACTATGTGTTAAATTCTGTCTTGGTTTTCTAAACTAGACAAAAGTAAAAGTGGACTTCTATTTTTAGTATAGGGGACAAGTAAGAATGCACGGAGGGAGTACTATTTTCAACTTGAAAACAAGTGACTACTCTTTTCCAAATTTCACAATTTTTATGTCCAAACGCCCACTCAGTTTCTTTTGTAACGAGAAATGTCCATTTTCCTGTAGATAATGCACCCAGCCCTCTAATCTTCTCCTCTAAATTACTCCATTAGGATTCTTTCTTGGCCTTTGGGGGCTTTCTAGACTTAGTACTAGAGGATAATTTTGATCAAAGAAATAAGGGGTAATATGCTAGAAGGTATGGGGTTTTGTGACTTATAACTTCAGTATGGTTTTTGCTCTCAAGAAGGCGAGGTGCATGATTGAGTATTTTTTGGGGTCAGTGATGCATGTATGATAAGGTTGTTTTTTCTTTGTTTGATTTTGGGGGTTGGTGATTCCAGCATGGAATTCAACTTATTGGTTATTCTCAATGCTTTATGCGAGCCTACAGGGTCTAATCTTGTGTTATTCCTAAACGTTCACACCTTTTTTCGCTCTGTTTTTTAGTTTTAATGTTCTAATTTCTTGAAAATCTATACGGAAATAATATTAGAAAGGATGCATGTTTTTCTATCTTTTTTCGCCATTTTTTAGTTCTAGTGTTTTAATTTCTAAATCACTACGGAAATTATATTAGAAAAGATGCATGTCTTTCTATCTCCTCCCTACCACACAAAGTTAGGGGTAAGGTCTGCATACATCCTACCCTCCCCAGACCCCACCTGTGGGGTGGGATCATACTGGGTTTGTTGTTGTTGCATGTTTTCCATCTTTTTTCTTATTTTTTGGGAAAACATTACGGTACCAACTTCATGAAGGTAAACTGTTATGTTCCAGCTTCTACACAGGTGAAATGCAGGAGGCCTTCAGAGTTCAATAGTTCATTCAGCCAATTGGCTGTAGCTGGATATTTTTGTAAATGTCTATTTGTTTTTTTCTTCCAGAAAATGACTGATGAAAATTTTGAGCAACCTGAGACGGGTAACTTGCATGGCACAGAAAACCTGGATAATATGAACAGTGTTCAGGACAACGATAATGTCAATGGCAAGGATAATATGGAAGGCGCTGATCATGTGCACGAATCTGATTACGTGCAGGACACCAATCATGTGCACGAAGCTGATCACGTGCAGGACACTGATCATGTGCATGAGGCAGATCATGTACATGACACTGATCATGTCCATGATACAGATGCTGTGCAGAACATGGATAATATTCATGAGTCAGATACTACTCTTGGCGTGAATACCGCACCTGAGGAGACACATGCTTCTGAAGAAGTAAAAGTTACTCCAATTGATACAGGAGCTGGCGAAGAAAAAAAATGGCCGGGCTGGCCAGGAGAAAACGTTTTCAGGATGTTAGTTCCCGCTCAGAAGGTTGGTAGTATCATTGGTCGCAGAGGAGAGTATATTAAGAAGACCTGTGAGGAGACAAAAGCTCGCATTAAGGTCCTTGATGGTCCTCCTGGGACCACTGAAAGAGCTGTGAGTTGCTGATTGATTTTGTCATTTACACTATTTAGCATCTACATATTATGGGAGTTTTTTATATAAATATATGCACTCTAATGGTGTGAAATGATTTCCCTCACGATGTTGCTACTGCAGAAAGCTACATGCTCCATTTGTCTTACTGTTCGTGAACTCTCTTTATGGCTTGCACATGTTAATATAGGCATCCTTGTGTGAGCTTCACCTTCCTTCATGCAGAGGTGGATCTATGATTTAAATTCTAGGGGTTCAACATCTAATTTTTTTAGCACTAAACCATTATATTTCTAAAGTTATGGGTTCATATCTACTATTTATTGTAATTTTAGTAAATTTTTACACATAAATTTATACCCCGCATCGAAAGTTTGGGGTTCAATTGAACCCCAAGTTATAGTGCTCCATCCGCCTCTGCCTTCATGCATGTAGGATAGGGATTTACTTATTTTTTAAGTCTGGCAAACTACCAGTTAATTCAGTGGTTGTAATGCAGTAGCTTAAGGTTGACCTACAAGTGTTCATACATCTATTAGTACTGCTTGGTTATGGTGAATTCTTCTTTTATTAAAAATTCTTGCTTGTGGGGAATGGTTTTAGATATTGGTGTTTCATGGTTCTAGAAATCTGCCTTAAGCATATTTTCACTTGACTCAATTATTATTTACGCTGGACGAAGTAGAAGTTCCTCACTTGCCAACCCGCCCCACATACCCAAAAGAAAAGACTAGAGGTTCATGGAATCCCTTTAGGCTCAGCCCTACCTTGTGTCTAGATGTTATTGTAAGCCAAATGAAATGAGGTTAACAGCAGTGTAGTAGTGATTACAGCCAACTGACATGGTGTTAACAGCAGTGTAGTAGTGATTGATCTTACATGTAATCTACGTAAAGGAAAGCAGTAGAAAAAAGAAAATCAGTAATTATCAATGCTGATGGTAGCATCAACTATCACAGAAAATAATTTGAGGGAGAGCTGGTAGAAATAAGTGGATTAATATACCACTGATTGAACAGTAATTATGACTTAACTTTTTTAAATTCAGAAGAGAACTAACTTCTTTCACTCCATGAGAGAATTTTAAGTATTATTCAACCAAGTGAACCATAACTATGACTAACTTCTTCAAAGTGGGTTAAAAACAAGCCATTAACACAACCAAAATGATGTGAGAGTTTCTATGACCTCATAGTAACCAAAATGAGTGTGTGCAGGTTCCTGCCCATATAAGGAAACATTTCAATGAAAGTGAGCTTCATACTAGAAGAACCAAGATCCAGACTGGAGTCATCAGCATTGAGCATTACAAGTGCTGAAAAGTTGTTCTGACAATCCTGAGAATTGCCTTTATCCACTATCAGTTCCAAGAAGCATTGCACTATGTCTGGTAACTTCGAAACTTGGTCGGTTGGTGTCTTGTCAGAAGCTGTTGCACTGTATAAAAGAGGAAGTTAACAAATGTAACTACAATCTGCAGGACATAACTTCCACATGAGAAACAATCAAAATCATCTAATGAACCTATAAAAAATCATTAAATGGATGATTATGTGCTGGATATAGTTTAACACGAAGCTTAGAAAAAGAACTGAGTGGAATTCATCTTTTTAATCTATGAAAAGTCGGCTGAAATATAGCAGCAGCTTTTTTTTAGACTATCCAAAATTTGCTTTTATATTTCTGTGGGTGTGCCTAGCTAAATAGTAAACAATTGAGCAACTGGATCTATATTTAACAATTCATATGGTATTAAAAGGCTTAAATAGGCATTTTAGTAAGTGGGCATATCCATAGGAATTCAGACTCCTTAGTTTATAGGTGTAAATGCACTTGGCGCAAAGTGCCTGTGTCCTATCAAAATGCTTGTTATTTTGTAAGGTCTATCAAAATGCTTTTGATTTAGGGCTACTTATAAATTGCAGATTAGTGCAGTCTTAACGGTCTTACTTCATCAAAAATAGAAGTCCTCTGTTAAAAAGTTTTCGCTGCAAGGAATCTCTTATTTTCCTTTTAGAGGGATGGGTTGTTTGGTAGTTTGTTGGAGAACGAGCTGGATGTAATTGTAAAACCGGCATATTGGGATCTATACTTTCACCTGATTTCGGCAGTTTTTCGTGGAAGCTTTGTTTTTAGCACGTCTATTCTGCTTATGAATTATGATACCAGAACACAACACTATACTTACTGATGCTGCATTATACTGATTGAACCCTGAACAAGTGAACATATTGTGAACAGTCATTGGGCTCTGGCAAAAGTCGATTAAGCGCATATTTCCTTATATCTTGCTGCCCATGGATTGATAATTCTATTCTGTTGTAGGTGATGATATCTGCGAAAGAAGATCCAAGCCTATCAATTCCGCCTGCTATGGATGGTCTTTTGAAGGTTCACAAGCGGATTGTTGATGTAGACACTGATTCAGCTAGAGCTTCACCAGTCACTGGGAGGCCAGTCACGACCAGACTACTTGTGGCAGCCTCACAGGCTGGAAACTTGATTGGGAAACAGGGTAGCACTATTAAGACTATTCAAGACACATCTCATTGCACCATTCGAGTAATTGGAGAAGGTGCTTCTCTCTTTAACTTAGATATCCTTGTCTCAAGTTGTTTCCTTGAGAAGTTAGTCCGTCTTGTCATTTGCAGTCCCTAACTGCCTTGTAATGCTGTCAAGATATAGGGTATTTGAAGAGAAATTTGGCACTGCACATATTCTTGGTATATATAGGATAAGGATGTGTTTCACATGAGCTCCCCTAACCTGGGCAAGTGCGCATTGGTTAACTAGGTCTCTAATCTCTATAATGGTGAAAACAATCTTTAGCATCTAATAAGGATTTACTGCTAAGTCCAGCATTGTCAAAAGTGAAAAGTGAAGTAAAGTGCCATGGCTTGTTGCTGGACTTTAAATGTGAAGCGCTTACTAGAGAGGCACACATGTAGAAAATAATGTGCAATATAAGAAAGAGAACTAAATTTCCTGAGAAAACAAAAACTAATTGTGGACTAAGGAACTAGAGAATATGAAGTCTTTCATAAAAGAATTGGAATATTTGACGTAAACATGATGTTAGTCAAGTGTGAAAACTATTTGAAATTTTAGTTAAGATGAAAAGATGTAGTTTTAAGTTTCTAATTCAAATTTAGCAGTTGAGTTTTTATATTAAATTTATAGTTTTCCATTCTTAATCACCGGTAAATTTTCTTAACCAGCAAAGTTACAATTGTATTTAGTGTTTTTTTTTTTTTGTATTGGTCCCTTCTCTCAATCATTGCTTAAGCGAGGCAAAGCACAAACCTGCTCTCCACTTAGTCCAGAGAGCTTCAGCTCACTTCAAGTGAGCCTGTAAGAACACTGGTTTTACGAATGAGTTTCCAGATATATGTTAATAGAACATATGGAATTAATACTTTTCTTATCCATTTCGATTATGCTTGCTGTAAATGGCCCAAAGTGGTGAAATGATTTAATCTAACCAAGAAAATTTTGCTAGCTGAAAAGTTATATACGGGATATCCTAAACTATAGTTGTTTTGCAAGGAAAAGATATGTTAGCTTAAAGGGAAAATAGTGTTTTTGGTCCCTGAATTATTACTTTATTATGATTTTAGTCCTTGTGTTATTTAACTAAGGGCATTAGACCTTCAATTAATATAAAGGTGTGATTTTGGTCCCTAGTACTAACAGATGTTAATAATTAACAGAATCACAGATCAAAAAATAAATACTGGAAAAGTTTTTTTAAAAAAAAAAGGAATGAAAAGGAGAATTAAGCCCTACGTGATGATCACCAGAACTGGTTTTCCGAGGCATGTAAAAGTTCTGGTCACTTCTTGAACAGTTCTATGAAACATCTTAATCATAGACGATCACCGTGAATATTTTACTGGCCGCCTCACTCGCCAGTTTCCATACTCATATGCCAAGCATAAAAAACTCAGACCTGCCTGTATTAACGGAGGGTAACTGAGTTTGCATCCAGCAATGTAGCAGGCAGTATTCTCACTTGGACTTTTGTTAATTATACTGGCGGGGTTATTACTTTTTTGCTCTTGATCGGATTGTCAAGTTCCAATGATCCCTTGCATTCCATTAAGTGAGAGGATCTAGATATATAGTAATTAGAATTCTTATTATTTGTCTTCCTTTTTTAATGATTTATGTTCTTCTAACTTCTTTTGCTTAGCTTTAGAATTCTTTTACGTGAGAATAATATGTATGACGCCATCTCTGGTTCTTCATTATAAAAAGTGGTTTTGGTCTGAGGTGATAAAATAGATCTAAGTTGAATATTGGTTGAATATGGATATGCTCCCACTAAAAATCTCCTCTGTTTGGTCGACTTTTTCAGTGATTTTGTTGTTTTGGTATTGATTCTGTTAAGTTTTTAACATCTGTTAGTATTAGGGACCAAAATCACACCTTTATATTAATTGAAGGTCTAATGCGCTTAGTTCAATAACACAAGGACTAAAATCATAATAAAGTAATAATTCAGGGACCAAAACCGCTATTTACCCTAGCTTAAATGACATGAGAGGGGTAGCTTTGTGGGAAAGGCCCTCCATTCCCAACTAGGAGGTTGGTAGTTTAGTCATCAAGGGAGCTAAGACCTCCATCTCTAACCAGGAGGTTGGTGGTTATAGTGACTAAGGGAGCTAAGTGTTTAAAGCCCGCAGCTTGGCCCCGTGTGAGAGGTTTTGTTGGGGGTGGGTGGTGAGGTTACTATGACAAAAAACAAAAAAAGGACATGTTTGCTTAATGTGGTGTATGATTTTGGTGAATAAGCTGTAGATTTTTCGATAGGCCTTGTGGACTTACTAAAAGGCTTGTTCATGTTGGATTTCTATGAAGACAACATTGGTAGCAATTTTTTTTTTTTTTTTTTTTTTTTTTTTTGAAACTGGTAATTGTGTATTCCTCAGCATCAAGGACATGCCGGACCTTCAAAAAGTGTTACAGCAGAAACATAAAGAAGGAAATAGAAATACTTACAGGGATTTTAATAAATCTATAAACCGATCTATATCTTCTAATCCTATTTCTTTATACCAAAAGTAGAAAGATACTATACAATTCCATTTAACTCTCTGAATGGAATTGGATCTATCTTCAAACCATCTCCCATTCCTCTCCCTCCACACTGTCCACCAAATGCAGTGTAGTATTATCCTCCTCCATTTCTTCTGACTCTTACTGCCTCCCCTCTTCATCCAACAGCTAAGCATGGCATAGACCAATTAGTCTTTGTTAAGTTGAGAAATAAGGACCACAATTGTGCAGTGAATTTGCAATGCAGAAGTAGGTGCTTGTTAGTCTCATCAGTTTCATTGCACAAGAAGCATCTTGAAACTATGATGGCACCTTTTCTCTTTAAAACTTCATGTGTCAAACAAGCCCTTCTTTTCACCATCCATGTGAAGCGTTTCACCTTATTTGGAGCTGGGCACTTCCATATGCTTCTCCATAGCTTTGGTTGCTCTCAATTCTGCCTATTGCCCTCCCTTTTGTAAGCCCTTTTTACTGAGAATTTTCCATCACTGTTATGCCTCCATCTCAGGGTGTCTGGATCATTGTTGGTGCCACTGAAATCACCAATGCTGCTTAACAGGTTGGCAACCCTTTCCACTTCCCAATCATTCAACAATCTTCTGAACGATAAGTTCCAACCCTGTGCACTGCACATCTCATCTATTGTGCTCTCTGGGTTATTACCATAGAATGAACAAATCTGGAAAAACTTCCATCAATGGAGTTTGCTCCTTCCTGGCATCTTTCCAGAATTTTGCGCTTTTTCCATCTCCTACTGATAAACTTTGCTTCTATGATCCAATTTATTTTTGGACTCCTCGAAGGAAATCTTGGAAATCTTTTCCAACCCTACCTTTCCCCCCTCCTTATAAGGACTTCACGGTATTTTAAACATCTAAAGGACTTGGTAGAGATTCCCCACCTTTTCTTGTCTCTTTTTGTGAACCACTAAGATCTAGAGCTGTCTTTAGGCGGGTACATTGGGTCGTAAAAGGACGTGAAGTTAACACTGGTACGAGTGTATAAACTTCAGATTTTATGGCAAATATATTGCTTTTACTCTTTTAGACATACTCCATCTTATTAATTATATTTGACTAGTGATGCTAGAGAATATTGTGAAGTGTCATTTGCCATTATTGAAATAAACAAAAACCGGGATAAGGATAATTCCAGATGCTGAAATTTTGGGAACTTGGATTTTTTTTTTGGGGGTGGGGGTTCAAAAGATAGGAGAGTAGATTAAAAAGCTGCAGAAGAACAATCAAAGTAACTATTCTGAGGAAGAATAATGCTCAAGTTTCTGAGTCCCTTTGGTTTGTTTCCCTTTGTCTTGTTTGCTGCTTGAATTATATAAATAATAAAGGACCATGTCGTGAACTTGGTAAAGCTCAAGAAACTGACATGCTGTGGTGTTTGTTGTGAAGTCAAGTGGTGTGTGTGTTATTCTAATTTCTCTTCTGAAATCCCTTTTTCCTTTTGGAAATGTTATCATATGTTTGATTCCCATCAACTGGATTCTGCAGAGCACCTTCCACTTTTTGCTCTTCCTGATGATAGTGTTGTTGAGATACAAGGAGAGCCCGCCGGCGTGCATAAAGCAGTTGAAATGGTTGCATCACATCTCAGGAAATTTTTAGTTGATCGTAGTGTAATTGGAGTATTTGAGATGCAAGTAAGTCTACTGGCTGGTTTTGGGAGAATTTGACCTTCTTAGTATTACTTTTTGAAATTGTGTCTTTCTTGTCTGCTCAGATGCAAATGCCAAATGCTCGACCAAATCAGAACATGCCTCCGCCTGGACCTACTCAGTCATGGGCCCCTCCTCCATCCGGTTTTCCTGGGAGTGCTGGCGGTGGACCTGGTTATGGGCACAACACTCAGTATATGCCGCCTCCACGACAGTTCGATGCTTATTTTCCACCGGTAGACATGCCACCATTGGAAAAACAGCCCCGTCAGGGCCCCCCTCCTTATAGTAGAGATGCTTCAATGGGAGCTTATGGTACAAATGTGCAAACACAACAATCTATGGTTACAAAGGTGTGCTCTTTTTCTACATTCAATCTGTTGAATGCAACTAGCGACCTAATTTATACATTCTCTGTGAACTTAAAGATAATTCAGGTAGTTGGACTCTGATCTTGATTAATTAATTACCCAAAGAGGTGCATGTAGAGGTGGCATATACATCATGCCTGTATATGTTACACATGGTAAGGGTCTGGTGGCCTTTTAAGGATACTACCGAATAGATCCATCAAGTTGCCAGCAGTCTTGCTTTCTCTTTTTGGCCTTCAATTCTTTTTATATTGTACTCCAACATTCTGTTATCTGATGCTCCTTTTTCTTTGAAGGTCACACAAAACATGCAAATTCCTTTGTCCTATGCTGATGCTGTTATCGGGACCTCTGGTTCAAATATTAGCTATGTCCGTCGGACCAGTGGTGCGTCTATTGCAGTTCAGGAAACAAGGGGTGTTCCTGGTGAGATGACTGTGGAGATAACTGGATCTGCAGCACAAGTGCAAACAGCGCAGCAATTAATTCAGGTAATATTCTGATAATTGAATTATTGAACTTTAATTTACCTTTTGGAAATCCGACAGTTGTAGTGCTGTTTCTGGGCTTGGAGAAATGAAGGGCTAGCTGTGCTGGGGAGGGTGATGCAAAGTTTTTTTGCCATACTGGAGTACAGAAGTAGAGAGGGAGGTGGTACCGTGTTGCTGGTGGGGGATCAGTTTGAAAGGTGTGATCACAAGGCGAGATGCTTTACCTAACATTTGGGGTTTTGGGGGGGGGGGGGGGGGGGGGGGGTGGGTGCCCATCAATTTGTAATCTATAAATATTTACAAACTAATATAATAAGCATAAATTACCAAAAACTGAAAATACATAAAAATTGTTAAAAAAAAAAAAAATTGAAATTTCTAATAAATGTAGATATCATGTAGGCACTTTTGTCCACTTCCAGTGTATATGAGCATACTAAAATGCATATGTTGAATACAGAAGTATAAAATGACTGATGTACAAATTAAAATGTTCTAAAAACCCAAGCATCAAATGAAAAATTGCTTCTCTGGATCTATGATTCTGTATCTCCAAGCAAAATCATCTTTGCTACCATTTCCAGAAGCCCCCATTGTCACCTGTAACTTGTGAATGTAGGATTTACATTTAACTGCAAAGAAATGAGCTTTGCAATATTAGTCTTACAACTGAGATTTCTTAGAAATGCATTGCGTTTTTACCAACCTTCTTATGGTGCAGAATTCTATTGCTGATGCTACCAGCTCAATGCAGAACACTGCGGCTGGACCACCTTCCCAAGGCTATAATCCTTATTCTCAAGGTCCTGTATATACTTCACCATCAGGTGGCACTGGTCATCCATCTGCGGGGGATTATGGTTCCATTTATGGATCCAGCTATGGTTATTGATGGATATCCTGCTCAAGACAAGTCATGCTTACAATCATGAGATCTGAAGTCGTCAGCTGTTTAGAAAGTTTTGTTTTTAGTTAGCTGTATCATGATTAGTAGTAGTGGTGGTGGATGCATTAGGTATTTAGGTGGAATTGCTGGTTGGTTTACCCGTGGTCTTTTACATTCCATGTTGAAACAACTCATATATCGTACTGAGTACAGGATGATGTTTTACCTCAGTTTCACAGCGGACTCTGATCAATTATAACAAAAAAAACAATTTCACATATTAGATCTTTTCATGCTAAGAGATAAAAAAGAAGTTCTCCTAGTTTGAATCTTTAATTAGCTATAGATGGCATCCTCTAGTCTTTTGGAGCTTTTCTAAATTTATTTCCTGTGAGTTTTGTTGTTGTGATAGCTCTGTGGACGTGCGTTCACATAAGGGGTTGCCAAAGTATTTTAAGTCGTAAACTGCATTTGTATGGTCAATGTTAGCAGCCAAATCCGTTCCTTTGCTCTCCCTGCCTCTGCTTGTACGGCAATGTTGTTCCATGGGTATAATGAATCTCTTCTAGTACTCCTATCTTGTTTGAGCAACTCCTCGTTTATGTTATGGTTGGATGGTTCCAAATGTGTATGTAGGAGAGGACCAGCAAACTTTGTCGCATGGGCTTTCTGTCCATGGACTAACAGATGCAGTAAAAGGAGCATTCTCAGATTTAACAGTCCGTATTTCATAGTGAAGGAATGCCCCTACGACAAGTTTTGTCATTTGGAAAGCTCTTACCCAGCCACCAATTCAGAGGAGGATATCTTGGTTTTTGTCAACATGTTTTAAGTTCTGATGTTATGGCCAGCCATCAATAAGAGGTAATTGCTGAGGATAGTTGTCTGCTTCATAATCAGAAGCAGATCGTGGATTTTAAATTAGTGGATACAATACAATTGTTACCCCTGCATCTTTAAGATTCTGCAATGGACGTATCCAGTTACTATTTATATTAAAAAACAGAGTTAAAAGGACAAGGCGAATGAAGAAAAGGAGGACGGGGAAGAGGGTGGGGAAAACTTATACAAAGCTAGCACCAAATTACTCCATTACCATATCTGTCTGTTACAACATGATGGAGCAGGGCCAAATCCAGACTTGACATGAATAATTGGGTCTCCTACATGGCCTGGGGCCATTTGGTCGTAGGGATTGTGTCTAGTAACTAGTTTTCGTTCTGCTATTTAAGGTATATTCAGTTTGTCAAATTATTTGATCCATAGTCAATAATCAGAAAAGCTCGAAGAAACCAGTTCATTCTGGTACAAGAGAGTCACCCTTAATCAAACAGATACACCAGCCAAAAAGCAGCAAGGATATGAATATGATTGAAACAATATTAGCAGCGGGCATTTGTCAACTTGCATGTTTTGTGGTGTTTTACTTTTTCTTCTTTTTTTGTTTTCACCAGCATGATGAAAACCTGTTTTGCAGCGTGAGCTCCAACATATTTACTGAAAAGCAAAGATTAATAGAAACAAATGTGATGCCAACAACCGTGCTGCATGTTTAAAAGTTTGCTTCCACAAGCAATATGCCAAACTTGAAATAAAATTTGTAACATCGGACCCGAATATTGCAACTTCGAACGCACATGTAGTCAGATCTAAATTGACTAGACTTGCAAAATGTTAAGTTATGCCATGACTTAATTAGGAGTTACCAAATCGGCTATCTATGCGCTTGCCCCCATTTGGTCAATGGCGAACTAACTCATCCTGCACAAATGATGAAAGTTGAATTGCTCTCAACGGGCATCGGATGGACAGGGAGACACAAATTTAGTGCCCAACCATATATTGATCATAAATGGTGATAATGGCCTTCATGTTGCAAAAATTCTTCGACACAACATCCTTCACTAGAAAAATATGGCTCATGGCATCCATTGTAAAACAAATGACCCATTTTTCCTTCTGTATGTCAGAGTGCTTCAATGAACACTAAACCTGATATTCCAGGCAGTACCGGATGTTGTAAGAATCAAATTACAGGAAGCAAGGCACAACTTCTTAAGTGTGCACGTAGGAACAATCAGAAACGTCAACAAGCAAGAATCACAGGCTGCCTGATCATGCAATTTCCCGCAAACATTAATGCTCAATCTATCTGCCAATTCCTCTATCATGCATGCAAGCAGATCAATGAATAGTATATCTGGACATTTTACTCTATCACCAAAACTGTTAATTTGACCACCAGCAAGGCAGCAACCGTAATACAACTGTGCACCTCATAATGAGCAAGCTAGATCACCTCCATTTCATGCATTTCTTTCCATGGTGGTGAATATGCCGCGATCAATCAAAAATGACGGTAACATCTACAAGATCTATTTATCCCAAGAATGGTTCATCTATTTGAAGGAGCCACAACCTTCTCTGTTGCAAATTCAAGCTTAGGCAACACTTCAGATACCACCTTTTGCAGGGAGACACGGTTCACCTGACTGTTACCATTTACGACCATTTTTGACACTACAGTTTTATCCTGGGAGTTCACATTATCATTCAGTATTTCATCCCAAAACTTGTCATCCTCATTCAGATTTGATTCCTTCAATAGTTCCAGGACTTTCCCCAAACTGGCAACATTTCTACCAGCACCACACCCCGTAGCAGTTGCAGCACCCACTGCATTTGCAAGGGTTAATGTATAACTCAAAGGCAAGTCATGTATGAAGCCAAATGCAACTGCAGCCACAAAACTATCTCCACATCCCACAGTGTCTATAATATTGACCTGTTACAATCAATGGGCAGACAGAATACAAGCATCAGAGAGGATAAACATTTGTTAATCTTTTTTTTTTGAGATAGATGGAAACATTTGTTGACATTTATAATCAAATTTATGAAAGATGCACTTCATAGAAAATGCATGATTCCTACTTAGCCCCGGGGTGGGGGGGTGGGGGGTGGGGGGGGGGGTGGAATTATGGAACCACAAGCCCTTGGGCTTTAGTCTAGTGGTAAGAGCGCAACGCATGATGATGTACAGATTAGACCCACATCACAGGTTCCAACCCTGCCTCAAGCAAAAGCCTGGTACATTAGTGGAGAAGGGCAAAGGGGTAGAGCTTTAGAGGCATAATGCATAGTGATACATAGAAGATACTACTCGCACCTAGAGGAATTATCACCATGATTCATGTATTATGTTTCATTTATGGAATTAGAGTTTACGGACCAAGTGGGAGAATGTTGGCATTATCTAAAACGGTCTGTAACTTCCATGGCCCACACCTATTATCAATCGAGTTTCGAACTGTGTGCTACTGGCCTCAAAGATTTCTCAGTTATTAAAAGGATTTTTTTTTATTTTTTTAAGGAACTGTATGGTTCCCATGATTGCTGGGAAGACGAAGATGAATTTAAGTAATTATTTCAGAAAGCATAAGTTGCTTCAATTTTCTTAAATATTCAGAAATGTTGTCTAGTCATTAGTAAACTGCCTGCCCTCAAATGGGGGTTCTATGAAGAACGAGAACCCAAATTAAAACATAAATTTCTTGCGGATAAGCTAACTAATCGGGACAAAACAAGTAAACTTCTGATAATCTAACTAATGGGAACAAAACAAGTAAACTTCTATTAAGAAGATGAATTGATTTACAAGAAACAATATTTCCAATCAGCCACGAAAATTGATACCTTGAAAGCAGGTGAACAAGTTATGCTCGACTTGGTGATTAAGATTGAACCCTTCGGACCCATCTTAACAATTACCCACTTAGTACAAACTCCATTCTTGAGCAATTCCTGTCCCGCTAAAATTGGATCATTGATACCAGTTAAAGATGCAGCCTGGAGAAGACATTACGATTCAGATAAGTAACATACATAAAAGAGTGGAGAAAGGGAAAGAGGGGAGAGGGGACATCCTCAATGCTCTAGAAGCAATTACTATCATAAAACCGTCCACTGATTTAGAGGAAAGGAAAATATCACAATTTCAGCAACATGACCAAAATATACGAAGTATAAATTCAGCAAAGATACCCACTATGCTACATTATGATAGAGCAACAAGGAAAAAGCCAACACATTAGCTCGAATATCACGTTGCAGTTGCTCAAGAGGTCAACTTTACAACTACAAGAAACCATAGTAGGGATAATGCTTATATCCATGGCTCAACCAACCCAGACCCTACCAAGATAGAACCCTTTTCACCTTCTTTTCTTTCTCTCACACTTCCCTCCCTGTTTCGTTTCCGACTTATTAACCTAAAAATGTACATGTAAGTGGAAAGGGGAGATGGCACTGCAAGGAAATAAGTAAGTGGCGGATCTAGAATTTCACGAAGATGGGTGCACTACTACGGTAAAAATTTATCTGCACTCGGTGTTTACACTAAACTATATAAATTTAGCATAATTAAGGTACTAGTATGCATTAAATAACTACAACAACATACCCAGTGAAATCCCACAATGTGGGGTCTGCGGAGGGTAAAGTGTACGCAGACCTTACCCCTATCTCGGAAGATAGGGAGGCTGTTTTCGGAAGATCCTCGGCTCACATTAACTACGATTTAGTTATAATAGTGTATGTGAAGACGTGTCGTATATTCATTTGGTAGATACAAACACGGGATGCATGTAGTTCTCACATCACTACTACTTCTAAGATATACAATCACAATAACTTAGCAAGCAAACAATATATTCTTTTTTTTTGGATTAGGTAGACAAAGCTAGTAAACAATAATTAATAATAGGTTATAATTGGCAACTGAAAACAAATGAAAGAAAGAAAAGAAAGGGAAAAAAGGAAAAAGAAATGCTACTGGAACAAAATCAGTGATTTCGATCCCTTCTCCTTTGGGTAAGTAGCTACCCAAACAGTGCACCTCTCAGATAAGACCATGGGGACCAGCATATGAAGTACAAAAATTATAGTAAGAATTATGTATACAACATACCTAGTTTAAAGGGACGACCACCGGTTCACGTGAACCAAAGTTTACCCTTACGATCCGCCACTGAAATAGGTGATACATAAGTGGCTTTTCTTTCTTTTTTTTTTTTTTTTAATGTATGACAATTGGCTTTGAATTTTTCCCACTTTGAACAATCTATTTCCAAATTTCTAGTACCATTATTAGTGCTTATCAAGTAATTGAGCATTGTTTGTGTTGAAAATCAATACAGTTATAATTTTTAGTATATCTAGGTCAAAGGTATTCTAAATGGTTATGTCATAATCTAGGAATTTTGGCAATTAGGAAAAGTTGAGCCCTATACCTTCCTTATGTAGAAAACTTACCTCAGTCTCACTTTCCTTATTTCATGTTATCTAAACTCTCATAAAAGGAGCTCTTATATATTTTTATCACAATCAATTCAAGACAAGCTCTCTTTTCACACAGTATCAGTCTCTACAATTTTAATAGAGATTTAAGCATCTTCTGCTTGCTAGCATGTGTTGTGCGTCATTGGCCAGACCAAAGTTCTCATTCTTTTTATAAGTTAATTATTATTGTTTCTTTTTATGATGGTTCTAGCAGAAGACATCCACAAAACTCCTCAGCTTCTTTTTCTTCATGACACACGAAGGTGGGTGTTGAGCCCGTCCTTTTAACATTAAATTTCTGGTCGCTGTCCCGCAAAAGTCTTCTTTTCATTTTCTTTACAATATCAGAGTCTGAGTATTAAGTCCATATCCAAATTCAATTTCTGTGATTGTTACAAGACCTTTTTCATTATTCTCAGCTGCAACTTCAAGGAATGCTAATGATGCCATGGAGATTCGCATCCCTGTACCTCTTTGGATGTTTGAAAATAGATTCCTTTCTCTGAACCAATCAAAAAACAAAAAGATTCCATTCTGTGTAATGCTGCTAAAAGCACTTCTTTTGTGTGCAAATTACCAGTCGGTTTCCAGAAGAGAAAATTCCAGCTCCTCTTTGTTTTCGGGTGCTCAATTCTAGACACTATTTTCAACTGTACAATCAGATCACTGTTCCGTAAATACTAACTTCCTCCGACATACTCTACTTGACTTTCAAGTTTAAGTTTGCAGACTCAGAATCGTTTCAGCACCTTGAGTTTGACGGCACGTGTTGCAAGTAAAGACAATTAATATTATTATATGTTAAGAGTACATATAGGTCGATAGTATGGAATATTCTTAATGGTTATATCAAAATCAGGAATTTCAGTAATTAGGAAAGTTTCTTTAGCTTATACTTTCCTTGTTTAGGTTTCCTAAACTAGGAAACTTGGTCTAAATTTTACTTATTTCATGTAACCTAAACTCCTGTAAGGAGCTGTTGTATATGTTATTCACAATCAATTCAATACAAGCTTTCTCTTTCCTTTCACAGTTGCTTTCCTATTTTCCGCACTTTCAACAATCTATTGCTACCTTCTGCTAGTCACACAGCTCACATCATACCTAGACTTCTGTTGCAGCAAATCAGTATTTGACGACCTGAGTTTCTCAATGAGAAAACAAAGGAAAATAAATGATGACAGCCGCAAATTTGATCATATCTTAAACTCTTTTTGGTGAAGAAATCATATCTTAACTCTTAAACTGCGTTGTTTATGCTACTAGGAGACAAATTTGCAAGAGGAGCAGGAAACCACCAAACAGATCAGGTATTTTACTAATTATTTTCATCATTTTATCTCTCCTTTTTTTCTTTCTTTATCTTTTTGTTGAGGGGTGGGTGAGTGGAGAGGAAGCTGGGTATTCTCCAGATATTAAAAGACAATTGTTAGAGAATTGATAAATTTTATGAATGAAACTAATGTCCTTTCCTTAAAATGATCAAACATAAGAATAAATCAATTCCCAGTGATTAATTCTTTAGGTTTTCTTTATTTTTGAATGTTTAAATAGTTTTCATCTATACAGTCTTAGTAGTTTGAAAGAGAACGTCATAAACCAGTTCCGCGTTTGCACCCCCAGTATAGAAACCCTTATGCGCTTCAAACCCTATCATAAGTATCCTTTATTTTTTCACAGTTTGCACCTTAACCTCTTTATTTCTTGCAAAACAAATAATGCTCTACGCAATTGTGAATAGACAAGGGGAAATGGCAATATCACCGTGCACCAATTTTTTCTCTCTTGACCTGTTAGAACCTCTGAAAGTCATGCCTCTTTTTTTTTTTTTTTTTTGTCTTTGTCCCTCCATTCTTCTCTCCAACAAAGCAACGAGAAAAAGTAAAAAAAGTCAATGATGATTTAGGTCTAAATGCGATAAAACTAGCTTTACACATAGCATTCCCGCTTACCATTGTCAAATGTTCACCCTTGGGTCAAAAACTAGCACTTACGATTTAAAATACATTAAGATGGAATCAGAAATTGTACAAAAAAGTTCAAGAAAGAAGAGGATATAAAAAGTTCAAGAAAGAAGAGGATATGATGCAAAAGGAAAAGAGAGTTATAGAAAAGGCTTTAAATACAAAAAGCTCCAAAGCCTGGAGTAAGTATAACTTTCTGGAAATGACTTATTTATACCATAAATTTAGCTGTCTCTGAGCTGCACAATATTGTCAATCGACCAAAATTTCAACCAGCATTTCCGGATTCCAGTATATAACAGAACTTAGCCAAATATCACATGGTCAGTGAGATACATTTTAGCTACCAGAAGAACTATTTTAACTGGATTATTTAACACATTAAAATGCATACAGAGAAACTAATTATGTTTCAGTTTCAAACAAATTATATCGGTTTAAACACACATTGAGATGTAGGATAGCAGAAGGCACAAGTGTGACTGAAGAAATTTTGCTAGTATGAAATACAAACCTCATCGGAAGTCAGTAGAAGCACTTCACTCATCCTCAACAACTTGCCAATTGCTCTTTGTTCTTCAGGTCTTCCTGCGATAAGACTCTTACCTCGTGGTCCAGGGTCAAAAAAGATAGATGTACCAGATTCAACAGCATACTCAAGAGCAGATTCAAGAAGGCTAGGGGAGAGCTCGTCAAAGTCATAACCATTGCAAAAGAGGATCTTTGATTTTCTAATAGCCATCTTTACTTCTGTAGATAGACTGCTCATCCAACTGAATGCAGGATCTGCCCTAAAATCTGCATGACTGGAAAACATTAACGCCTTAAAGGTTAGACTATGATCCTTTCGTTTACCTTATCTTACAAAGAAAAAAACTATGATCTTTTGTGCGCGATGTGAAAAAAGAAGTAAAAGAAATGAAAATGGGACAAAGCAAGATCAAAAGGACCTGCAAAAACCATGTCTCTGCAAAGGGTCCACTAACACCCAACACAGTAGTGTTTCATTGTCAGAACTTGAAAGATTAAGTGCTTCACTCTGCTGATTCATCCCAACTATACTAATACCCTCATCACTAAGCACATCAATGAGGAAGCGTCCGTAGATCTCATCGCCTACATGACCAATGGAGATGCAGTGAAGGCCAAGCCTTGCTGCTGCTATAGCCACATTGCAGTTTCCACCTGCCTCCCAGTACCGCTGAAACAGGGTCAAATAATCAAGATATCAATTTGCATGGTTATGGAGATACAACGATGTGGAAATAACATAAAAGGATAATGCCAGGGTGCTAATACCACTCATCTTCAGCATCACTAAGCTGGTGTATAGATGATGCTTCCAATATTTCTACATTCCAATTTAATTCAAGATGTCTAGACACCATAAGTAGGTCAAAATATCAAGAGCTAGTGAGTTGTCAATAAGATATTACCCTTTATCCCAGAATTCTGCTAATTCAACTGAAGATAACGTGCGGCTTCCAAAGATGATGACATCCAAGCATATAAGCCACACCTTTTACTTTGTTAAATAGTGGATTTAACCAAAAATGTGGTACACGGACCTTCTTTTCTCATGACAGTGATGTACGGGCCAGTGACCAGTGTTATCAAAAGCGAAAAGCGCAAAAAAGCTCTAAGATTAGCTGGGGCTTTAAGCGCCAAAGCGCAAATAAAGTGTGGGTTTTAGTGAAAAAAAGCACAATGGTGCAAATTTACAAATATATGTATGTTTAGTCCAAGACTAATAATATTAAGCATGAATAACAAATATTTTTTTTTGATGACAGCATGAACAACAAATATATTGACAAAGAAATTGTAAAAACATCACGATAAAGTGAATATCAATCATCTAGTGTCACCTCTTCAAGAGAGGCATACATTTCAAGAAAAGTATGTCTTAGAGCCTTGATGACGACACTGAAGCGCACATAAAGCGAGGTGAAGCGCTCAACATGTTTTGAGCCTCGCTTCAGGGCTTAAGCGCGCCTTTGACAACACTGCCAGTGACCACTAGGCCACATCCTTGGGTGCAAAATGTGGTGCATAGACTTAATCATCTAGGTCGATCATTTAAGATGCAAAGGATCTCAACCATATTCGAGCCAAAATTTCCATACAAGCTTTACTAAAGCCTTTGATTCTCTAATAACTAGTGTTAACGACTTAATAGTGTCATCGTGGATAAAATTATTGGCAGCTACAACGTGTATTTACAGAATTAATAGTTTTCTCGACGGAAAATTATGTATTCACAACTTACAAAAACAACCATCAACACAAACTGATTAATTTTTCACCTCTTCAAAAATCCATACAGTCAAATTCGTTTGGTAAGTGGCATAAGTAGGAGAGTCATAGTACTCCTTCCATCCCAATTCATTCTTCTTTCCTTTCACGACATCCAAAATGTTTGACATTTCTAACAGAATTTGATTACATAAACTATTCAATCTTTTTTTTTTAAAAAGGGCAGTCCGGTGCACATATCATCCCGCATTAGCAGGGTCCGGGGAAGGGCTGCACCCCAAGGGGTGTGATGTAGGCAGTCTACCTTAATACAAGCATTAGTGGCTGCTTCCTTCCATGGCTCGAACCCGTGACCTATAGGTCACACGGATACAACTTTTACCGTTGCTCCAAAGCTCCCCTTCAAACTATTCAATTTTAAACTTTGATAAATGTTTTCTCTATTAATTAAACTTTTCAATAATTGCTTTAGCATTTTCTTATACTGGGAGAGATAGGATTCGGAATGTAGATATCCGAGATAAGATGGGAGTGGCCGTGATGGAGGACAAGATGCGGGAAGCGAGGCGGAGATAGTTTGGGCATGTGAAGAGGAGATGCGCGGATGCCCCATTGCAGAGGTGTGAGAGATTGGCTATGGATGGCTTCAGAAGAGGTAGAGGTAGGCCGAAGAAGTATTGGGGAGAGGTGATTAGACAGGACATGGCGCAATTGCCGCTTATCGAGGACATGACCTTAGATAGGAAGTTGTGGAGGACACAGATTAGGGTAGATGGTTAGTAGGTAGCAGAGCGTTGTCTCGCTTATTCTTCCTTACTAGTAGTCATAGTATTTCCTTTAGTTCCTTGTCCTTCGATTTCTGCTATTATTTACTGTCTCTTGTTCTTTGCTTAGCGCATTGTTGTGTTGCAGTTATTGTCCATTTTTCTTATTTAACCTGCTTTATTATTGCTTTATTATGAGCCGAAGGTCTATCGGAAACAACCTCTCTACCTCCCAAGTTAGGGGTAAGGTGTGTGTACACTCTACCTTCCCCAGACCCCACTTTGTGGGACTACACTAGGTATGTTGTTTTAGCATTTTCTTCAACTATCACTACTATATAATATATAACTCGCATCAACATCAACTATGCGTCGCCAATTTTGGTGGGGTTACAGGGGTGTTATTAGGACTAGAGATATATATATACATCACTACTATAACATATAATTTCAAATTGCAAAATCAAGAAGCAACAAATAAAGTTGAAAAAAGAAAGACTGACCTTATCAGGTGGGGATTTGGATAGGTGTTCCATATAGGCTTGGCGTTGGGGTAAAGGCTTAGGTGGTAATTGAGGCACATTAAGAACAATATCCACACATAGATTACCAAGTGTTGCAATATCAACATCTTTTACAGCACTAATACTTGTCAATTTTGTAGACCCATTACTATTATTAATATTATTGTTGTTGAGTTTAGTGACAGGAATTTCAATGCCTCGAATTGAACAACAACGAAGGTTCTTCTTTCTACAGAGTGGGGGAATTATTAGAAAACTAGGGTTTTGGAAAATGGGAGATAATAAGGCATGGTGATGGTGGGTTATAGAATTAGATGATGAAGGTTTGAGGGATATGGTGGCGTGATGATGCATTCAGCTAATTCTCACTCACTATTACAACAAGGATACAAATACCTGATAGTGTATGCAAAGAGAAGAAAAATGCATACCCTTAGGTTGATAGGAAAATGAATTGCATACAACAAGGCAAAAATGAAAATATAAGTAGCAGGAACAATAGACTGGGTAGATAAGAAAATACACCAGGAGACAATACATTGCTAAATAAACAACAATTATGTTAATTGAACATAACTTTTACAGTTTTTTTTTTTTTAAGTGACACTGCAAAGGGTTATTGTGTAGTTATATTATTTTCAAGTATCTTATACGTCATCCAATGGGATTGTCCAATGTCAATACACTACTACAATTGTATATATAGCGTACACATTATTCTAGCACTTTTATATTGACTATTATTTAACTAAATATTTCCTTGCTCTCTGTTAATTATGTGAAGAAAATGATTCAGGCTATTTCTAGCCCATGACTATTATGTAATTAAATATTTTTATTCTCTGGTAATTATGTGAAGAAAAAAGTGGTGCAGAATATTTCTAGCACTTTTATAGTGACTACTATTATTTAATAAATATTCCTTACTTCTATTAATTGTGTGAAGAGAAAAATGGTGTAGAATATTTCTAGCACTTTCATAGTGACTAATATTTAATTAAATATTCCTTACTTTTGGTTAATTATGTGAAGAAAAAAATGTTGCAGAATATTTCTAGCTATTATAGTGATTATTATTATCTTTGTTTGCACTTAGTGAAGATCTTAATCTTAATCCTAATTATAGATAATTTCAGTCATTAAGGTCATTTATTTTTTTAGATCTGAATCTTAATAATTTATATCTTAACCATTAAGTGCATTTATTTCATCATTCATCATTATCGTCATCGCCTGCTTTATCAACTATCGTCGCCGCTGCCCACCATTATCAACTACCATCGTCCAGAATCACCACAACTACCAATCACTACAATCAGTCATCACCGCCACTAGCCACCATTTACAATCATTACTACCAACCACCATTACAAGGAGACCAAGTACTCATCCACGATGTGGGACTCCAACAAAAACTTCTAATATTCTTTATTAGAAGAATATCACGATGCGTTTATCTAATGCTATTTCTAGCCCTTTCATAATGACTATTATTTAATTAAATATTTCTATTCACTGGTAACTATGTGAAGCAAAAAAATGGTGCAAAATATTTCTAGCACTTTTATAGTGACTATAATTATTTAATAAATATTCCTTACTTTCTATTAATTGTGTGAAGAGAAAATGGTATAGAATATTTCTAGCACTTTTATAGTGCCTAATATTTAATTAAATATTCCTTTGTTAATTATGCATAAAAAAATGGAGTAGAATATTTCAAGCGTTTTTATAGTAATTATTATTTTCTTGGATAAGGCACTATTACCTCCCTGAACTTTGACTAAAGTTGCTACGACACATCTTACCTTGGCGGGGGTCTTATTACACCCCTAAACTATTTTTTTCGTATTTCTTTGCACGTTTAGTGCTGACGTGGACCATTGCGTGAGAACACATCTTCTAGGCGCGTATGAAGTAAAACAAAGAGGCTGAAACGTATGGGAAATGACCACGTGTCAGTCCCAAAGTCAATTATGATACCACTTCGTCCAAAACACGATTTATATCATCAGCTCCAAATCCAATTTTTTCACCCATTTGCAAGAGCTCAAAATCTTATTTTGGTGTCAAATTTGTCCTTTTTCAACCAGATAAGTTAATTATTGTGTAAATTCATAATCTTCTCTCCCTCTTATGTCGAATTTCAAGTTTAGGGTTTGAAATTTCTTCCTCAATTTATGTGTATGAAATATTACGGTTAGGAATGGCGAATAGCTTGTTGAATAAGTTGTGTATGGACCAAGAAGATCCTAGGCACTATGCTGAAGTGCGATGCAGACATAGCATTTTGCTGAAAATGCAGACTTCTTGGTCAAATCGCAATCCCGCAAGGAGATTTTGGTCTTGTCCTCACTATGAGATTTGTGTTCGTATATTAATTTGGTTGATTACTTTTAGTGTTAGTGTTAATGTGTTCTTTAAATTTCAGGCCGCGAATTGCAAGTTTTTCAGATGGAGAGACATGCAGAGTGTTGATGAAAGATCAAGGTTTATTATTCCAAGATTAATGAACAAAACCAAAGAGTTAGAAGAAAATTAAGAGTGTGTTATGTTGCATTTGGATGAGCTTGAAAGTCTTAAGATGCAATATGATGATCTCAACATGAATTCACTTGAACTTGAAGATTCAAAACATGAGGAAATTCAGTTGGATGAGATTGAAAGTCTTACCCTTCAATATGATAATCTCAACATCAATTCGGTTGAGCTTGAATCTTCAAAAGAGAAAGGTGATTTGAATGAGGTTGAAGTTTCAAAAAAGAAAAAGGGTGATTTGAATGAGCTTGAAGATTCAATAGAGGAGAAGGATGATTTGAATGAGCTTGGAGATTCAAAAGAGAAGGTTAATTTGAAAGAGAATGATATGAATGGAAAAAAAAAACAAATCGTGTCGGTTTAATAAAAAATTTCTTTGGTTTTTTATGGTGTGTGTGTTTGTTGTGTATCTTAGTAGTTTAATCCAAATTGGCAACTTCAAGAAAAATCAAATGAAGCTGCCATAGTAGCTAGTTGTTGTAGTAATAGAACCTCATTTCGGTTGTTGTTATGGAACTTCAATGATCTCGGATAGGCTAAGTTAGATGTGTTTTGTTGGAAAGATATTTTGGTTGTAATGTAGCATCATTTTGGTATGTTAATGATATTGTGGTATTTGATTTATCCTACTCCGCTTGTTGGTATTGTTTGAGTGAATTTTGAAAGTTTTCTTTTGGTATTGTTTGAGCAAATTTTGGCCAGAGTAAGATGACATAATGCACCAAATGCACCAGATTTTCCATTGAAATGCAGCAAATTCTTACCCCTAGTTTATGCACCAAATTGCCTCAAAATGCACCAGATTTTCCTCAAAATGACTAGATTTTCCTCAAAATGCACCATATTTCACTCAATGACAAACTTTGAAAATGCCATTACAAACTTTAAAAAAACAGGCAGCAAATCACTGCTTTCCAGCATCAAAACCAATTCCATATGGCACCAAGCAAACATTGAACTCACATTCAACACATACACTTAAACATCAACTTCAGTTGTCAAATATCCAATACATAGAAGTCACATTCAAGGCCACATAGAACTGGTGAAACAGAACTTCAACATTGCATTTAAGTACTAATTCAATTCAGTATCATTTCATACGATAAAACATTGTTTCCAAAACAACCAACACAAATGGTACATCTAACAGTTACCAACATGATAAAAAAAAAAAACAGTAGCTTAAAAGTCTCAAGTCTTAAGTAGTTTCAAATAAACAAAATACAGTATTTCCAGCTGAACAAAAGCAACATTTAACATCAACACTAAAGCTTCCATGGATCTCTTGGCAGTGAAGAAGTGGTGCTTTGGCTTGCATTGTTTGAACCATTAGCCCTTGCTTGATCTCTAATATCTTGAAGCCTTCTTGTTGTGATTGTTTTAGTTCCTTTCCACTTCAGTCCACTTGATGGTTTGAAACCAATATCATCAGTTACATCAGCTGATCTTATTATATTTCTTAGTCTAGCAGTACTATTCTCTGACTTGGCAGTCCAGGCTATAAAAAAAAGGGCAAATTAATAAGTTGAAGTTATTACATGAAAACAATATATATAATGTAATTCATCAATACTTGCATTAAAAGTTGTGAAGCCATTCTCAGCTTGAAACACACTCATTCCTTTCACTCTTGGCCTTTTATATGGAGTTGTACTTCCTATTTCCTTTCCATTTCCCTTTCCTCTACTTACATCAGCTGAATTAGGTACAACAGATGTAGTAGGTCCATCTGATGTTTGAGAACATGTAATCCAACTTCCCACACCCCTTCCCCTTCCTCTAGCACCTCTAGCTCTTTTTTAACAACCAACAGCTCTTGAAGACATTTCAGCAGCCACATTTATTGTTGGGTTAGGAGCAGAACATTCAAACCAGCTGCCAAGATCATAATGTGTTAAACTTGATGGAAATTCAGCAGCAACAATTGGTTTATTTGCAGTGCTAGGTGGATCACCTGTTTTTTTAGGTCTGCCTCTCCTCTTCTTTATAGCAGGCTCAGCTTCAGTAGTTGTTGTTTTCTGACATACCAAAAAAAAAAAATAGACTGTTGATTGATATTAAAAGACATTAAACAAAGTAGTACATTACCTTTGGTCTGCCCCTTCCCTTTGTTGAACTTAATGGATTTGCAGCAGATTGATCATGTGCAATACTTGCTGATGAACCAATATTTATTCCATCACTTCTCTTCAAAGGACACCCTCTTTTGTTGTGACCCCTAATATGGCAGAAACTACATGTCATGGCCATACCAGTTTTAGGCAGTTTACCAGACTTCTTAGTTTCCATTGTCTCTTTTCTTCTATTTGTTTTGGGTCTGCCTGTGTCACACTCCAATCCTGATAGGGCATGACCGGCACCTGACTCTCGTTAGAGTCGAGCGAACCCTCATACATTTGCTCTATCAAAACCTGTCATTTCAAAAACTTTTAAGAACATAAAACTTTTCCAAATAAAAATCATTATCTTTATAACGATTATGAAAACTTTCAATCAAATAAGTACTTTAAACCAATTGAAATCATCTAAAATACATACCCTTTTAAAATCCACAAATGACTCAACTGATATCACTTTGTCGACATCTCGACAATTATACCACAAAACACTATCTGCATAAGTCTCTAAGAAGTAAACTGAACATTCTGAGTCAGGATAGGGCCCTGACATACCCATAATCATACATATCTATACATGACTCAGCACAGCTCCAGAATGAGGTGGCACTTGCCAATCCCAGCTGACGTCTAAGCATCTTAGCTATACACTTAACCTGCCAAACAATCTGGGGCTATGGGCATGAACGCAGCGTCCCTAGGCAAAAGGACGTCAGTACGGACAATGTACTGAGTATGTAAGGTGGTAACAAGTCATAATCATAATTTGACTTAGGAGAGAAGAAATCACAATCTAACTCAATACCTGCGGCCTTCGCTGGAAGAAACATAAATGTGCACACGAAGTCTCAAGACAATCTTTAAGTAAATAATGAAATCCAACACACATGCCGCTTCCGACATGTTAACAGAATGGTCCCTTCGGACAGCTGCTTCCAGCTAGTATCACAATAGTCCCTTCAAACGGCAGCTTCCGGCATAATAATGATGGCCCCTTCGGGCAGCCGCTTCTGGCTTAGCTAGGGTAGCCCCTTCGGGCAGCCGCTTCCGGCTTAATATCACCATCATATAAACACAAAACCAATCCACAAATATCAATTTCAATTCAAAGCATAAGTCACTAATCAATTCATCACAATCTAATTATTAGCCTTAGTCTCTCATAAGAAGTTATCAAATTTGTATCTCACTAGACTTAGGAGGACATACTTCCAGGTTTGAGGGTAGTATTGTTATGAAATTCTTACTACTTATATTCTACTCAATTTCATATTATTGCCCTATCTAAAGAATAAATGATCATATCAATACAAAGGGATGATACTATGGAATGTAAACATAAATCGTAAATGAAATGAAGTAGTAAAATCTCGCACCCCCTTCAGAGTGGTTTTGAAAGTCAAACTTTATGTTTCCTTTAGTATAAAATTCATTTCCTCGAAATCATTAGTAAAATCATATACACAACTCAACTTGGCACCTTATGGGTGTTCCCTTCAGAACAGAATAAGAGTATATCAATAAGCCATCACAAGAAACATTTAGACCTTACTCGTCTAAGAATGGAATCATATGGAGTACATATAGAACGAATAACAACAAGAATCATGCCAAAGGAAGAAATGTTTGCCTTACATACCTGGAAGCTGGTTTGCCTTACATACCTGGAAGCTTACTTTTCACTTTCCAACTTACTTCTTGTCTTGCAATCTACATAAGATCATTTATAGCCTCGTAATCTCATATGCCATGGACTATTCTTCTTCCATCTTACTTCACTTCGAAGAAATCTTTAATTTGCTAACACCGGAGGAAATTGATATTAGAATCATCTTGTCAACGGAATCGAACTTGGCTTGATCTTTAATAGGACAAAGTAGCTGCTATGTTTCTCAAAGAAAAGATCGTTACTGTGTATTTAAGAAGAAACGTTGCTGGTTGGTTTGGAAGTTTATGTTGCTGCCCACTTTATTGTTTAAGAAATTGTCTAATTTACCTTGAAAAGTTTCTTCCAAGAAAGAACAATTCAGGTTGCTCTCCTTTTTAATTAAATGTTGTACATAGTTCCATAAATTAAATTATCCAAGAGTGGGATAAGAGGGGTATATGCACTTTTATTCCTTTGACACATGGAGCTTTTAGGACCCTTACACCTCTTATAGTTGAATTGTCACCACCATCCTATCTATTCCACATATATTTAAACCAGCTGCCTAATTAACAAGCTTCCATGTGGATTATGTCCATAAATTATTTATCCCACAATCCGAATTAATTGCTTGTCTCCACTACAAATGTCACACCCTAACCTTATTAGGGTGTGATGGGCACCCGACCCCGCATACGGAGCCGAGCGAACCCTCAGACTCTCATTTGATACATATTCTTTCCAATTTACAGATCAAACCACATGAAGCATACAATAGGACTTTCACAGAAACAGAGAACAGACATCGTCTTAAGCGGACACGTGTATCAGACATATCAAACATATCATATCAAATCCCGTAAGCAGGCGGAATGTACATCGCCTGAACATACGTACATATACGAACATATAGGCCACTTAGGCCACCATAGCAAACAGGGCCGCCTAAGACACAGATCTCAGACCAAACCAAACAGAATCTGTGGACATATGAAACTGCTTACGAACTGACTCTCTGTACCCACGACTCTGTCTGCAAAGTCTCTAACACAAATCAGAAAGCACAACATATGAATACTCAGACTCGGCGACACCCCGGAGAAAGGTGGAGCTCGCCAATCCCGCTGAAACACCTCCTAGCAGAATCTTCTGATCATCTGTGTGTACCTACGTGGCATGAAACGCAGCCCCCGAAGAAGAGGGGTCAGTACGGAATATGTACTGAGTATGTAAAGCATGGAATGCTATAGATAAAATCATAAACAGAAAATAAAGTACAGAATGCAGGTACAGAAAGGAAGCACAATGTAAAGAATGTCAAAGACAAACATGCATGCAAGAACGGTATCCGGCCCCTTGCGGGACCCGGGGAAACGTGGTCGCCTCCTGGCCTTAGGCGCCACACACATCATACTCCAGAAGATTTGCTCCTGTCTCCGACACACATCATAATATCAGAATGTACATATGCATATAGGCGGTTCAGCGAACCAAACACATCATACTTCGTAACACATCATACTTCGGAATTCATATACGGCGCCCGACCCTCAAGCGAGGAACTCGAGAACCGTGCGCACGATACAAATCGGCCCGGGACTCGGTGAAGGAAGTAGACTCTATGCACGAGCAGAAAATGAGAAACTAAATGCACATAAATCAAGACTTGATGAGTAAGTATACTTACCGGCCCCTGAAGGCCCAGAAATGAGTTTCAGATCAATCCGACTTAGTATGAGAAAGTTAGGAGCGTTTGAAGTACAGAACATTCTACACGTGTTTCAGAAGTCATTTTTGGAAAATCAAAGCCATAATCATGTCACGTACCTTTCGGATATCGTTATGGATCAGATCAAATAGAACTTTTGAAATCATATGTACGTATCAAAGTATATTAAAGACTCGATGGAATCATCAGACATGCTATCATACTTACAGAACTCTTTTGGAAACTTATCGAGAGCGAATAAGGATCATAGACAAACTTGGAATCACAGAATGGAATAACCCCAAGATACATATCATACCTTACTTGGCTCTAGGACATGCCAAAAGAACGAAAGGGTAAGCCTTACATACTTGTGCCACGACCAACTAGTTATGCTTATTTGTCCAAACTCGTTAATCTACATACAAAAGAATTCATATGATCATTAAACCCATTATCATTCACTTGTCTCAACTTCTCAAATAAACTCATTTATTTTCTGCCGAAATTTCGGCAGCATTTCCCCTGTAAATATACCAACCCCGAGAATACGGCTCGGCCCCAAATCGACAACAACAAACCCGAGAATTCAACTCGGCCAAACCAACAACAATACTAGCAATTATTCTAGCAAGACTTCAATAATCAATTCAATTCAATTCAATTCAATAACTTTCAAAACGATTCAATCAACATACTACACCATCCAACATCTTCCAAGTTTAACAAAACCAATGACAACTCATTTCCTTCTTCCAATTTAATCACAATAACCCAACTTACAATCTTCCAAACCCAACAAGAACAATGACAACACATTTCTTCCTTCCAAATTTATGAACTACATCACACCCTACATATTGACAACATTAACCACAATAACACAAAAACTATATGATAATTACATTATCTTCTCCAACAACCTACAAATGGTCTCAACTTCAATTTAAATCATTAAACCTTCATTTTCATCATAGAATCCACACAACAACAACAACCAAAAACATTAAATAAAATTAGTTAATCATTCCAACATGACCACCCCCTAACACGGCCCAACTTCAACACACAACACCTCTATACTTTTCATTCATTTCTACACATCACAACATGCACAACCATCCATAATACATATAAGAAGATTGAATTTTTAACTTTTCTCCTCAATTCCTCAACTTAGCCAAGGTTGTCAACTTGCAACAAAGAGGAAGATTCTTGCTTCAACAACTATACCATGTTAAAGAGGGCCTTCAAATTAGTAGGAATGCATGAAGAAACAAATTTTTGGAACACAATTTCCATGGCCTAATTTCTTAGGGCCATGGCCGAAACCTCTCCTCTCTCCACCCTTTTCATCTTTTTTTTTTGTTCTTGTTTTTTTTTTTTGTCTTGAATTAGAAGATGAATTCATATATATAAGTCTCCAAGCATGTGAGGGGCACATGCCCCTCTCTCCATTTTCTAGACTTTTCCACCTTTTTCTTGAAATTAAAGAAAGAAGACTAAGTGTCTTCTTGTATACACTTTAGTCCCTATTAATTAAAAATGTGCACATATTCCACACATATCACACGGCTAACATGACCTTTCAAGAACCTTCATGATTTTTTTTGTGAAATGCCCATTTTGCCCCTCGACTTTCCTCAATATTATCATTTTGCCCCTAGCCTTCCACATTATTTCCACGGCCCATTTTGCGAATTTCTCTTTTTGCCCTTAGCCTCTCACAATACTTCCATACTAATAATAGTCATAAATAATATTTATAACAACTCGTACATTAAAATAATTTTTGAAAATGGTCTCGTCCTTAACTTTCCACGACGACTTTGAAATATCCAAACGTACAAAATACGGGCTATAACAACAAATCCCCATTTAATCAATTACATGCACAATTAATTTCTTGATCTCAATTTACTTAAATATTGATCACCTTTAACATACTCCATATACCCATTACCATGACCATGTGATATAACACTAGTCCATAGCTTCATTTGCGAAACATAAAATATTATTTGCAATCATTGTCGTCATATTTTTTCGTCTTAAAATCATCTCGTGACTTCATTTCTTGTATACACCGAGTTCTTCTTTTTCATGCTTGAATATGACCGAATCCTCCGGGTTCGGGTATATTTTCTCATGTTTGACGGTTTAATTTCCTAGTCCAAAAATACGAAATATTATCGCTTGGACCGCATTTCATTCAAATAAACATTGAACGTCGACAAAACTTATTTTTTTCGATTTGTTTAACTTCTAATCCTTACGACACATCTGTACCATCACTCTAACCACCTATAAGCTCGGGGGATAACCTCATTTCCGTTACTAATGTCATTTAACTCGCATGCTTTCCAATGCATGAAAACACGGGATGTAACAGCCTGGCATTGGTTTGACCATTGATGGTGCAACTGTAGGATGTGCAGATTCAGGCCAAAATGACGTATTATTTAGAGGTTGAATGAAGTGAGAATATGTCACCAGGTATCTCTTCTTTTTGTAGCAGCTATCAACAAATTCAGTTGGGTCATATTACTTATAAAGCATTGCAGATATGGCATGTGGACATGGTATCCCCTTCAAACTCCATGATCTACAACTACAAACTCTATTTCTTAGACAAACAATATGTTGGTTGTTTCCATCCATCACTTGATATCCTGTTTATCCTCCAATATCTTCATTCCCATTGGAGAGATGTTGCCTATCCAAGTATTTGCAAATTCACTTAACCTAGCTATTCCTGTCATCACCTTTACTCTTATCTCCTCAAGCATGCTAATAATAGTTTTGTGCCTTGATCCCAAAATCCAAGCATTAAAACTCTCACACATGTTATTGTCCATTGCATCACACTTCACTTCAGTGTTAAAAAACACCTTGCACCAAAACTCTTTATCATGGTACAACAAATCATCCACTATTCCTTTACCAAGCTTTCCCAATAATTTCAGATTTTCCCTAAATTCTGCCTCATAAGTGCTTCTAGCACACTTTCAAAATAATTGCTTCCTTTGAAGCCCTCTACACTCTTTTGACCAATTTGCATAGATGTGCCTAGCACACCTCCTTTCTTCACAAGAAGGTAAAAGTTCCCTAGTTGCTGAATCAAGTCCCTATTTAGTATCATTACATGAAAAACAGAATGTATGCGCAAAAAAAAAAAAAGTCAAAACAGAAAGTATGTAAAAAATCATAAATGTGATAAGGACATACCTTTTGCATGTCTGAAATTACAGTCTATTTTATGCCATCTCCTAATCCCAAGTCCTTCTTCAGCAAAGTCAAAAACCAGGTTCAAGTATTTTTGTTCTCATATTCCACTACTGCCCAAGCAAGTGGAAGTATTTGGTTATTCCCATCCTTAGCCACGACACATAGTAATTGCCCCTACTTATTACATTCAAAAAACAACCATCTAATCCTATGCATTTCCAAACAGCCATGAATGCCTTCTTGAGTGCATCAAAACAGATGTAAAAATCTTCAAAAACTGGCCTACCAAGATCATTAGCTTCACCAAGATTCACAACACAAGTACTCCCAGAGTTTGTCCTTAACAACTCATCCCTATAATTACGAATTCTCCCAAACTCAAGAATATGTTCACCCGTAATCTCTTTAAGCACTCTTGCTCTTGGTCTCCGAGCTGTGGTCTTACCAACATAGACTTTGAACTTCTTCCTAATTAACTCTTTTAACTTAAACACTCTTATGTTTGGTTGTTCAATTATTCTATTTTTAAGACACTAGCCAAAAACTTAGAATTGCACAAGTAATTTCTGAATGACTTCTCACAGTTATGTACTGGAATGTAAGTCCTAATAACAAAATTATTACTTACACTGTCAAGGCTAGCAAACAAAAGCCACTTGCAATACCTCACCCTAACTCTAGTAGGAGCATTGACATACTTCTCAATTTGAACACTCCTCTGAAGTGCATACCTAGTAACTGCATCTCTAAACTCATTCCCAACTGCCACACAATTTTTTTACAAGTTGGATCAAATTTCACACCCTTTGCAGCAGTATTTTTCCTTCTTGATTTTGATAATTTTACCCTCCTCTGTTCCCCTTCTTCAAACCAATCTTCATCATCATCAGTTTCAAAGTTACGAGCATCAGAAATTGGGTAATATGGTCCATCACCCCCTAGCCTTCCTTCTAAACTTTTTTTACCAGTTTCAGTCTCATCAAAGCCCAAATCTGGTCCAGCTTCACCACATGGTACGTCTTCAGTGCAGGAATTCTCTCCGTTCTTTTCCTCTTCGGTGCTTCCCTTCTCTCATGCCTAAGATCTATGTACTCCTCATATACATCACTGAAATAATCATCCTCTCCAAGTAAGTCACCATTTTCAGAATCTGGACTATCATCAGTTGATTCATCAGGTCCCTTTACTGAAAATTCACTGTTTTCAGAATCTGATGGAGCAGCTGCTGGATCTAATGGATCTTGAGTATTTGGAGGTACTACTTCTAACAGAGGAGTAGTATTTAGGACAATATTTGGAGTTGAAGCTACAACGTTTAAAGCAAACTCACCAATTTCAATATTTTGACTAGCACTTGTTTTAATGGTCCCTAACCCTTTATTAAAAGTAGAATTAGATTCTCACTCAGGCATGTGCACATATACTTTCAAAGTCTGTCCACTTTGCAAAACCCCATCAATTCTTGAAAGAACCCTATCATTGTCATCCTAAAATGCCACTATTAGGTGGCCGAATACTAAATTTGCAAGTTGAGTTGTACCCTAGTTCTTTAGTCCTTCAGCTCAAAATAGGAAAGTGTATCCACATCAACATCAACATATTCACTCATTACCCCACCCAAATATCTTGGTTCATTATCATCTCCAAAAATTAAATTCCCACCATGATACAATCTTACAGTGATGAATATAAACCCACTTATACCTAAATACAAACAAACAACAAATTCAGCATAATCCTCAACAAACTATGTAATCGACGAAATTGAGAAAAAGTCACTACTTTGCTTAAAAAAAGAGTAAAATTGCAGCGTAGACATGCAAAATCATATGGTAAATCTAACATTTAATCAATAATTAACGAAAAACCTTATTTTATTCAACTCAACAAAATCACAAACCAAAAAAATCCTAAACTAACATAATTCCCAATTAAAAATACAGTACAGAACTAACCTTTGGACGAAATGCAAACTTAGCCTTCCAACTGACCTTGAATCTACAAGTTATAACACCAAAGAAATAAAAAAGAACCTTACACTATACTTGTTTTGAATTGGAGTAAAATTTATACTTTCGAACGAAGAACTTAAGATGCTACATACTTGATTTCACTCTATTAATGCTGAATTTGACGAGAACTAAGAAAGGAATTAAGGTTTTGGGGATATTTTATTCAAGGATTGAAGAGGGTTAATTTTTTTTTTTTGGTTCGGGTATTTGATCCGATATGAAGAAGGTAATTAAATTAAAGGGAAAAGAGAAATGGCTTGGGGCCCACAACGCGTATTTACACAACTTCTTATATAATTGGGATGGTGGTCCACGTCAACACTCAAGGTGCAAAGAAATGCGAAAAAATAGTTTAGAGGGGTAATAGGACCCCTGCAAAGGTAAGGTGTGTCGTAGCAATTTCGGCCAAAGTTCAGGGGGTAATAGTGCATTATTCCTATTTTCTTTGTTTAAACTTAACGAATGTCTCAATTTTAATCTTAATTATTTAGATCTCAGTCATTAAATCCGATTTTTTTTCTAGGTCGGATAGCATCTTAATAATTTAGATCTTAACCACTAAGTGCGTTTATATTTTTATGTTACAAACACTTAATGGATCTGAATGATATAGTTTCGTAACAAAACCTTAACATTACTAAGAAGTCTATTCAATAATTTCTACAAAACATCAGTTCACCAATTGCTTCCATTCACCACTAGCGTCATCCCCAACCATTATCAACTACTATTGTCGTTGCCTGCCATTATCAACAATCATCACCACCAACCACCATCATCATAATAACTACCGACAATCACCATCATCAGTCACCGCGATATATCACCAACTAGTGTCATAATTCATCACCACCATTAGATCACTATCATCCACCACAACTTTTAGCCGCTACCACCATCAACCACTACTAGCCTACTACAAGTCACCATCACCACTAGCTACTACTCACAACACTACCACAACCACCAACCGCCATATAATTTAGTGTGTGTGTGTGTGTGTAAACCCAATTTTAGCCCCCAATTAGTTTTCACATGAGCACGCTCCAAAAATTTCACTATTTGTGAATTCTTAGGATACCTGGTAATTGTAGCGTATGGGGGAAATAATTATTTGAGTATCACCAATTCACCTGTTCCAGAGGCATATCTACCAAAGGAATGTCTAGGATCCCCAATCAACTCCTCGGTCATTTGTTCAAGAGCTGTCCAGTACATGTCGGAACCATTTTGGTCTTAATGTATTAAAGTCAATAACATTTAAGGCCAAGTGATAGAAGAATAATTATCAAAGTGAAAGTTAAGTTCTATATATGAAACAATTATAAGACCAACGATAGTACGTGACGGTGAATGTTGGGTCGTTAAAGTCCCACACATCCACAAAATGAGTGTCGTAGAGATACGATTGCTAAAATGGATGTATTGTCGTATAAGACTGGACAAGATTAGAATGACCACATTCCCAAGAACGTTCAACTAGCACACATCGAGAATAAAATGAGAGAAAGTCGCTTGAGATAGTTTGGTCATCTCCTACATCGAATGTCAGATGCACCAGTCCATAAATGTGAAATCTTAGTGAGTTAAAGTGTTAAAGGAGATGAGGTAGACCAAAATTCATTTGGAAGAAAGTTATCTCGAGAGATCGATAATTTCTTGAGATGCAAGCGAACTTAGCAAAGAATAAGGTATAAGAGAAGAAAAAAATCGATATATGTGACACATGTTGGCTGAGAATATGTTTATTTATGTTAGCACTTTTACTTTATGACATATAATTTTGTAGGAGTTGTTTAACCTTTCAAAGATTTATACATGAGTAGAAATATAAAGAGCTTCTAATATCTTTTATTTTTAGTTTGTATAATATATATATATATATATATATATATATATATATATATATATATATATATATATATATATATGTATATATATTGACGTAGGATGAATTTAAATGAAGTAATATAATTGGTGATAATCTGTATAATCAAATTCAACTTATTCAAGATTGAGGTGTAATGAAAATCATTAGAATAAACATTGAGGCTTATTCACAGGAAGATAATACTCGTTTCACCAGGACTCACCGCCATAATTCATGTTATTTATCTTCATTCTTTGAGGATTAAGTATTAAAAGATTACATGTTTTACAAAATTGAAGGTAACAAATTCTCGGATCAAGTGGAAAAATGTTGATATTTCTAAACTTCATATGTGGTCCTATTTCTTACATTTGAGATAATTTTCCCATAATTACACGTTTAGTTTTTTAAACTAGTTTTGGATTACTGGTTTTGGTAACTGCCTTAAGCAGCTGTGCCCGAATCCCGATAATTGTATTAGGTAGTTATTCCTCGATAGAAGGAAGTATATAAATAAAATCATTATACGGATTTTTAGTTCAAATTGTCGAAAAAATATGTATTTTTATCATTAATTTATTTTTTACAATGATGTACGCCTGTAATTTGGCCAACAATAAATAATAGAATATATTGAGAGGGAGAAGATTTACAGAGACAAATTACTTGTTCATGAGCTCATTATTTTTTTAGCAAGTTGGAGAATTGAGGTGTTTGATTTGAAAAACAATAGGCCTGATCCACTCTTAGAAGGATGTTGTGCACTGTGCAGTTATATGAGAAAGACGATGTTCTTATATCTAAACAATTGAGCACATGTGTTAACTTGTACTGAAAATTGTAATCTAAATTGTATTACGTAAAATTTTCAGTTAAATCATTGCAGAGAACACTTAGGTGCCAGTGCCGTTTGACCATAAATATCAAAAGCAAATTCACTTTTTTTGGAATTTTTGAAGTTGGAGTTGGAGTTAGAGTTGTGTTTGATCATAGTTTTTGAAATTGTAGTTTTTGGTGAAATGTAGTTGTAAAAAAGTAAAAAAAGAAAAAAAATTGGAAAAACAAGTTTTTCTTGTTTTTGGTATTTCGGAATACAACTTCATTCCGAATATTTATGGCCAAACGCCCAAAAGTAAAAAAAGTGAAAAAAATTTCTGGAAAAAAGTGAACAATTTTTATGGCCAAACGGCTACTTAAATAAATTGTGTATATATAGATAGAAAAAAAAATTTATAATTAATCTAGTGCTAAAAAATTAAGTTATCAAGGCATGTCCCATAGGTCAGATTACCTAGTTAATATTATTTCCCTGGATGTGCCTGAGCAATTTTTTAAGTTCCTCTAAAAGCTTGCTGATTTTTATATATGCACCCTATTTAGGTAATAAGTACCGGGAAGTAGGCTCTAGTTAGCTTTTGTGGGCTTGGGCCTGGGCCTGTTTTTCTTCAAAGAGGAATTTTCACAAATGACTACACTTAAGAGTTTTTTTTGGGGGTCATTTGCACGATCATCCTTCAAAGGCACTGGTCTTTAATTTTTGGCCCTCAAATTGGTGGTCTTCAACTTTTGACTATCGCTTAATACCATGAGGTTTGGGGTTCGAATCCCGGCTCAGTAAAAAAAAAATCGCAAGGCAGAACTTCGTAGCAAAGTTAGGCCTCAGGCAGAGTTTCAAACTCATGCAAAACTCTGCCTTACGAGATTCCTTTTATTTATTTTTTTACTAAGTTGGGGTTTGAACTCGAAACCTCAGGGTATTAGGCGAAGGAAAAAAAATTAAAGACCAAAATTTGAGGGGTAAAAATTAAAGACCAGTGCCTTTGAAGGGCAGTCCGCACAATTTTTTTTTTGGGGAAATTTATGTGGTGTAGAGAACATGTAAGAGGTATTTACATTTAGTAACTACACATTACTTTAATTACATCTGGTAACTAAATGTTGTATTTCAATTACACAAGGTAACTAATACCTCTTTCCACTATATCCAATCTTTTCCCTCAACCTTCCCTCTCCCTGTTCTCCCTCAACTCTCTTTCTCAGCATGACACATCTAGGAGTAGATTTCACTTTTTTTTTTTTTTTCCTGATTAGACATGGTTCTATGGTTCTCCTAAATTCTCCAGCTCCTAAATTCTCCAGCTCTTTTCTCGTTGATCAATGACCCACAGAGCTTCATTTTTGATCCGTGGCTTTTCTTCAAATGTTTCTAGATTTCTTCAGTCGTCTTCTCTAGCCCTTTTCTCCTCCACCACCGTCGTCTTCTATGGTTGGAATTCATGGCCATCGATCGAATTTTTCTCAGATATAAGTGTATTTTATTTCTTGTATCTCAGATCCGAGTGTATTTTATTTCTTGTATCTCAAATCCGAGTGTATTTTATTTCTTGTATCTCAAATCCAAGGGTATTTTATTTCTTATATCTCAAATCCGAGTGTATTTTAGGCATAGCTACACTTTTGCTAATTACATTTCGTAGCTACAGTAATATGTATTCAAATTCAGCTGTATTCAATTCATCTATATTCATTCGTAGCTACTTTTACATTTTATTCAACTTATTGTATTTAAATTTAGTTGTATTCAAACAACATAAGTGTTAAAAAATATAGGCATATTCAACTGTATTCAAATTCAGTGTATTTATTTGTATACAAAAAAAATCTCCTTCAAAATACAAACGAAAAATACATAAAGAAACATTGAATTTTACACTAAAAAAATAACGAATACACTCAAATACATTCACATCTGAGATACCAGAAATAAGATACACTCAAATATGAGATACAAGAAATAAAATACGCCGGAGAATGTCGGGGTCCACTAGAAGTCACCGAAAATCGTTGTTCCGGTCAGAGTTGGGCCTTACTACTCCTTTTTCGATTGGTGTGTCGCGGCGGCGATTAGAACCCATCGGAGAAGACGACGGCTCTGCCATTGACTAGAAGACGACGTCGTATCCATTCAAATCAACACAGATCCACACAAAATCAAAACAAACTGTTAACAATCCAAAACCCTAAGGTTACGAAGTGGACATGTAGATACACGATATACAACGAGTATATGTGTATATATATGTGTGTGTATGACGATAGCGGCGGTGTTTAAGGGTCGTTTGACGGTGGTAGCGGTGGTTAGACTTGCTAGAGAAGATGGAGAGGAAGACAGAACGGTGGGAAAGAGGAGATGGGCGAGAGAGAAAGTGAGGGAAGAGAGCAGACGTTAGAGAGAGTTTGTATTAGTAAACTTGTGTAATTGAAATACAACATTTAACTACTAGATGTAATTAAAGTAAAGTGTAGTTACTAAATATAAATACCACTTATATGTTCCCTACGCCAAGTAAATTCCCATAGAAGCCATCACCTGCTGTGCCCCCCATGCCCCGCCCTGTTTAAGTATCTTCTTATCTCACCCAATTAAGAGGTTGCCCTGCCTTGCCCCATTGCCATCCCTAGTTTTGAATTAGAATATATAACTTGTATCGAAGTTCGTAAGTGACGTTTGACAAGGATGACCGATTATAATTTTTTCTTGTGTTTTCGCTTATTTCTTTCAGTAAAATACGTATTGTTTGATGTATAAGATGTTCAATGTAGAAAAGTATTAAAATGTATCAAATTCAGTTTTTTCATCTTTAATTAGAGGTCTCGATTTTTAGTTCTGAGTACGAAAAAAATCCTATTAAGAAGCGCTTCTTCCTTAAATGAATCTTACGCGAAAAATTAATTGGGACCATAATACGAGTATCAAACCCTCCGTCCCCTCAAGTCGCACTTACTTTGTGCACTAGGTTAGCAAAAACATGTATAACATTCGAAAACAGTTGGATCAAATAGTACTTTTGGCAATGATTCGTTGTTAGCTTCATTATAAAATGTTATTGGAGAACAATATTCTTGAGCCAATAACCGAAGTAATCAACTCGTTATATATCTTTCAATGAAGGGGAGAGCGTTGAAAATGCAAAATGCTTGCACGTATCGGAAACCAGCCGACTTGGCACACCGTTTAATTAGGTATACTGCTCAAAATTGGTACCAAATAAATAGGTATACTGCTCAAAATTGGTACCAAATAAATACAAGAACATGTCCAAAGAGTATTCCAACGTGATAGAGTCTACGCATTAAATAGAATCTTATTGTGATGCATCTATTCATAATTTAATTAAGGGTACGTTAGGTACGAAGCAAACTATTTAATATTTTCTTGAAATATATTTATAGAAAAATAAGTAAATTTCTTACTTATTTTCTTATGTTCGATATGTAAACAAGAAATATTACCGTAAAAGCATTTGTTATTTAGACAAATATTATGGTACCCTTATTGTTAGATTTAATAAGAACCGTGGATTTTTTTTTTTTAATGGGAACTCACATTTTGAGTTGCAGATTTGCGATTTTTGCTGTTTTGGTATGCAGTTTTAGAATTTTATGGGGCTTTTATGATGTTTCTAATATAATTATTTTTACAGTTTCAGTTAATCTAACCGTCATAGCTTATTAAGTATTCGATGAAGACAAAAAAATATTCACTTTTGACAAACTTTAAAAAATAAAATTGCAAAGAAGTATATTTAAAAAAAATGTTTTAAACCTACCCTAAAGACAATTTTTATTTCTCTTCTACGGAGTTGTTAAAGGTAAAATGTTACGAATATGTTTTTTTTTTCTCCTTATACCAATAATTTAAAATCAACCAATATAATGTGACGTTAAATTATACTGGATATCTTTTTATTGTTGTTGTTTGTATAATGTTACATTAATCCTTTCGAAGAATATATTGTTCCTCCGTTTTTACTTACACTTATTTTACTTTTGGCCGAAACAATAATATTAAAGGAATTTGTATACTTATGATTAAACTTGTTTCACAAATTACTAACTCTAATTTTTAAAAAACGTAAACACACACAATGTTTGCGGTTCAGTATTTTACCTTTTTAATATTTAATACTCAATATTTATCTTTAAAAAATTACATAAAATATTGAAAAGGACCTGTAAGGCAGCTTTATTGCAAACCACAAAAGGAAAAAAGAGGAAGAAAAAAAAAAAAAAAAACCAAACCAAGATTAATTAAAACAGAAAAAATAAAAACATAAGAAAAGCAAAAAAAAAAAAAAAAAAAATAGAAGTTGTAGGACTTCTTATTTTTATTTTATTTTAAAAAGAAAATTAAGCAGATTGTTAATTTTAAGGATAAATGAAGTTGTGTCTTGTTTTATGCAGACAACTAGGATTCTGAAATTCTGTTGGTTCCAACCGTCACTCTTTCATTCTTTGGAACCAAAAGGATTTCTTTGTAATTTTCGTTCAATTTTCCCTATCCGTCTCAGATTGGTTTAATAGTTAATCATCATGATGATGATGGTCATTTTCATCTTTTAATTTTCCCCTCAGGTATGATCTTTCAATACATTCTTGAAATTAACGTTAATTCATTTTGTTTCTTCATTTTGTGGGGTTTTATATTTCTTCTGTTCTTCTATATTGTTGCATGTAAATGTATGTGTTGTGGGTCAATTGTAGTTTTTACAGTTGTGTGCATTATTGATTTGTGTCCTATGTTTTCTTGGGTTTTCAGGGTCTTTCTTGAAATTGCTGATATAGATTTGATTAAGGGTGGACTTTTTTGATATATGTTGAGTAATTGACATGAAATGGGGCCCATATAGGCTTATTGGATATTATAAGATTCATATAACCAGTCCCAATTGTTGCTATTGTCATTGTTGTTGAGTGATTGACAAGTGGTCATTGGCTTGGTTCACTGGAAATGTAATGTGATTTGGGGATTTAGATTTTTTTTTTTGTGGGCAATGGCTGTTGCAGGGATTTCATCTGGTTTTAAACAGAGAAATCCGCGGGGATTTATGACAGTCTTGTCTTCTGCGGCTTGCGAATGGTTCTTGATGCTTATGTTGTTTCTTGATGCTGCATTGTCATATTTGATCACGAGATTTGCAAGTTACTATGAGTTGCAGACACCATGTATGTTGTGCTCAAGGTTTGATCACATACTTGGGGACAACAAGAAAAGTGGATGTTACAGGAGACATCTTTGCAGGAACCATAAAGAGGATATATCATTTCAAGTGTTTTGTCATATTCATGGTAATCTTGCAGATGTTCGTGCTATGTGTGAAGAATGCCTCGTATCATTTGCTACGGAGAACATACTTGTTAAAGAGTCGGATAACTTAATGATGGCTAAACTTGGGAACAAGAGCTTTATACCTAGTTCTCCCGGTCCATGGAGATGTTCTTGTTGTGACAAGACGTGGAGAGCTCGATCAAGTGCACAAAGATTGCTCCAGCTAACTTCAGTTGGTTTTGGAGCTTCTAAGGCCAATGTCAAGCCTCCTTTGCCACGGGCCCCAGGTCGTAGCCGTTTCAGTCGCCGTGATAGCTTTAAGAAGATCAGGGATAAAATTTCTGGTCCAGAGTCACCTAGGACAAGGGCTGCTGCTCTTGACCCTTTATCACATGTAGGATATACTGAGTTGAAGATTACTTCGGATTCTGAGTCAGAAATCCAGATTTCTGATGATGATAATGATGGATGCTCTGCTACTCGTGGTGGTAAAAATGATTCTAGATCCGAAGATAACGTTCGACTTGGAAAAGGAACAACACAGAAAATAGGAAATGATCCTGCCGCTCCAGAGAATCAGGCTCGCCAATCATCTCTTCTGGATCAGCCAATGCAGCTGGCTGCTAGCTCAGGCAAAACTGTGAGCTTTCAGGCATCTAATGATGATTTTGTAGGGCATGGATTAGGAGAACTTGATTGGGAAAGTCTTTCTCCTAAGACCGGTGCTTCTGTACTGCCAGAGTTCATTTCAGTGCAAAATATTACCGTGTCAACCAATTCTTTAGAAGATCATCACGTATCAGGAGAGACTTCAAACTCCAACATTTTTCTCCCTCATATCTCAGACCTCTCTGTACTGTCGGAGCTCATATCAGCGAGTAATATACCTTCTTCAACCAGTATTAACATCCATGGGTCAAGTAAGCTGATCTTTTTCTTTAATTGATATGTTTTATATGCGTCTTATACACTTGCTTGTTCCTATTTTTCACTCAAAGCAGTTGAAGTCCTATTTTTCATTTGTTTGTCTTTATAAAATGATTTTGTAGATTTGACTGAAGCAAATGATGAAGGAAACAACGTAACTGAGAAGAATAATGCCAAAGCTCCAGTTCAGATAGATGACAGTGCTCCATCTGTATCAAACCAAAAAATTCGAGCTGACATATCTGTTCTGAGTGATAGAGTGAGAAAACTATCAGATAGACTTGGAGAACCGAGTGCAACTAGTGATTCTGCAAACGCTGGAGAAGGTATTAAGTCGCTTCCCCAACTTCCACAAACTGCAAGTCTTAGGAATCATGATCATGGTGATGACCGCCAAAGAAGTGATGCTTCTAGCTCTGACGGGGTACCTATGCTTCAAACTACCTTCATGGACAGAGATGATTCTAGTAATGAACCAGCAGATGGATTCAGAGTCAGTGAAATTGAGGGCGAAAGTATTGTTGATAGTTTGAAACGACAAGTTGAACATGATCAGAGATACATAAATGCTCTATACAAGGAACTGGAGGAGGAAAGGAGTGCATCCGCCATTGCCGCTAATCAGGCGATGGCCATGATCACTAGGTTGCAAGAGGAGAAGGCATCACTTCATATGGAGGCCTTGCAGTATTTAAGAATGATGGAAGAGCAAGCCGAGTATGATATGGAGGCATTAGAAAGGGCTAACGATCTCCTTGCAGAAAGGGAGAAAGAGTTGCAAGATCTGGAAGAAGAGTTACAATTATATAGGAATAATTTTCCAGATGAATTAGCAGCAGAGGATCCACAGAAGGAAAACAAAAACCTGAAAGGGGAAAAAGTAATAACTGAGAATCATAGTTTAGACCATGTTGAAAACAAGCTCAGTGGCAGTTCAGATTCGAAAACTATTAAAGTATCCAAAATCGGTGATAAACCTAGACAGTTTAATGATTCAATATGTAATTTCGAGGATGAAAAGCTACGTATTTCACAACATCTGGAGAACTTGGAGAAAAAGCTTTTTCAAATTTCTAGTAGACAGGCCTCAGATAATGTTCCTTGTAATGGATATTCAGAAAAGATAAAGAAAGATGTTGATGATCAAGTTAAGAAACGAAGTGATGATGGGAAAAGTACTAATTCCCAACAGGAGGAAATTTCTTCATCCACGCGCAATGATTTTTCGAAATCAAATGGAGGCTCCATTGACAAGCCTGTGGATTTAGACGTGGAAAATGCGATTGTTAGTGAAAAGAGAAACCATTTAGACAATAAGCATAGAAAGGTTTCCTCTCTTGGAGGTGAGGTTGATGGAGCTGCTATAGGAAATGAAATTTCAGAGCTTAGTGTGAGGTTAAAAGAACTTGAGAATGACTGTAAATTCCTCATGTATGCTTTTAACTCGCTCCAGAATGGACAAGAAGGAATACAGCTTATTCAGGAAATAGCTCATCAGCTGCAAGAAATACGGCAAATTGAGTTTAACAAGAGATGACTTATCTCTAAATTTGAAGTTTCAAGTTTTACAATGAGAAGGTATGCTTTTATTTAAATGACTTATTTAAATGACTAACATTCTAATAATCCTGATAGTTGATGCACACAGATCTTTTTCTACATTTATCATTGATTATTATGCTGGGGGATGAGGATTTACTAAGAATGTTTTCTTCGATGACTTCTTATAAACGAGATTCCTAGTAATGCTGAGTTGGCAGAACGTTACTGCTTAAATTACACGGAGGGAAAGCAGTTTCTTTTTTTTCCTTTTTCCAGGGGTGGGGGACAAATCTGTCAACTGGTACCCATATGCGACTGATAATAACATCTATTTCTTGCTCCTTAACCATTTTTATCCGCTCTATACTTTTCGAAACTTTTAGAAAAATAATTTTGACTATTATTTACCAGGTCTAGACAGATCACGATGTTGCACATATATATGAAGCGAATTGGTCAAGAACTGAAGTCCTCCTGCTAATAAATTGTGTTTCTAAATTGAGGCCTGAAGTTGGATTGCAGCCATCTTACTATGTTTGCTGTAAATATAGTTCAATAGCTGCATAAACATGAGGAGCTAAGATAGATGCTTCGACTGTAAATAGCCCTTGGACTTTACATCCCATGCACTTGAAAATATTGTTGTTCTAAATATGTTACAATGCTTTGTTTTTTACGTGATTCCTACTATTCTACTTTAATTAATTTCTTTACCTCCTCTGTGGGAAGATACTCCTGCTGAGATTTTAAAGAGATGCATGCCGGAAGAGAAGCTGCAGAGAGAAGCTCAGCTGCATCATTATTTACAGCTCATAGTTGGAAAGGAGAAGCACAAACTGCAGATAACCAAAACAAAAATGACGCCAAATATACAGCCTGCCACTTCTCCTCTGATCTTCGTGAAGAAATAGTTTGATGATCGAGAATTGGTCTAAAGTTCTGCTTTTCGGGTCTTGTTCTCCTCGTAAATTGGTTTTGGTGATAAGTTACAACTCATCATTTCGTTTTTGTTTCCTTTCCCTGTTTTTGGTCCTTTTCACAATTTTGTTAATTGTTAATGTGACCTTGTGGTGGGATTATGGTGTAATTTGTGTATATCTTTTTCAAGTTTGGGCTTTGTTTCCAGGTTTTTCACAACTGTAAATGCAGATAGATTCTTCAAGGACTTCGAATTTGCTTCCACTGCTGACTGCCTTATGTTGTCTTTTCCTTATCTTTCCTTCTTAATTCACTTATTTCATTTTCTTTTATCTTCTGTGTAATCAAAATGAACTATGAGTCTCCCTCCATCCTTGTTTTATACCATTTGTTAGACAGAGAATGATTGTCTCTTTTACCCAAGGTTTAATCTTAATGGTTCTTATTAATTCATAATACAACAAGGGTGGGACAAGTATAATCTAACCCTTAAGGAAAATATACTAAACCCATATTAATACTTTCTGACTACTCGCTGTTGAGAAACATAACCATTCATCAGTCTAATGTGCCGGCAGGAGGTAGGAGGTAACAAGTACTCAGTAGAATACTCGAGGTGCATGCAAGTTGATCCGGACATCACGTTATAAAAAGAAGAAACTTAACTATTCATGCGTAATCATGAAAGGGAATGTAAAGAGGGGATATGGGACTCCATTTCTCAAAATTCAAATTTCCTCTTCCATAGTATCATTTGCTTCAGTCTGATCGTCACTTATGTATGCCGAAGATAAAGTTGATCAACTTTCATGCGCAATTGCTCCCATCAAGCTTTTTGGCAGTTGGCTAATGGTGAAAGTCATAAACATGAAGTAATTTCCCTTTTTATGGATGATACCAATTCATTGCATTTCTTCTTGGCTGCCTTGTCAGAGACACTGACAAAATTTTAAGTTTACGAGTTTTGAATTTAAAAAAATACAGTTAATTGAATTCTGCTAAATTACATTTACATATAAAGTAATTTTCTTAATAAAGTATAAAGTTTTGACTAAAGCTATTGAGTTCTGCTGAAGTCGCTTTCTCTCTAGCTTTGCCTACCTTAATCTTTAAGTATGCAGAGGAAATAAAAAACTTTTTGCTGTTTTAATCTTCAAAACTTTGAATTCTTCTTAATTGCGTGCTTTATATTCTACCTAATCTTTATTTATTAACTGTTTTTCCTTTTGAAATTTTTTACCATGGAGTATGGAGTTATAGATAACTACCGAGAGTTGACTTTCTAGATTTGAAACATATGAAGTAACTGATGACGTCTATTCTCTGCCTCAAAATGTTTTAACTTGAGAAAGAACTTATATAGGTGAAAAAGGAAGAAGAACAAATTATAGATATTTGTGAACACGTTTGTGACCGTTTTAGGGCATTCGTTGGAATACATCACAAAGAACAACTAAAAGCTCTTAAGAAAGATTTAAAATTGATTAGTGTGAACACTTACTGGCTAGTTAGTCAACCTTCCCATGTTGAAAAATAAAAATATTAAAAAAAAGAGAGATGGATACAATAACACTGAATTATATTTTACAAAAAAAAAAAAAAAAAAAAAGAGGTTGCGGGAAAGTGATTTGTCTTACCGGGCGATGAGAAACAAGTATGACCCTAAAAAGAAAATTAAATAATGGACGGTGTATAAATAATGCGAATAGTGTTATGAAATATATTAATGTGGATGTCCAAGTAGTTCCCCTCACTACTCTTCACCATTGTGTCTCACCTCCTTTATATTCATAACTTTTGTAGAAGTAACTCCCATTACTTCATGACCTGTACTCCTACACTTTATTTCTATAACCCCCCAAATGTTATTACTCATGTTATGACACACCTTTTGATGTTCTCAATGTATTCCTATAAAATAGTAGGATTTGATGTAATGGTTACACACTTGTAGACACTTGAACAACACTTGAAAAGATGAATGAAGTTCTCTCTCGCTTTCTACATTTCTTGTTTCAGATTGTTGCTCTTTTAGCTTGATTTTACAACACGTTATCAGCACGAGTCTCTAATCGCAACACATCCCTACGTGAGATTCCTAAAGGGTCTTCGGGATTTCCAGAAGCATTCTACTAGTTTTAGTTCCAGATCTGTTTTAATTGAACGTTGGTGTTGACTACACAGGTACGGAATGTTATACAGTTGTAATCCGCAGGTAACTAGTTTGATGCCTTTTTGCACTTCATATAAAATTAAATTTGCGTGTTTGATGTCCTGATAGAAGTGACTATTGGCTAACACATGCACTAATTTTACAAATGGACTCATTTCAGAAATTTGAGGTTATGTGATTATAGGATTATACTGTCACACCAATTTGGTAAAAGGAACTATTATGTGTCAGCACAGGAAAAATACAAAATATAATAATATGTATGCATTAGTCTTGCACATTCTTTTGATGAATTCAAGCATGTCTGTGATTATGTATTCCTTGTGTATCACAATTCTAAGATACTGCTTGCAAGGATATGCGTTACTGCTTGCAAAATTTCACCACACTGAGAATTGAATCAGGTGAGGCTACAAGGTATATTTTTTTTTTTTTTTTTAATCTACTTGTTTACCAATTCATATAATCATGTCTACCATTTATTATCAGAAAGATGAATGGTTAACATGATATATACTAGCATCTAGCAAAAGATTGTTATTTCACTATTAAAATTTAATTGATGCTATGTTTGTTTATATGGAATTTTCTTTGGAGGTCCTAAGATTAAATGGTGGTTCATTAATGATATGATACGAATTATAACTCTCCTTTCCCGCCCTCCATTATTTTTTGTTCCCTCTGAAAATGAGATTCGTGAAAATACTTTTGAATTTGACGAAACGAGAAAGGGGCCGTGTACTGGCTGATATTGGCACGAGTGATATGGGAACAAATCATTTCCCACCTTCTTTAATTCCCTTTGTGTATATGGTCTTATTTCCTTTTTCTTTTTATTGTGCTATTTTTTTTGTGTCGTATTTTTCATTACATTTGGTTACTTCCATACCGAGCTTTATTTGTGCAGCTAATATGACAATACAAATTTCTCAGTTGACTTCTGGATAAACATATAATGAAATACACACACATATATATATATATATATATGTACTTCTCAAGATTATTTATACTCAAAATCAAGTGCACCTGAAAATATACATTTGGCGTGGCCACCGTAAGTAATTTTTTAGTTTGAGGGCGAGTCTCATGGAACTTTCGCCTATTATGCCGTCAGTTGAGGGTAAGACGGTGGATTCAAGTCCCATCGCACCAAGAGGGTAAGACATCGGGTTTGAGCCCCTGTGCACTGTGATGACAATATAAGATGTTGGGTTCAAGTCCCATGATTTATGTCCTAACATGCCTTTATATGGAAAAGACGTTGGGTTTGAGTCCCGCTGCACTATATTGATGATGTAATGTTGACTAAGGCTAAATAATGTGCATTTGATGAAAAATAGTGAAGCCCGTCCCACTTGATATGTTCCATTCCATGAGGGGAATGTGGTAGCAGTTCATAATAAGTCTAAATGAAAATAAGTGGTTAAACAAATGAGCATGGACATGGCAAAGGACAAAGCAATGTTAATCATCATTGTAGTAATATAAAAGGAAGAACATATGTGTTCTCAAAATGGTCCTTTCTAAAGGTGAATGTAATTTTTACGATCAATTTGACATGAAAGGTATTAGGCACGCGGTTGTCGTGCGACCCAATTTTACAAGTTTTATAAATCCTCCATCAAAGCAAAGGATACAATTTCAAAGTGATGTCGAGGTGGGTCTATGAATATGATAAAGACAACGGGCTTATAATGAAAATTTATGAAGCACGTATATATGACTATAGTCCATTCCTTGAATAGAATATTGTGACTTGTGATGAGCATCATGAATGCTCGTCCATTTTGAAAGTGAAATGTGAATACATTATGGATAAGGTCGTGCTCATATATGGTTGAATAAATACCACACAACTCACCTTTACTGAAGGTTTGATAGAAAAGAAAATTGTTTTGACATAAATGGCCAATGGTCAGGTCACGTACTTTTAGTACGCCATCAATATTGTGGTATGTCTTATCATGAATTACCAAAGGGTAAAAGTAAGAAATGAGTATTGCTTATAAAGGTTTTGACCATGACCATAATGACAATCAATCCCTAAAAGGAGATGTTCACTATATGGATGGTGTTACACTATTATGAAATATGTGGTAGTACATAATTAATTGGGAGCTCTGAAAAAACTAATATGTTACTATCCGGAGGAACGAAATTGGTGTTGTTGTAAGTCTCAAAGGAACTTATTGGATTTCAAAGTCATTGGCAAAAAATGAATTATATTGAGACTATAAATTATGGGAAGGTTTAATATCTTCATATTACTACAACTATAGCGGGTAAACAAAATGTATATGACATGTTTCCGGTTTTTCCTCTGAATTTGTACAACATAAATACAAGCATGATGGAATCACAAGCTATGGAGGTTGGATTGACCGATTGGCCATCCTAGTCCAAAGATGATGCAAAAATAATTGAGAATTCATGTGGTTATATATTGAAGAAATAGAAAATTCTTCACGAATTCTCTTGTGTTGCTTGTTCTCATGCAAAATTAATTATTGTACCAGCCAAGGTTGGGATTGTATCTCCTAGGTTTGGAACGTAGAAAATGTAATATATATATATATGGGCCCAGTCACCTGCCGTGTGGACTGGTTTACTATTATAAGGTTTTAACAGATTCATCTATGTTATGGTCACATGTGCATTTGGTATCAACTTGCAATTTGGTTTTTGCAAGGTTGTTTGCTCAAATTTTTAAATTAAGAGCACGATTCCAAATTATGAAATGATGTTGATAATGCTGGTTTATATCCAAGTTGGTTTAGCAGAAATTGTATGCCTCCAATTATAGCTAAACAATTGGTTATGAGAACAAACTCCCAAAATGAAATTTAGGATGAAAAATGTTATTTAATATGTAGCAACACTTGTACGCATCAAGCCAACAAGTTATAATAAGTTCCCCTATCATAATTTGTTCAGGGCTAGGTACCGAATAATTCCCATCTAAAATTTGAATGTGCGGTATATGATTTAATTGCTTTACCACAACGCATAAAGATGGGTCCCCAATAGTGTTGGGAGGTAAATGTTAGATTTCCTAACATTAGGGGGAGGGATGATAAGCGGCTAGAAAATAAGGTATATTTAATGAATTATCATTGGTATGATCCTCGTTGAAAGGATTATTCAAGTTAACTGCCAGACGCATTTACTGACCCAAAAGTGTATTATATTCCAGCTGCAAATTCTCCAATTTCAATTAGAATTAAAGTCCTTGAAGGACAGAGTCTATGGCGATAGGCCGATCGGTTCCAAAGATAAAATTCCTTGAAGAAGGTGAAGAGCAAATGATCAAGATGGTCATACTAATGAGGCAAGTGCTTTAAAATAGCACCACGACATAATATTTCATACAACCTTTGGTTAGGTTCAGGTACCTAAAATTGATGAAAAATAAAGAGATCTTCATAAGTTATGTCGTATTGGAACCGATATCAGATGCCCGTCGACAGTATCTTTGATATAATGTAGCTCAACATTATAAATGGTGATAAAGATCTTGAAGTCAAATCTGTCAAAGAACGTTGACAACTATAATGATTGGCCAAATAAAATATGCAGTTCAAGTATATTTTGTTTCACTTGGAAAAGTGATGTTTTGGACCTATAGTCCAAGGATCTCAAGGTATAATGTCAGTGGGGTACAAATGGGTTCTTGTGCAAAAAGTAAAATGATAAATAAAAACCTTATATATAAAGTACGGCTTGTGCCTTGTGGTATAAAGGTTTTTCGCAAAAGTCCTAACATTATTCTATGAAGATTTATGTATTCTTCTGTGGTGGATGCAATGAGGTTTCTTATCAGTCTGGAAATATATGAAAATTTTGATTGCGTATAATTAAGTGTTGTCAATATGTCTATATAGACAACGAAAGAAAATCCGTAAGGATTTAAATTGGTTTGAAGTATTTAAGGTTTACGAAAATAAAGCTTCAACAAGTCTTTATATAGGTTAAAGCGATTCCATTGAGTGCCCCAATGGTTGTGATATCGCTAAATATAAATAAACATCATTTTGACCTCATGATAATGGACATTATTTTTATTATTACATGAAGTTTGTTCTTCAAGCAAGTTACCGATCTGCATGTAAGTGATACTACCACATTATGACGTTCTATATGGCAATCAATTATTGATGCTTATTCAAGTCATGCCAAGGTGATAGCTACAAAGCATGTTAGCAATGCTTGTCTGGCTGAGATCAATAATTCAGTGCATTTTGCATAGTATGATGTTTATTTGAAAATGAATATTTCAACAATATTGTACGAAGCTTGCATAGCTCAATTGAAAGAAGTATATAACAAAGAAGACACAATACAACACATTTTGTCAATTTTTTTTTCGAGACATGATCTTCAACAGAAAGATGAAGTGGCTATTCAACAGATACGCTGAATTGTTAATTTGACAGATGTGTACACTAAAGCATTATCAACCTCGACATTTGAGAAGCCGGTATACAAGATTTGGGTGCATCGTCTCCAAGAAGTAGGTAATATTTTAATCAGGGGGAGTACAATACGGGCTGTACTATTTTTTCTTTAGCCGAGGTTTAGTCCCACTGGGTTTTTCTTGCAAGGATTTTAATGAGGCAGCAAGCAATGCGTATTACATGTGTACTCTTTTTCCTTCACTAGGATTTTTTCCCACTGGCGAGGCACATCAGCTATGGACATCCAAGGGGGAGTGTTATGAAATATATTAATGTGGATGTCCGTGTAGTCCCCCCCTCCCCCCCCCCCCCCCCCTCCCCATGTGGATGTCCGTGTAGTCCCCCCCTCCCCAACTACTCTTCACCATTATGTCTCACCTCCTCCATGTTCATAACTCTTGTAGAAGTAACTCCAATTACTTCACGACCACTACTCCGATACTTTATTTTTATAACCCCCAAATGTTATTACTCATGTTTATGACACACCCTTCGATGTTCTCAATGTATTCCTATAAAATAGTAGGATTGGATGTAATGGTTACACACTTGTAGACACTTGAACAACACTTGAAAGGATGAATAAAGTTCTCTCTTGCTTTCTACATTTCTTGTTTCAGCTTGTTGCTCTTTTAGCTTGATTTTCAACAAATAGCAAATATTTCTTCTCATTGGAATAAAAGGAAGAAATAATCTTGTTTGGCAATTGGCAAAGAGAATGGCAACATCGAATACAATTACTATGCAATATATAACATGTAACAACCATCCAACAAGCTGGTCCAAAATATTACAGTAATTAGTATTTGAACTTTATGTGCATGTTAGAGAATCTCAGGAAGATTCCACAAATTAAAAACTAATGTTTCCAAAAAGTTCTATAAATAGCTTCATGTGTAGTGTTCAGAAATCTTCACTCTTAAGCAAACTGCAAGAAATTAGAAATGATCATGATAGACTTGAACCTTTCAACTTCTTTACTCCTTTGCCTTGTTCCATTCCTTTTCCTCTTGTAATTATTTAAAAGAAAAAAATGATAGTGTTCTTATTGCTTCTTTCACTTGCCTTAATTAAATTGTTTTGGATTTTGAGACATTTATGTTTGTATAAAGCTTCAGTTGCAAGTGGATAATTATTTAATTAAGTTATCTTTTTATAATGAAAGTCAATGATCCCGCTGAGATATTTTTTGGTTAAGAAAAAAGGAATGCGCAAGAATTAGATGTGATTTATGTAACGGCAAGCTAAATTATAGTAAAAGCTTGTTAAGTGCTTTACAAGTACTTTAGATCACGGTGAAGCTTAAGTTGTCTAGAGGAGTTGTTTAAAGTTTAAACTCAAGTGTGATCAGCGAAAACGATGCTCCATCTGCTTTATTTTACTGTGACGTTATTTGACTAAAGTTAACAAGTCTAAATAAGGCACATAATCTTTTTGTAACTGAGGGACGAGATTGGTGCCGAAATATCCGGTTGGTGGCTGATATTTCGGTCTTCCCATTATGGTGATCAACTGTCTTCTCATCGTACCTCGGTGTCTGACTCCAACCGAACTCAACGACCGAGATCAATTCCTATGTCGGGAAACTGAGGATATCCTTGTCCTCGGTTTTACCCGTATACAGATAGTCCCCCCATTTCCTGAGGGGAAGTATTGACTGCGGGAAATGGATCTGAATAGAGCCAAGTAGGCCTTGCCTATCTGCTCGGGAAAAGACGTTCCCATCAAATCCTTCCATTCTGCCCGACGTCAACTTCATCATTATTTCAGTCGCCTAATCTTTCTTGGGAATCCGCTTCATCATTATTTCAGCCGCCTAATCATTCTTAGGAATCCGCTTCATCATTATTTCACCCGCCTAATCATTCTTGGGAATCCTCCCCTCGTCAGAATTCTTGAATCCCTCAAAAACTTTTGCACTCTCCTCTATATAAAGCCATAAGTATCCTTCTTGCGATGCACTTTTGACTCTAAACCCTAAACCTTATTTTTTCTTGAAAATCCTTTGTTTGCTTCTGCCAAGTTCCGTATCTTCTTAGTTCTGAATCTTTTTCCCTTAGACATTACCTTCCTCCGTTCGACATTGCGCGTTAATCTTGACCGTGGCTTCTCTACCGCTGTTAACCCAAGGCGAGGATCATTCTGCATCTCCACCTCATTCCCCGCCCCTGTTCGTGACGGAGGCCACCTGTCCTGAAGAGGAACTAGAATTTCTTGCTGCGGATATCCTTCTAGTCGGCTTCAGGTGCGAGAATGACTGAAAAATATCTTCTCACCTCGACTCTGTGGAAAAATTTGAATCTTTCAATGACGACGCTACCATCCCCGTGATTAGGGAGGATGGCAACCTTGGTGCGGATGTCAATGTCCGCCCTATTGAAAGAGGGATGAGGATCAATCATCAAGTGGCTGGCTATTCGATGATCTATACCCATCCTTTCGCCATCGGGTTTTCTCTTCCTATTCCTCAAGTGATCGAACATTTTTGTCGCAGATATCTTGTTTGCATTAGCCAAATCGCCCCACAAATTTGAAGGTTTGTGTACTGCTTCGAAATATTGGCTAACCTGGCCGGGGTTCTCTTCACCCTCGATCATTTGTTACACATATACGTACCCCGGGTAATCTGAGGGGGGATAGTTCATTTGCTTCCTCGAGGGACTCGAGGCCTCATAGACTCGGAAGATGATTATGACCGAGGATGGCTACATCGATTCGTAATGTTTCACACGACCCAACTTCACCGCTCTTTATCAGCAGATTTCCCGAAGATGTGGAACCCTACCCCGAATCCCATCGAACCTGAGCTTGTCGTCACTATCTTTGAATGGGTAGTTGCGCTTTTGGGTGGAAGGGCAAAAACCATGGTAATTTTCAATCTGTTTGTGGGATTTTTTTATCCTTCCATATTGTATTCTAACCCCGATTATTCAATGTTTAGGACTCTCGACAAAAAGGTCTTCAAAAGGAACAACCATTGTCGAAGAGGGCGTCAAGGATGCCGTTTGGGGAAGAAAGACGTCGCCTGCGTCAGTGAAGACGCCTAGCCGATGAATCACTACAAGCACCTCAGCCATCCCTTCAGGGATTGGTTCTCGAGTCAGGACACGCCATATCATAGAGACTCGGCGGGAGATACCCCGTGGTGGACCGCCCTCGACGATAGTTCTTGATGAGGAAGACATACCAGACCCAAATATCCCCGGTTCGGCTGCTCCCGGGGACAATCCCGGAATCGTCTAGCCGATGCTTTATACTATTTTAGCGCCCTAAGGTATAAGCCGAAGTTCCTAACCTTTGGCCTACTATATCGGCTCGGGATTCCCTTTTGTTCTTAGTCTAGGGCCGTAAGTTAGGACTTTTTGTCCTTTTCTTTTGTTGGACTGATGTATCCGAGAGAATCGGGAACTCGTTATATGAAGCAAATTAATAGAACTTCGTTGACTGGTCCTATACCGGGCTTTATTGAATGCATTCGACTCCTTATTTATGCTTTTGCAATGTTAGATCTATGGTTATTTTGACTTGTAAGTTTTGGAGTAACGCGGGAAAAAATCAAAACGTCTCGCTGACGATCCTCATGTTCAGTTGTTTCTCGTTCCGTCGCGGTGTTCCCGGTTCGTTCATGCCATAATTGGCTACGGTTGATACTTGATCACCCTTGGTCACGGCTGAATCACTATCGACATGGCTAGATAGCACGAGGCGATGGGAAGCGGAAGCATGTCCGGTTCTTCCCCCTGTAAGTTTCATATAAATGGATAAGATTAGAGTCCCATCCGTCACGTCACTCTGACACTAGCCACGCGTCATGACTTGGTTGGGTGAGAAGTCGGTTACGGAATGTCAACCGTCTCGACCTCTCTCTATATAAGCCAAACTTTTCCTTTCACTTTTTACTTTCAGAAATTTCACTCTCAAAATTTACCCTTGTACCTTTGAATGCACATACCTTCATACAGTCATACGTTCATAAATTCATACCTCCAACATCATATCTTCAACAGACCTTCAAACCTTCATACCATCCTTCATATCTTGCTGTTTCCAGAAAAATGACCAAGCTTTCGAAAGCCAAAACCGGTGAGACTTTCTCGACTTCAAAACCGGAGCCGAAATCGTCAAATTTTATCCCATCTGATTACGTAACTACCAGGGATTTCAAGGTCGAGAAGCCTTCCAGCAAGGGGATCGGGGTGCTGAAATATCAGATTACCTATGCATGATTCCCTTAGATAAACTCGAGCAGGTCAAAGAGGAATGCGGTTAGAAAGATAAGGAGGTCATTATTCCCGAGCATGCTGAAGGTATAACTACCCATGTGGAGGGGTATCTGAGTGTTTATACATACCCTTTCACATTTAGTCCACTCGACCCGGTGATGCATAATCAAGCTCACGAAACAAGCAAGGAAAGCTCCCTTCTCTAGCCTCGATGAGGGTAGGGACCGAGGCTGGCAGGGAAGATTTGTCCAGATCAGGACCGAGGATCTGATTCCCGCTGAAAAGATTCCATTCCCCAAGAAGTGGAACCCGACTCGTAAGCAACTTATGTTTCAAGCAGCCCGGATGTATTTTTGATGCTTTTTTTGCAATAATTTTTAACTCTGTTTACGTGTTTGCAGCAATTTCCTGAATCCTTAATGTGGTTGCTAACTTGGAGGAATGGATTGGGAAGATCTGTTCTCAACTCACCTACGCCGAACACAATTGGAGTCTATTATCCAGAGGCAGATGGGAGGCCGAGAATCATGGTGAGTCTCTGACCGAGGTTTTGTTCTACCTTCCCTTGTATTACGCCATAGCTTATTTGCTCATTTTGTTCTTCCGTCTTTCAGGCCTTTCAAAGGCCACCAAAATTCGGGGGCAAGATGAAGTAGAGGCCTTGGATGATGAAGCCGACATCAAGGCTCCCGGCCAGGGACACCCTCCCAAGCCCCCACCAATTTGCGAGCTGGGGTCGAGGCCTCTGAGGAAGATAAGATCGATAGGAGGAAAAGACAATCCTCCGAATCTTTTGGTGCCCCTTCCGAAATTAGGAAGAGATCGAGGCCTTCCCTCAAGGAGGCCTCTAAATAAGATGCCAGGGCACGAGTTCTGGGTTCCGAGGCCATCGACTTGCTCAAGAACCATTCTGATGACGAGGGCACTGTGTTAGTCCGGCACTGGCCCTCTGAGGAAAAAACCAACCAAGAGCTGAGAAGCTCTACAGAAACCATTCCACTATTGATGGAAAGTTCAAGTCAAAAGCCGGCACGCTAGAAAAATAAAGATGCCACCACCGAGTCTTCACTCGTCCAAGGATCGGGGAGAGAGATAGCCGCAGTGGCTAGATCGAGGGCGGCGCCTACTTCCTCAGGATCGAAGGTACCTTATATTCCACCCTTATATGGTATAGGTTCCGTCCTTCAGATACAAGCCGTGGCTTCGTCTGAGACCATTATTTGTATGCAGGACTAACCGCCTCAACTAATGGTCGTTCAGTTTGGGATCTCTAAGGCCAAAGGCAAGATGACCGAGGGATCCATAACACCAGAAGATGCGATCGATCATTTGCTCGAGAAAGATGATATCCCGATCGAGAGCTATTCAGGGTTCGAACATCTACCCATCCCCATAGCCGATCATTTCGGGGGTTAATTCTAGTCCCCAATGGGAGAAAAATTTTCTGGCCCCAAGCATAGACCTGAACTGAAGAAGGCGGGTCTCGTTTACGGTGCCGGCCGATATGAACATTTTATCTGGGCATGTCAGGGTGGCCAGTTATCTGTACCCTTTGGTGACCACAGAGGATCGGAAGAAAATGAAGGAGGTCGGTGAATCCTGCCTTTTAAACGAGGCTCAGCAAGCTTTGAACCGGTTATGCCGTTTTCCTTTTTTTGTTTTTATACTTAACTTTATTTTTCCTTCTTGCTCTAACAATTGCTCCATTCTTGTTCCAGGCCTCCGTGCTTCATTATGAAAGCTTCCACCGACTGAGGTTGGGGGTGGACCATCTGAAAGATCAGCTCGAGAAGAAGACTCAAGGGGCGGAATCGCTCAGGAAGCTCTACAAGCAGAACCTGGAGTATATCTCGAGCTTTCCCGACCCCTCCACTCTTTAGTCGGATCTGGAAAGGGCCCGGAATGAGGGTATCGAGGCCAGACAGGAACATGACCTCCTAGCTAAGAAAGTAAGGGCTTTCGAAGTTCATAATAAGCGGTTAATAGCCGATGCTAATTCTATTCCTTCTTAAGCTCGGGATTATATGACCCAGATTGACCAACTTCGATCGGAGCTTAACGAGATCAAGCCCGAGCTTGAGGCCTTCAAGGATGAAATAATTGGAGTTTCCACCGAACCGGACGCTCTCAAGGATCAGCTTCATGCGATGATGGAGCAGGCTGATGAACTTCGATCGAAACTTGCTTTGGTCGAGTCTGAGCGTGACAGCCTTGGCCAGGATATTGCCGATCTGCGAGCCAAACATAAAGAAGTCCTGGGAAAAATCTCGAGTTATGATGGGACGTTGGCTCAGTATAAAGCCGACGTGATCGCGGCCGAGAGGGTTAGCAACACCCGAGCTCAGTATATACGGTGCTTATCTCGGAGGGAGACCCTCGAAGAGATTCATGCCATCGGGGTGGATTTTCGGGTTCGATCGAGGAAGCCAAGAGGCTCGAGGCAGAGGTAATGGCCATGTATGATCCTAACGTGTCGGACAGTGACCTCGAATCAGCGGAGGGTGACACCGAGAGCTTGGGCGAAGATCAGGCTTAGGATTCTTAGGTTTCTTTTTGTCTTTTGAAACTCAAGGCCGTTATTTGAGCCTTTGTAAATCTTTTGACATATATATATATATATATATATATATATATATATATATATATATATATATATATATATGGCTTAGGATTCTTAGGTTTCTTTTTGTCTTTTGAAACTCAAGGTCGTTATTTGAGCCTTTGTAAATCTTTTGACATATATATATATATATAAGAAGATTTTTGCCCAGTTTGCTCACTATTTTTCATTGCCTTGTATTCTATGTTTAAGAATTTAGAACACTCATTGGCTTGGTTTAATGTTTGTCCGATACACGCTATTGCCTTAGCATGTATCATCGCCTTATCAAAAATAAAATTTAGAGTGGCGATGACTCGATCTCGAGTGTTACCGTTATGATATCATCCTGGTACCGAATTTTAGAGATGATACCGAGGTTGTTCGTTAAACGTTAATAAGTTAATGAATATGTGGCATACCAAAGGCCTTGTTTGTGAACTTAGACGTCTCTGAGTCGTATAATGTGATCGGGTCGAAATCCTAAATGACTTCGGTCCTCGTTTTGCCCGTAATTGGCTAGGCAATCTGGGTTGTCGTTTTCGGGTTTTTAGACTGTAGTCTTTAACTATTTAGACCATAGTTAGTTTACACATTTCGGATACTTGAGGACTGTAGTCTTTAACTATTTAGACCGTAGTCCTTTAGTTTGCTCGTTTCGGATACTTGGGGACTGTAGTCTTTAACTATTTAGACCGGAGTCCTTTAGTTTGCTCGTTTCAGATACTTGGAGGGTCCGATGAAAATGTAATATTAATGCAAAGGACAGTTTCAGCCAAGACGATACTTTGAGGAATTTTCTTGATATAACAGGAGACAAAGTTACAATCGTTGTCGTGGCAAGAATAAGCTAATTGGGCACGATTCAATCGATTGTTTGGCCTTTACATAAAATACTATCGTTCAAGCCTTGGCTTTAAATAGGTGTCAATTAGCCCAGGGTATGATAGTCCCTTAGTATGTGAGCCCAAAGTGTGAGGGCTCAGGTTCTATTGATCCGATATGGGCAATCCCCAGTCTCCGGTTCTAGATCGGTCTTCTTTATTTTAATAGCACGCTGTACGGTGCAACCTCATTAAAACTCTTGCTGGAAAGCCCACTTCGGGATAAAACCGATCGAAGGAAAAAATAGTGCAGCACGTGCTTTCAGTCCTAAGTCTATGGTTTCTCGACTTCCGATGTCCATTTCGATGTATGCCTGCATGGTTAGAACAAAAAGAACAGAAAAAATAAAAGGTTACTCGTACCTTTAACAATAGTACCATTTTAGGTGCGCCACATTCCAGTTGTTTGGAAGTTGTTTTCCATTTTCACTCTCGAGCTGATAGGAGCCTTTCCCGGTAATACCAGTGACTCTGTATGGCCCCTTCTAGTTCGAGCCCAATTTCCCTTCATTAGGGTTCTTTGTGTGGAATGTGACTTTTCTCAGGACCAAGTCCCCAATCTGAAAGTGCCTAAGGTTGGCCCTTCGGTAATAGTATCTTTGCATCCTTTGTTTTTGAGCTGCTAACCGGATGTAGGCAGCTTCCCTCTTCTCATCCACCAGATTCAGACTAGTAGTCATTACTTCGCGGTTCGAGCGGTAGTATGTTGAAATCTTAAACTTGGTTCACCGACCTCAACGAGTATCAGTGCCTCGGTTTCATATACCAAAGAGAACGGGGTTTCCTTGGTGCTCGATCTTACCGTTGTGCGGTAGGCCCATAAGACCTCAGGTAGAATCTCTTTCCACCTGTGCTTGGACCTAGTCAACCTTTCCTTTAAGTTCTGCAGTATAATCTTGTTTGTCGATTCAGCCTGACCATTCGCGCTCGGATGATACGGGGTGGACAAGATCTTTTTGATATTGTATTCTTCGAAGAATTTACTGACTTTGCTGCCTATGAACTGCTTCCCGTTATCACATGCAATTTTCGCGGGAATCCCGAATCGATAGATTATATGATCGTATATGAAGTCGATGACTTCTTTTTCCCTGACCTTCTGGAGTGCCTGTGCTTCAACCCATTTAGAGAAATAATCAGTCATAAGTAAAATAAAATACGCCTTACCCTGAGCCCAAGGCAAAGGCCCTACTATGTCCATTCCCCATTTCATGAATGGCCACGGGGAAAGGACCGGATGAAGTTCCTCTCCCGGTTGATGAATCGATGGAGCGTGCCTTTGGCATTCGTTGCATTTTTGAACGAAGGCTTTTGTGTCCTTCTCCATCTCGTTCCAGAAGTAACCGCCCTGATCAGCTTGCGTACCAGTGAATTGGCTCCTGAATGATTTCCACAAGTCCCCTCGTGAATTTCCCTCATAGCATAGTCGATTTCCCCTGGCCCCAAACATCTCGCCAAGGGACAGTAAAATGATCTTCGGTACAACTGGCCATCGACCACACAAAATCTAGCTGCTTTGGCTCTAAGGGCCCTCGATCCTTTGAGATCGGATGGAAATTTCCCTGTTTCAAGGTAGTCTATATATTTGTTTCTCCAATCCCAAGTGAGGCTGGTTGAATTTATCTCAGTGTGGCCGCTCTCAATTGCCGGACTCATCAATTGTACCACTGCTCCGGAATTGAATCTTTCCGATTCTACCGTTGATCCCAAGTTTGCCAGGGCATCAGCCTCATTATTTTAGCCCGAGGCACGTGCTCCAATTTGTATTCCTTGAATCGATGAAGGACCACCTGTAGTGTTTCTAAATAACTCCACATCCGGTCGTTCTTGACTTTGAATGTGCCGTTCACTTGATTGACCACCAGGAGAGAGTCGTACTTTGCCTCGATGATTTCGGCTCCCAAGCCTTTAGCTAGTTCTAAACCTGCAATCACAGCCTCATACTCGGCTTCATTGTTAGTCAAGTTAACAGTTCTAATAGATTGTCTTATCACATCACCAGTGGGTGATTTGAGAACGATCCCTAACTCGGACCCCTTCACATTGGAAGCACCGTCCGTGAATAAGGTCCAGACCCCTAAACTAGTTCCCGAGGTAAGGAGTAATTCTTACCTAGGTGACCTCGGGGATCATGGCCGGTGTAAAGTTAGCCACGAAGTCCGCTAGTATTTGGGATTTGATAGCAGTTCGGGGCCTATACTCAATATCGTACCGGCTAATCTAGACAATCCATTTTACTAACCGGCCTGAGAGTTCGGATTTATGCATGACATTCCTTAATGGGTATGATGTTACGGCACATATAGGATGACATTGAAAGTAAGGCTTTAACTTTCTAGATGCACTCAATAAAGCCAATGCGAGTTTTTCTAAGTGTGGGTACCGGATTTCAGCGTCACCTAAGGTCTTGCTCACACAATAAACTGGGTATTGTGTACCTTCTTCTTCTTGAACTAAGACACCACTTACCGCTATCTCGGACACCGCCAAGTATAGATACAACTGCTCATTTTCCTTTGGTGTGTGTAGCAAAGGTGGGCTCGATAAGTACTTCTTGAGTTCTGCTAAGGCCTTCTGACACTCGGGGGTCCAGGCAAAGTCGGTCTTCTTCTTCAGCAATGAGAAAAATCGATGACTTTTTTCCGAGGATTTGGAGATGAATCGGCTCAGGGCAGCTATCCGTCCAGTCAACCTTTGCACCCATTTGATGTCGTTTATCATGGTGATATCTTCAATTTCCTTTATCTTGTCCAGGTTGATCTTGATCCCTCGATTCGATACCATGAATCTGAGAAACTTACCCGAGCCGACATCGAAGGCATATTTTTTTTTGTGTTCAGCTTCATGTTGTACTTCTTTAATATGTTGAACGTTTCCTGCAAATACTTTAAATGGTCCTCTGCTCGCAGAGACTTAAAAACCATGTCATCTATATAAACTTCCATTGATTTTACTATTTGGTGTTCGAACATGCGGTTGACTAGTCGCTAATAGGTGGCACTGACATTTTTTAAGCCAAAGGGCATTACATTATAGCAATATGTGCCAAACCTAGTCACAAAAGAGGTTTTTTCTCGGTCCTCTAGGTCCATCTATATTTGATTGTACCCGGAGTAGGCATCGAGGAAGCTTAGTGTCTCGTATCCCGCTATAGCGTCGATCATACGATCGATGCTAGGAAAAGGAAATGAATCCTTCGGGCATGCCTTATTTAAATCTTTGTAGTCTATACACATTCTAATTTTTTTTCCCTTTTTAGGTACTACTACAACATTAGCTAACTAGTCCGGGTATTTAACCTCTCGAATGGATCATATTTTAAGGAGTTTAGATACCTCGTCCTTGAAGAACGCATGCTTGACCTCGGGCTGCGGCCTTCTCTTTTGTTTAACTGGAGGGAAACTTGGGTCCAGACTCAGTTTGTGCGTTATCACCTCTGACGGGATACCTGTTATGTCTAAATGGGACCAGGCAAAGCAATCAGAGTTATTTTTAAGAAATCCAATAAATTTTGTCCTGAGCTCGAGGGTTAACCCCGTGCCCAAGTATACATTCTTGTCTGGTAGATGAACGAATAGTATGATTTGCTCAAGTTCTTCGACCGTGGACTTAGTGGCATCTGAATTATCGGGTACCACGAAGGACCTCGAGACTCCAAAGTCGATCTTTTCATCTGGCGTATTCCTATCCCGGTCTTCCGAGGACACGGGGATCAGAACCTGTGATTGCTATTTGGCGTCTTCTCCATTGTTCGGCTTGCCGTCCTTCAATATCGGAGCCTTAGCCGCTGAAACCGCTTTCTCGATCGCGAACATTTCCTTTGCGGTTTGTTGCTCAGCATGAACGATTTTGATTCCTTCTGGGGTCCGGGAACTTTAACGCTTGATGCAAAGTTAAGGGCACCGCTCTCATGTTATGAATCCATGATTTTCCAAATAATGCATTGTATCGCATGTCTCTCTCTATCACGTAAAATTTGGTCTGTTGCGTGGTTCCTGTTGTGTTGATTATTAACGTGATTTCACCTTTTATTGTTTCGCAGGCCATGTTGAACCCGTTGAGGACTCGGACTGCTGCCACGATCTGGTCTAGTAGCCCCAGCTGCTCGACGACTCCCCATCGGATGATATTAGCCGAGCTACCTAGATCAATCAACACACGTTTAACTCTAAATTTATTAACAAGGACAGATATTACCAATGCATCATTGTGGGGATGAACAATGCCTTCTATATCCTCATCATTGAATGAGATGGGACTCTCGGGGTTATAACTCCGAAAACGCTTTTCTCTTGTGATGGAAACTTTGGTACGCTTCATTACCGGCCCTTGGGGGATGTCCGCTCCCCCCATAATCATATGGATCACCTGGTGAGGCTCCTTCTGTCTATCTTGCTTGTTGGCATCCACGTTCTTGAAATGAGCTTTGGCCCGTTCACTTAGAAATTCTAGAAGGTTACTTAGATTGAACAAAAGAGCGACCTCCTCTCTTAATTATTGACAGTCTTCGGTTCGATGACCGTAGGTGTGATGGTACTTGCAAATCAGGTTCTTATATCATTTTTTCGGGTCGGATTGGATAGGCCTTGGGTGTCTCGTTTCTCTGTTGCGGAAGACAACAGCTTCTATGGTCGCCATATTGACACAAAAATTATACTCGGACAATCTGGGGGCTTCTTTGTTTCCCGATGGTCTGTCGGTCATATTTCTGTTCATTAGTCCTCGGTTACTTGGGCCGCGATCATTCCTTCTATCATTTTTGCCTGAATCACCGTTGCGCATATTACCCCTTTGATCAGGTGGATAGGGCTGATACCTGTCATGTCATGGTCTCGGTTCTCGATCCGTCGTTCTTCTCTATCGATCTTTCCCTTTATTGGGACGCCACGATCCTGATGCAATTCTCAAAATCTTATCGTCCTCGACCCTGATTTTCGATTGATACTTGTTGTGCACATCGGCACAAGCGATTGCCGGGTACACTACTAGGTTTTGCTTTAATTCCAAAGATGTAATCGAGCTTCTTGGGTTGAGACCCTAAGTGAAAGCTTGAATGGCCCAATCATCTTGAACTGGTGGTAGATCCATACGTTCTATTTGAAATCGGGCCACAAATTCACGGAGGGTTTCATCATCTTGTTGTTTGATGTTGAACAAGTTCGATTTCCTCGTTTCAACTTTGATGGCTCCAGCATGAGCTTTGACGAAGGCATCTGCAAGCACAACAAATGAGTCAATTGAATCCTCGGGCAAATTGTGATACCGTATCATTGCTCCCTTGGATAGGGTTTCCCCGAACTTCTTAAGTAGCACCGACTCCCGCTCGTCCTCTGCGAGGTCGTTGCCTTTGATAGCACATGTGCACGCTGTCACATGCTCGTTTGGGCCAGTGGTCCCGTTATGCTTTGGGATATTGGGCATGTGAAACATCTTTGGGATCGGCTTTGGTGTTGCACTCGGTGGGAAAGGCATTTGAATGAACTTTTGGGAGTCCGGTCCTTTCAATATTGAGGGGGAGGGGGGGGGGGGGGGGGGGGGCTCCGGGAATTTGGTCGACCTTCGCGTTATAATTCTCCACCTTCTTGTCTCTATCTTCTTTTCCCCGGACTCTACTCGTTTTGTCAGTTCTTCGAGCATTCTTATCAGTTCGACATTTTGTCCGAGGTCGTTCCCGTTGTTCCCAACATTGTGCCTTTCCTCCCTGGGGGCAATTTCCTTGGTCTATTCAGATCGGGCAGCATTGGGTGCCTGATCCTGGTTTTGCAGCTGTGCTATGACCGCTTGTTGGGCTTGTAATTGTGCCATAGCCATCTCCAATTGGTTCCTGAGTTGTTGCAGCGTGACTCTGTTATCCGCATCTACTGGTACGTCCCCGACTGACGACCCGGTTTGATTAGGATCGACTGGGGGAACGTTGTTGTTAGGTACCCCATTGTCGTTTTCCTCGTGGTGGCTAGGCTCAGCGTGGAAATTGACTGAGTGAGAGTCAGACATGTTGGATCTGAAATCAAAACTTCAAAGAGCAAGTGTAAAATATCGAGTGTTATAAAAGATCCGTATTAAACCACCACTATTATCCTAGGCCCCACGGTGGGCGCCAAATTGTTTAACCTAAAAGTATTTAATAATTAAATTTGTACGCGGTGCAAAGGATATGCGGTTTGATTTAACACGATTGAGTATTATATGATGAACAATGAAGCAAATGCAAATGTAAAAGATCTAATCGCGGTAAGTAATGGTCGGCCTCGGGTTCTGGGAGCCGAGATCGAGCTACAATGGCTGGGCAATGAACAGTAATGGAACACTTGGAAAGATGAATGAACACTTCGCTAATTGTACTGCCTTTTGGATTTGTGCGTATGAAAATAACTGCCCAAATTAAAGGGGGTCTCCTCTTTATATAGTAGAGAAGTCCTAACCCTAGTATAAGTCTAAATAAGGCACATAATGTTTTTGTAACTGAGGGGCAAGATCGGTGCCGAAATATCCGGCTGGTGGTGGATACTTCGGTCTTCCCATTATGGCGATCAACTGTCTTCTCATCGTACCTCGGTGTCTGACTCCAACCGAACTCAACGACCGAGATCAATTCCTATGTGGGAAGCCGAGGATATCCTTGTCCTCGGTTTTACCCGTATACAAGTACAATATAACAAATTAATTCAAATATCTTCTTTTATATTCATTCCGCTTCAATCGGATCTCACTTATATATATTGAACATCGATCAACTTGACCAACTTCAATCGGATCTCACTTATATATATTCATTCCGCTTCAATCGGATCTCACTCTGAAATTATTCTATATTTTAATACAAATACAGAGTTTTAACTAAAGCTACTAGATTTTGTCGATCACGCAGCTCTCTCTCTAGCTTCCCTCTATGCCTCATGCTACCTTAATCTATAAGTATGAAAGAATAAAAACGTTTTGGTGTTTTAGTCGTCAAAACTTTGAATTCTTTTTAAACAAATCCTAAGGTTTCCGAGGTTTAATGATATGCCTTATTTCCTACCTAATCTTTATTTATTAACTGTTTTTTCCTTTTGAAATTTTCCATTTCCATCGAGTATGAAATTTAAACATAACCACCGAGTGTTGACTTTCTAGATTTGAGACAAAACAGATGAGGTAACTGATGACGTCTATTTCTCTGCCTCAAAATGTTTTAACTTGAGTAAGAAATGCCAAATTATAGATATTTGTGACTACAGTGAACACGTTCTGCTTGTGACTGTGTTTTGGCTTTCGTAGGAATACAAATGCACAAAGGACGACTAAAAGCTCAGCTTTTACATAGTGAAAAAAATAAAAATATTAAAAAAGGATGGATACAATACTTAGTTTCCTGAGTTTTATTTTATATAAAAAAAGAGAGGTTGAGGTAAAATTGATTTGTCTTACCAGTTCATGGCAAAATCGAAACTTCCCATGGTCAAAATCAGAAATGACTGATGGGTATATTTGGTATGACTGTATCATTTTCCAGAAGTAATAAAATAAAGTAATAATGAGATCACATTAAATCGTATTACATAAGATATAGTAATACTTTAATCTAATAATACAATATAACAAATTCAAACAACAATTAAAATAAACATAATATGTAAAACAACAGTACTACACGATACAAATATAATATGTAACAACCATCCAAACAAGTTGGTTCAAAATATTACTACCGCCATCTAATTTTACTTGTCTTGAATACTAAAAATAATTTTTCATTTTTACTTGTCTAGTTTAAACAATCAAGAGATAGTTTACCATTTTATTCCTATTATACCCCTAATATTAATAAATTAGATTTTTCAATTTCCTTTTCCAACACTTAGAAAATATGAAAAGATTTTCTAATTTCCTTTTCCAACACTTTGTATCAAATGAAAAGATATGAAAATTTTCGCTCCAGAACTATTTTTTTATGGGAAACACGTGAATTGTTGGAACATAATATTCAATTAGATTGGACGAAGGAATACAGTGATAATTGAGATTTAGAGAATCAATCGGTACTTGGGAGGCAGGAAGATTCCACAAATTAAAAACTAATGAGTCCAAAAAGGTCTATAAATAGCTCCACGTAGTGTTCTAATCTTCACTCTTCTATTTATCATCCAAAATAAGCAAACTCCAAGATATTAGAAATGATGATAGGCTTGGACCTTTCAACTTCTTTACTCCTTTGCCTTGTTCCTTTCCTCTTCCTCTTCTTCATCAATCTTTTCCCATCCAAATCAACCAAAATCCCAAAATCTTATCCAATTATTGGTTCCTATTTCTCAATCTTAGCAAATAAAGAACGTCGAATTCAATGGACTTCTGATGTTATTCAAACCACTTCTAATCTCACTTTCACTCTAATTCGTCCTTTTGGTTTTCGTCAAATATTTACTGCTAACCCCTCGAATGTTCAACATATCCTCAAAACAAAATTTCATATTTACCAAAAAGGTGATGTATTTAAAACAACCATGTCAGATTTTCTTGGTGATGGTATATTTAACGTGGATGGTGAAATTTGGAAAGACCAAAGACAAGTTGCTAGCCATGAATTCAACACAAAATCACTACGCAAATTCGTCGAAAACGTTGTTGATGCAGAACTAAACGAACGGTTGATTCCAGTTCTTGCTAATGCCGTTGCTGAAAAAAAAGTTCTTGATTTTCAAGATATATTACAAAGGTTTGCTTTTGATAATATTTGTAAAATTGCTTTTGGTTATGATCCTGCTTATTTATTACCATCTCTTCCACAAGCAAAATTCGCAGTTGCTTTTGAAGAAGCTGTTAGATTAAGCAGTGAAAGATTCAATGCTATTTTTCCTTTTCTATGGAAAATTAAAAGAAAATTGAACATTGGAACTGAGAAGAAATTTAGGGTTGCTGTGGATGAAGTTCGTCAATTTGCAAAACAACTCGTCAAAGAAAAACAAAGAGAATTGAATGAAAAATCATCACTTGATTCAGTGGATTTATTATCAAGATTTTTGAGCGTGGGACATAAAGACGAAGATTTTGTTACAGATATTGTGATAAGTTTTATATTAGCTGGTCGTGACACAACATCTGCTGCTTTAACATGGTTTTTCTGGTTAATTTCTGAAAACCCTAAAGTAGAAGACGAAATCTTGCGTGAAATTAATACGAAGTCTGAAAGTCCAGTGTATGATGAAGTGAAGGACATGATATACACACATGCTTCACTTTGTGAAAGCATGAGATTTTATCCACCAGTTCCAGTGGATACTAAAGCAGCAATAGAGGATGATATTTTACCAGATGGTACATTTGTGAAAAAGGGTACAAGGGTAACTTATCATCCTTATGCTATGGGTAGAGTGGAGAAATTATGGGGTAAAGATTGGGCAAAGTTTAGACCAGAAAGGTGGTTAGATAACGATGAAATGTCAAGAAATTGGACTTTTGTGGCTAGGGACACGTATACATATCCTGTATTTCAAGCAGGGCCAAGAATTTGTTTAGGTAAAGAAATGGCATTTTTGCAAATGAAGAGAGTTGTGGCCGGTGTATTAAGACGGTTTAAGGTGGTTCCAGTGATAGAAAAAGGCGTTGAACCAATCTTTGTGTCATATCTCACTGCGAAAATGAAAGGTGGTTTCCATGTGACAATTGAAGATAGGGAAAGTAAGGATTTTTAATTTGATCTTTCAGATATCATGGCCAAAAAAGAATTATTTAAAATATTCATAGTGTTTTATACACTCCTATTGCTTCTTCCACTTGCCTTAAAACTGCTTTGGATTTTGTGACATTTATTTATGTCTTTATTACGTATAATATAAAGCTTAGCTGTAAGTGCGTAATTGTTTGGGTCATCTGCACTTTTGTCCCTATTTTGTGCTTGTCTCTAATTTTTGTCCCGCAGACGGAACTTATGTCTAACGGGAAAGAAGTTGTAAGGGATCTAAAACAAGTTGTGTCAGATTTTTTAAAGAATACATAAGTTTCTGTTGAAGGGCAAACCGTGCAATTTCTTCTAATTCTTTAATTAGTGTTATGCATCATTTTATCATTTTGTAATGAAACTAGAAATTGAAACCCATGCCAACACGAGCCCAAGTCAACATAGAGCATTTTTTTAACTTAATTAGTTCATTTGACATAAAGCTTCATTTTTTAAATATATTTGAATGCGCTTCATCCTTGAAATGTTTACATGACTTTTGTTTTACTTACCAGTTTTATGTCTTTACTTAATGACATGAAATTATGGAGATTTGAAATGTCATTTTTATAAGGAGAAAACCAAACATTTCTAGATACTTCGTATTAAGTGATTTTGTTTTTATTTCTACGTAAGTTTTTCACTTCTATTATCTAAGGAGCAGTAAATTATGCATCCCGAGTGTAAGTGATTTAAACTACACAGTGCTGACAACCAACACTATATTTAAATGTACACAATATTGTTTTATTTGTCATTTTATAGCCTGTTCGTCACGAAGATAATTTATTTTTAACTCACAAAAGGATGATTTAACTTATAAGAAAAATTCATATATGACAAAGTGGGAAACGTCACCACGAAAATAGAAGTGGTTAGCTCAAAGAATAACTCTACGGCTAAAATCAAATACTACACTAATACGCAATTAATTTCAACGTTTTATAATACAAATTTTACTACATCGATGAGCTAGTTTGGCGGGAATGAGGTGAAAAAATTAAGTTTTATAATGCAAATTTTTTGCTGAATGTCGGTAGGAAAAATTCTCTGGTTCTAGTATAGTCAAACCTCTCTATAATTGTCATTAGCTATAACAATATTTCACCATAATGACCTATTTTTTCTGGAACTTTTTTTTTTTCCATGTTATATGTTACTTCTTTATAACAACATTCTACCTATAACAACATTGACATTCATTATAGCGGTACACTCTTTGTAAAATTACTTCTATAACAGTTATACTCAAATATTGTGTAATTATATTTTGTAACAACATTTCACGACCTATTTTTTCTGGAACTTTTTTTTTTCCATGTTATATGTTACTTGTTTATAACAACATTCTACCTATGACAACAGTGACATTAATTATAGCGGTACACTCTTTGTAAAATTACTTCTCCATAACAGTCATACTCAAATATTGTGTAATTATATTTTGTAACAACATTTCACCATAACGACCTATTTTTTCTGGAACTTTTTTTCCATGTTATATTTTACTTCTCTATAACAACATTCTACCTATGACAACAGTAACATTCATTATAGCGGTACACTCTTTGTAAAATTACTTCTCTATAACAATCATATTCAAATATTGTGTAATTATATTTTCTAAGAAATATATTATGTATAAAAAAATATTAAAATATTTATGGTAATCATCATTACTGTCACGGACATAGTAGAAGAGTTCAACTGCTAAGCCCTTACATAGCCTTCAAGGGAAAACTATTAAATTCCCTTTTGCTAAAAGTTTGGACAAAATTATTGGTCAATTCAAGCGTTATATTATCACGAAGAGGCTGAAATCTACGAAATAACCTACAATTGTAGAATTTTTACGTCGAACTTGAAATATTTAAATTCTCAAATAATTTTAAATGCATATGTTCCTTAGATTTAAACTTTTTATCGGTATGGTACTACTAGTTATTGGATTTGTTAGTAATTTATTAGTCCTTTCAATTTTTAATTAATGAGAATATTGAATCAATTGAAATTTCAAAATTAACAAGTGTATTGTTTTCGTTTAGAACATAAAAAGCTAAATGTACAGAAAAATAATTATTTGCATACTTTTGTTTATAACAGGTAAATGAGATCTTAACAACAAGTGACAGTATACATATATAACAACACCTCACTATAGCAGTCATGAAATTTTCAGACAAACGCTGCCCTTATAGAGAGGTTTGACTGTATTGTGGGTAATTGCCTACCTAATCTTGATTTATTGTTAACTGTTACCTTTTGAAATATTTTACCGAGAAGTATGGAGTTTAACGATAACTACCGAGCGTTTGACTTTCTAGATTTGAAACATAATTAACTGGTGACATCTATTCTCTGTCTCAAAATGTTTAACTTAAGTAAATACGTTGTGATTGTATTGTGGCTGTTATTGTGACTATAGTTTGAACACCTTGCTGGCTAGTTAGCCAACCTTTCATATTAAAAAAATAAGAATATTAAAAAAATGAATACAACAACGAGTCCGGAACCAAAATGACCCAAAAAAGGAAGAAATGAATCAAAACACCCCACGAAAAACCACTAGTACCAAAGTATCCTTAACGCAGTAAATTACAGCGTTAAAGGACTTAACTGTAACAACGCAGTTAAGTCCTTTAGCGCAGTAAATTACTGCGCTATACTGACTTGTATAATGCAGGAATTTTCTGCGTTATACAAGTCAATAAAATTAGGGTAGAACCTCCATCTTCCAACACTTCTCTATTCTCCTCCATTTTTCACTCTTTTGCCATACTTTACCCCCCACCATAAATCATGTCTCAAAATTCTGAATCATCATTTCATGCTATAGAACCCCACATATGTTATTGTGGTGTATATTGCCGGCTCAAAATATCAAGGACCCAAGAAAATCTGGGCAGTCATTTTTGGCGTTGTAAAGTGCCTGAAGTAAGTTTATTTTGCAACTTTTTATAGAGTTTTTGTCACATTGTCTACGTTTTCTACTTTACAAAAATTATTTTTTTATTTGTTATTATATTAGGTAATTGGTGGGTGCTCATATTTTCAGTGGGTTCCCGTGGATAAGACGGTGGCGTCGAAGTTTAAAAAGGCACCGGTTGATGGAGATACCACGATTTCACGAAGCAATGTAGATACCATGAAGTTTGATTTGTAGTGTCAACTTAGGGAAGCTCTGGAAAAAATTGAACTTCTGGAGATGTTGCGTAAAGAATCAGAAGAAAAAAGGAGTTTTTTCAAGGATAATCTTAAAGACTCTTAATGCGAGACAAAAGCCTTGGAAGAGAGAGTGAAATTTTGGAGGATGATTTGTGGTCTCTTGTTGTTGTTTGTAATTTTGACATGTTGCATTGTCGGCTAGGTTTATTATTTCCTATGTAGTTTGTTTTTATTTTTAGTAGTTTGACTTTTTATGTATTATGTATTTTCTATGGGTTTTCTAATGTATTATGTAATCGCCACTTTTTATGTAGTAGTTTATTTGTGTTTTCTATAAAAAATTGAATCGTTGCACTTTGTATTTATGTATATAATGTTTGTCAATTCTAACATGCTTAAGTAAGTAAATAATAAATATAAGAATAAATGCAATACTAAACATACTAATATTCTTCTAATTAATGACATCATCATAAATTAAAAATATAATTAAAATCACAATATTCTTAATCATCAGAATTAAAGTTGTCGATATCATGCTTAGATAAATATTTGGGGTTTCTTAAGACAAAACTTCTTTCTGTAGATGTTAGTTCCCTACCGGTTAATGATGCTTGTTCTTCAGCCAACTTGAACAAGTAAAATCTACAACGTCGTGCTATCATTCAGTTGTTCTCTTTCCTAATCCTCTTTACAACAACCTCGCAAGAATCTTGATCAGTTCGAGGCATGCTCATTGAGAATCTTGTTGGGATTGGAGCGTTGAGATTTTCTAAGTCACAAACAAGACATTGTGATTCGACATACCGATATGCCCATTCGCGACGTAAATCACAATAATATTCACGTGGATCTGAATATTTTAGCTTGCGAAAATCGTCATTACGCTCTATTAAAAGGTGGGGTTTGAAATCGTCTAGCACGAATTCACTGTTATCGGTTGAGGAATCGCCGGAATATAACTGCTATGATCCAAGCTATTATCACCACTGCTATTCAGTTCCTTTGGAAAAAACACCAACCAATCTACATTTCTATTATTCGACATTGAATTTTTAGTAGTTTTCTACGTAGCGAAAGGCTACTTATGTAGGTATCAAACTCAATAGGTTGTGGGATCATGACTATGACCCCACCTACTTTATTTAAAATAAATATTAATAATATCATGGGGAATCATCGTCATCGGACATCTCATAGTCTGAGTCCCACTTGGATGTGACTTAACAATTTCGACTATATCCATCCCTAATGCAACATACTTGCATTCAGTTGTTCTCTTCGCAGAAACGATTAAGAGAAAAATTCAACTCTAGGCATTGACGTAGCACAACTTTTTGAGCGTTTAAGTCCAAATGCCCTAAAGTTTTGTTCCAGTGCTACAGCTTCCCTAACACTCCAATTTCACTCATCTGTCATTGTATTGTTGTAACATTGATTGTATCTCTCGTTCGGGTTATTCTAGTATTCAAAATCTTCACCCAATTCCCATGTCCTACCCATTGCTTCGAATATGTCTCTTGTACAGAACGATGTAATACGACTAATGTTTTGAAATTGGTTAAAAAATGACATAATAACTCAATTTTATGTGGTTGCTAGTTATTCGTCAATTACGTTATACAACTTATTTCTATATAACGCTATTTTACATGTGTTATGCATGGTGATTTATGATGTTTTTGAATGAAAACTCTGCTTGACAACACAATGCACGCGTTTGACAATTTTATATGACACATTTATATAATGTTGATTTTACATGTGTTATGCATGGTGAATTTATGACGTTTGTAAATGACAACACTGATGTTACACCCCGTATCTTAGAACTAATATTAGACTCGTATCGTTAGAGTTTTAGTGAAAAATTTGAAGGTATGAATGTTTTACAAAAATGGTTGACAGACCTACTTCCGGCAGCCATAACCCCTTGATTAGTTGGGAAATTGGAAAAGGTCTCGTAATGAAATTTGTAGTTCGTAAAAATACCTTTTCGTCTATATAAAGATCAGGCGAAACAGAGATCGGAGCAAGAAGTTATGAGTGTCACAAAAATGCTCAGAGGTGTAGTGCACCCAAGTTAGCCACGCGAAGGGGGAATGGTCCTTGCACGTTGGCCACGTGTCGCTGGCCCAGAGCGGGAAAAATAAGCTACAAAGTCTCGCCTGCATAACAAGCCCGCATTGTGGGCCCAACGCGCGAGGGTCGGGTTTTTGCATTTTAACTTATATTTAAGCTTGGGGTTCATTCCCTAACACCCCTATTCACAAAAAATCATCTTAAGGCAAGAGAGAACAAGTCCCAAGCCCCAAGAATCCTCCAAGGTAAGTTCTATGATGATCCTAGGTTGGTAAATCCTTCTAATCAATAGAGTTGTGATTGGAACATTGTTGTTGGACGTTAAAACCCTAGAACTTGAATTCAAGATGATTGAACTTCAAAAAGCTAATGCTTATACTCTCTAATCACTTATAGTTGGGAATTTATGAGTTCTTGGGAGAATAGTAAATGGGTTTGATAAAAAATATCATATGAAATATGCTAGGGTTTTGGATTGTTGACTTGAGATTGATGTAATCATATGGGTGATGAAAAACGATGTTAGTTATATCTATTTGGGATGGCAGAATCACCCAGAAGCAAGAGAATGAAAATTAGGTGAAGAAAATACCATTAATGAAGGTTGTGGAACTTTATGCCCACCGAGTACTTGATGAAATGCTTAGATGATCAAAGCATGGATATTATTGATAATATGGAATCCCTCTGACTTGTATTGCTATAGATTAAAGTTGAAAGGGGTTGATGAATGATGTATTATGCTCAAAGGCCAGAATTAAGGGATATGAGACTAACTCTCTACGTTTGGGAATGTTAATGATTCTCCCTACGCCACGTTCTTTTACAACGTAACTAATTGCCTCAAAAATATAGTTAAGCTTAGTTCCTTTTATAGCTGCAAAACTTCTATTCTCTAGTTTCATAATTCATTCATGACTTTCATTCTGAACGTTGTGAGCTCAGTACGTAATAAATATAGACTTGTGTTGGATACCCATGAGTCTCAATCTAGAATACTTAGCATGTTTATAAACTAGTTAAAGCTTCAGTTCTCATAATCAGTTCATGAATACATGTCTCAGTGAATCATTGATCAGTATGTCAGTGTTGTACCTTTCAGTATGATTCTCAGTTCTTTTATATAAATTGTTTAATGTTTAACACCTGTGTTTTTGGGCCTAAGCCCACAGTTATGTATATGTATACTTGGCTCTGAGGCCACATACTTACGCACTTATATTTGGCCTGAGGCCACATATTATGATTTCAGTAAGTAGGTGATTCTTCATTCAGAACATGACGTATTCTTATATTTTCTTCTTTTGTTCACTTCAGTTATCAGATCAATTTGAGTTTCAGTACTTACAGTTCTTTCTTTTAGTTGCTTTACATACCAGTGCAATTCAAATGTAATGACGTCCCTTTTTGCCTGGCAGGGAATTTATTGGTTGACGACTCTGCGTGCTAGGACATCTTGTACCAGGTATTGGTGAGCCTATGTCTTTCGGAAAATTATCCTTCTTTTCGGTCTTTATAGTATTTCAGTTAGCAAGGTATGCCGGGGGCCTTGTCCCAGTAAACAGTTAACATTTTCAGTATTCTTTAGAGGCTTCATAGACTATAGTTACAGTCAGTTAGATGTTTAGCAGGCTTATGTGTTAGCCTTGTTAGGCTACTTATTCAGTATTTCTGCTTTTATGATATTTCAGTTAGACTTTTAGTAGATCAACATGTGTTAATGTTATTTCCGTATTTAGAATGTTTTGATATCACATATTGATTCAGCCAGCCAGTTGGTTCTCTCGGTCATATGCAGTTAGGCATCGAGTGTCGTAATACGCCCAGGCTATGGTTCGGAGGTGACAAAGCTTGTTATCAAAGCCTATGTTCAAGAGTCCTAGGGAGTCTATGAAGCCGTGTTCAGTGGGGTCACTCTTACGTGTGTGTACGCGCCACACATGTAAACAGTTGACCACCAAGACATCTAGGATTGTCTTATTTCTTTCATACTCTAGATTGTGCAGTTAGAGCTATGCTTTCAGGAATCCTTCTAAATCGTGCGAATTACGTATTTTAGAAAATGACTGCGAAAAGAAAGTACACCAAGAGGACTTTAGCTACTAGCCAGAGGGCTATGGCTAATGCTGCTCAGGAGGAGGACACTCCGACCCAAAGAGTTGCATCAGGCTCAGTACCCCACCTGTTACCAAAGGGCCTATGGAGGTCCCAATTACTCCGCAGCCCAGTGCTTCAGACATGGATGTCAGGGGGCTATCCAGTTGCTCACCCAGATTGTTGCTTCTCAGGCTCAATGGCAGGGAACAAACACTATTGATGGGACAGGTAGTTCCAGGTCCAAGGAATATCTCAACATGAAACCTCCAGTTTTCAAGGGGTCCAAAAAGGATGAGGATTCGCAAAACTTCATTGATGATGCTCAGAAGATATTTCTAGTGATGCATGCTACAGAGGCAGCAAAGTTTGCTGCCTAGATGGTCAACCACTAGGCATCCAATCTAGAGTCATTCAATGTTCCATTCTCTTATAACATCATCGGTACCAAGTTATGGTTCAATATTAATAACATATGAAATGAAGATGCATACTATGCATGAAGTCATCATCAACAGTAAGTCATAAGTCAAGTTTCCATCCAGCTAGTCTCCCATGATACAAAGAATCCTCCAAATCATATATGAAATGTTAAGCATGATTCCTAGAGTTTCTAACAGGCCACAAGCCTGAACACATAAAGCCACAATACAAATAGAACGTAACAAGGCGACAAGCCACAACAAATCAGCAACCAACGTAGTAGAATTCCATCCCAACTCCACACCCGAGAACGTACATGTTGTCTCTGACAATCACTAAATATACATATGCTTTACTAACCGAAGTCTAACCATAAATTAAGCCGTAACCTACCTGAAAAGCCGAACAACAATCTTGAATCGTCAAACTTGAGCCTTGACCTTCCTTTGTGCCTCAGAGTAATGGAAGTCTAGTCATATCCGAATACGGTATCAGAATCAAGAAGGACAACACCCATAAGCCTTACTTCTATTCAAGTCCAAATCCTAACTCATGAAATGGGAAAAACGAACCCTTAAGGGTAAAATGGTCAATTCGAAGGATAAATATGAAATTCATACTCTCGGTGATCAATTCCCATCAAACAATGGCTAGATTAACTCATGGATTAGTCCAATTCGAATTCTAGGTGAAACCCCCAAATTTGAGTATAAACCCTAACTTTCAATTTCACAAATTGGTCACTAATAATGGAGATTCATGTTATATAGCCACTACCCATCAATTCCATACTTAATAAAGCTTAATCTATCCACAAATCAAGGCTTGAAAACCAAAAACTCATTCAAGAAAGAAACCCAAAACCCTCTTTAATACTCATGTTATTGGAAGACTCTAGCATGGATTAGGGAGTTTCTAAGGTGGATTATGAATCATAAATGAAGAATGATGATAGATGGACTTACCAAATGAAGAATCACCCCCAAAGTCTCTTGAAATGCCCTTCTAGAAGCTTAGAACCGAATGGAAAAGAATGAGGCACTTAAGGGTTTTATCATCTCATTAAATACTAGATTGCCTCGTCACCCGCTGCAGTGGTGACATAGCTGCTATGACGGTCACCCCCAATACACTAAGCCGCTATAGCGGCAGGGCCACCGCTATGGCGGTACTGCTGCCGTGGTTCTGCTATCGCCATAGCGGTACACTAGACACCAGAAATTTCCTAACTTTCATAAGTCTCAACCCGAAATTCGACTATCACCCGAGGCCCCACACACAAAAACCAGATATGTAGACGTACATAAAAGCACGCTACGAACACACTTGTGGCCTCAGAATTCCCAACGGGAGTCTCATTGACCAAGTCAACCCCAATAGCCTAAAACCAACTTTCTAACCCAAGTCTCAAAACGCACCCGAGCGCCTTGGGAATCGAACCGAACATACCAGCAAGTTACAAATGACCATTCGGACCTCTCGAAATTGAATGATTTTTGAAAAAGGTCCGTTTACCCAAAAGTCAACTTTGAGTCAAACATTTTTCACTTTAAAGCTTATTTTCACAAAAACCTATCTAATACTCATCCGATGGCCTCGGAAATCGTACCATCCGTCACCGCAAGTCAAATATATGCCAACAAATCTCGAGGAAAAGTCAATAGGGTAAAAAGTACCGTAACGGCCAAACGGGTCGTTACATTATATATAGTGTATAAGAACATATATGTAATGTATAATAGTGTATGAGGATGTATATGTAAAGTTACAAAAGAAGTCGAGCAACTTATATATAGCTATGCAAAACAGATACATTATCTAAACACCGTTGGCCACATAGACTGCAAACTAAATGCATGAGCCGTATATATAGATTATTTCCCCTTCTATAGAAATAAAATAAAAAAAGGGAGGCCTAAACCTCATTAGGTCTCTCTTTTTTTTGGACCTCTTTTGCGGTCGATTTTCGGTGTTTTTTTCAGTAGTGGCCATTTCCGTATTTTGTGTATGTTGTATCTCCCTCTTAATGCATGTACATTACTAGTTCTCCTTAGTTAATCTTTATTGTTATTTACTCACTTTTCAGTCATATCTCCCTCTCAATGCATATAGATTACCAATTTTCCTTATTTGTAGAATTTTTTTCTCCGCTGATTCTTTATTTCCTTTCATATTGTCATGTATACATCTCTCTCTCAGTCTCTGAGAGAGAGAGATGTACATCACAGAAATACAAGCCTTTCAACAAATCTCTTTTAATTGTCATATCCTTCATTGATTTCAATTGTCCCGGACAAGATCAATGTGAGTTTCTCTATTGAAAGAAGTAGCTCCAGTAGTATAACATAATTATATTAATTCTTCTACTTGTTCTTACAAGTACCATCATCTCTAGTGAAGCCACAATATCTCTTGAAAATATTCATCGATTATTACTTTCTTTAGAATATCTACCCTTCCGGCCGCCCGCACCCAATCCAGGCACCGGGATACCTATTCCACACACACACACAAATAGTAACAATTTTATGATAAATGTGGTCACTGAAAGAAACTTTGTTGGTCGCAAAGAATTTGCTCATGATGCTTCTATTATTCCTCTTCCGACTAATGCTTGGCTACTCTAAGCACCTTGTCGCTTTTGGATTGTTTTTCGCTTAGAATTGAAGAAAAGAAAAGAAGCTTATCCATGTGCGCCACTATTTGTATTATTTTGTTTTCTTTGTCCTAATTTCATATTTATTCTGATGTGGCACGTCAAATAAAAGAATAATATTGTCGATCAATTTAGTGATTATTACATGCATGCTATCTTTGTTCAAGAGAAATACATAAAATATTCCTCTAAACTTGTTCACAAAATTCACTTAGCAATTTAACTTTACGGGCATTGATTTAACTTCCTATACTTTTTTGAAATGAAATAAATACCACCCTGAGATTATAATACCAATATCATAATGTGAGGTGCAGTACACGCGCGCCACATCATTGACATGTCAGCAACATGTCAGAGCCACGTAAAAAACTATCTAAATTTTAATTTTTTATTCTTCTTCATTTCTTTTTATTATTTCGTGGTTTTTCCTTTTCCTTTAATTATATTTTTATACACTAATTTATCATTAAAATCATGACAATTTCACAGCTTGGATGGGAAAAGGTAGCTAAGAAACTATATCTTCTTTGTTTCGGCTAATAACAGCTTGTTGTTCCTTGAAATATTCCTCCTTCCCCCAACCCCCTTTGATGACCTATATGATGCTAATTGGTCTCTTTCCTTAGATATTAAATTCATCAATTATGAATCAAAGCTCAACCTCGTTGCTTGCTGTCTATGAAATCTCATTTTAAATTGAGAGGGAGATTAAAGAGGCCTGAGATATGGACGATCCCTAAAATCATGACAATTTAATTCGCATATTTTTTCATCTTGTTTTCTCAATCAGCCGGAAAACATGAATAGGACCGACACTAATTGAGAGGCTGGCGACTGTTTCAACAGTGAGAATCGATGTGCACCACAACACAGTGTATCTATAGCTACGAAATCTAAGCTACGAATTTTAAAAGCGTAGCTATTGCCTATTAATAGCCACAAAAATTTGAATTACGTAGCTATTTACATATTCGTAAAATTTCTTTGTCACGAAAATCAAATTGACAAAGCTAATTTCTCATTTTTGCTATAATTGCTAACAATCGTGGCAATACTTACCGAAATAGCTATAACTTTATTGCTACGATAAACTCTTATAACTAATCATAAGTTTTTGCCACGCGATAAAAGTTACTGTAGCAATAGTAACCTTTTAGCCACAATAAATTATTTGAAAAATAAATATTGTAGCTAAATCAATAATTTTGCTTCAGGTTATAAAATTTGTGGCAATAGCTAAATGATATAGCCACAAATGTTTTGCTAAAAAGAAATTTCGTAGCTAATTATTAATTTTTGCCACGGATTGAAACTTACTGTAGTAATAGTAACCTTTTAGCCACAATAAATATTTGAAACAAAATGTTGTAGCTAAATAAATATATTTGCTTCAAGTTATAAAAGACCGTGGCAATAGTTACATAATATAGCTATAGAATTGTTACTATAGTGAAATTTTGTAGCTAATTATTAATTTTTGCCCCGTGTTGAAATTTATTATAGCAATAGTAACCTTTTAGCCATAAAAAGTTATTAAAATAAAATATTACAGCTAGATAAATATTTTTACTTAGAGTACTAAAAATTCGTGGCAATAATTGGCTTAATAGATATAGTTACTTGTCATGACGAAATCATATAGCCACAGATTTATTGTTATGATAAAATTTCATAGCTAATAATTAGTATTATTTAGTACGAATTGAAATTTGTTGTAGCAATACTAATCTTTTAGCCAAATTAAATAATTTGATTTCCTATACTTGTAGTTACCATAAAAATAGTATGAATATAATCATAATAAACACATTAAATTAAATGGCTGCAGAAATATAGTTGTAGCTCAAAATTTTCAATGTTTCTATTAGCTTTTTCATTCACCATTCTTCAGAAGTTACAGATATAATACGAGGGAGGGTTATAACTATTTCCAAACTGCCATCTATGAAAAAGTACTAGCTTTATTTACTATTTTGAAACAAATTATAACCAAATATACATGCACATTCTGTTACCATTTTCAAAAAAAGTATACCTTCACATTACACAAGGAAGAAAATAATACATTGTCTGGGAATTGATCACATGGTCCTAAAAGCGCTACATAAGCTGTTTGACTTGAAATCAAAAGAAGAGCCAAACAAAAGAATCCAATTAGTAGAATGGAGTTGTTAATAGCCATTTTCTCAAATCAGAGGCATTTTTTCGTCTATGTGTTTGTCTGTCTTGTTTTGTGTGCATTTTCAGTTTTATTTGCTGAAACTTCAAAGTGTTTTTGCGCCTAACAAAAGTTTGTTTACAATCAGACATGGGTAGGAATGGTCTTCGAAAAAAAATTAGTCCGTTGACTGATAATGGTAATATGGAACCTCCTAAGAGTGCTCAAACGACGCCGGTTAAAGAAAATTTGCCAACACAACATGTGGAAGAACTTGTTTATCCGGGTACAAATTGAATTCATTATTATTATTATTATTATTATTATTATTATTATTATTATTATTATTATTATTATTCTTTTCAATTAGATAAATTTGCGTTTTGTTTAATCATATATAGCTAACTCATGTTCAATAATTTTGTAGGAAGTGTGGACACGCTAAGTGAGATTGAAATTAGCTACCATTATGGTGGTTATTTTGTATTCTCGCCTTCTAGAAAATATGTAAACGGGAATTTGATAAAAACAAACACGGACATTGATTTTCTTAGTTACTTTGATTTATTGGCTGATTTAAAAAAGAATTGTAACTTCGATGTTTTTGAGGGAGATAAGTTCTTTTATCTGAGAGGTGATAGAGTTGTTAGTGATTACGATGGGTTAGTCGAATGTCGTGATGATTCGGATGTTAGGAACATGCTTGTTAGTTATAAAAGGCATAGGGCGAAGTCTATTGAGATTTATGCGCTGCCAAAAGATTGTGATATTTTTATGAGTACCGGAGAAAATAGTTCTAGAGAAAATGCGTCAGAAGAGGTAAATGAATCAGTTGTGGAAGAGCTCGAATCAGCAAATTCAACAGGTGCCTTTTATTTTTTATTGATCTTTTTTACTTCTATCAATATTTTTACTTGACGTTGTCTATTTAATCTTCAATTTTAGGCTCAAACGTTGTGAAAAGAAAAACTAGAGGGCCTACCCGTTGCATAAAAATAATCAACTTACAAGAGGGTGAAAAGTCACCTGTAGAATTTGATGATGTTGATGATGATCAAGCTATTGGCAAGAATGCAACTCAATTTACTTGGTTTTGGGGGCAAACAGTTAGAAATCGAACTTGTTGCCCCTTAAAAGTAAGTGGTTGGAAAGTGATTGAGGAAGAAAAGCTCGACCATATGTGGGACATCATTTTGGTAAGAAATAAAATTTATATTTCTTCTTTAATTTTTTATGGTTGCTAGTTATTAGAACATAGCAACTGTTCTTCAGATAACTATTCTGTCTGCTTTAGTCTATGGTGTTCCCAGAGATTACTAAAATTGTATTTGTTTTATAGGAAAAATTTAATTTTGATGTTCCTGAGGGAAGAAAATGCGCAATTCTTGGTCATATGAGTGAAATCTACAGAGGCTATAGGCACAAGATGAAAAACACGTATTTGATTCAAAGACAACTTATCAACTTCACTTGCAAAACAAGCCTAAACTTGTTAACGCAGATGAATGGAAATATTTGGTCAGCCTTTGGAGTGATGCTGACTTTCAGGTATTTAAATTAATTAGTTTACTATTTTTTTAAATTATTTTGTATTATAGAAACTAATATTAATAATTGTTTGTTTATCAACTTTTGTTCAGAAAAAAAAAAAAAAAAAAGCACGCAGAACAATACAAATAGATCGAAACGTTCATTGCCTCCATATATCTGAACTAAAAGTTATGCGAGACTTAGACACAAAACGGTACACATATAATATTTAGAACAGAGTTAGAAAAATTATATTTCATTATCGAAATTTAACTAATGGTAATGATTATTATTTTTACAGGCGGAGAAAAAGATGGAAAAACTCCTTCTTGTGTTGAAGTTTTCATGGAATCTCGCAAGAGCAAAACAGGAAAATAAGTTGATGCTTTTCAACAAGATGCTAGTGTAATTTCAACGTGTTGGCTTTCCTCTTTATCTCCTTAAAATATATATTTGCATACATGTTTGATTGATTTTTTTGATTGTAAGATCAATTTGGCCAATTTAAAAAGCAGCAAGAAAAAGGAGAAATTTATTTAAATGATGATGATATCTTCGAAAAAGTACTTGGGGCAGAAAAAAATGGATATCTTCGTGCATATGGCCCAGGAAAAAATAATAGTGAATATTTTGGGGGTAGACCAACGAAGGTACAACTCATAAAGCAATTAGAACCGACAAGAAAAGAATCGAATGAGCGTGTGGAAGCAGTTAAAAGGGAAGCTAAGGAGCAAATTGAAGAAATGAAGAAAGAAACGGATAATAAGATAGCAAAGTTGGAGAAACAATGGGCAGCACAATTTCAAATGTTGGTTGCAGCTCAAGGCTGACAATCAAATGATGCAAATCTAACCGTAAGTAGCTTATTTTTATATTTTAATATTACTAATCCAATAAATATGTGATCTCTTTATAAAGTATTCATATTAAGAAACAAAGCTTAATTTTTAAACGAATACTTTATTGTATCATTTTCTTATTTGTTTTCTTAATTGTTATTGTAGCTTGTGGAGTAGTGATGGAAGCATCAAAATCGATGGGGACATGAAGAATTATTTTTTCTCTTGCAAAAGTATATTGATATATTTGAATAAAGTGATGTTTCACTATTTTGGATGACACTGTTGAACCTTTGTTACATCTTTTTTCTAATATATTGCATTTATTACACAATTGAAGTTATATTGCTACCATATTGTCTATAAATTTCATGTCAAAAATGAATTCTCAACTACATTATATGGCTAACAATGTCGGTGGCAAATATTTCAATTAGTAGCTATGAAATTTTTGTATTTGTAGCTAAACGTACATATAATTGCCACGCAAATGAGAATATGGATACACATTTTTATTTCCGTAGCAAATGAAAAAAAATTCTTTTGCTACAATTTTGTCTCTCGTGACAAAAAGTATACACTTTTAGCTATGAACTTTTGAGTTCGTAGCTAGACATATACTTCTATAATTGCCACGTATCAAAACATCGCTACAAATTTACAATTTTCGTAGCAAATGAAGGTTCTTTTTAGCTATAATGCTATTTATTTCATAGCTAAAGGTACGGCTTCATAGCTACAATATGAAAATATTTGTGGCAAATACTTTAACTCATAGCTATGAATTGTTTAGTTCGTAACTAAATATGACTGTTATTGCCACGAAACTAAGCTATAGAAGTAGCCATAAAATTTGAGTTTGCGTGGCAAACAAATTAAATCTTTTGCTACAATAAAATACCTTGTGGCTACAATATGAAGACAACTGCAAAATTTGTTTGTCGTGGCAAAAGATTAAAGTCACTTGCTATGAGTCTATTTTCCGTGGCAGGAATTTTCTATCTTTGCAGCTACAACACAAAAAAAAATCGTAGCAATTAGTACAAATGCTTAGCCACGGACCATGTAAAGTTAGTACCTAACTTTTAGCTACGCTTAATTTTGCTACGAATGCTACGGAAAAAAAAAACGTGGCTAAAGTGTTTAGCCACAGAAAATTTTATCTTTAGCTACAACGTATTCTGTAGCAATAGATGCCATGTGTTGTAGTGGCGGTAATCCGAAGTCTAGAATTTCCGACCCTATTTTCCAGCGTGAATGATCTGAGAGAGGGAGACAACATTTGCCCTTTTCTTTTGGTCCGTGGAGAGAGGAAGAGCACAGAGTGGCAACAAGGAAGGGGAGCAAGAGAGGGAGCTCACCGGAGCAGAAAAGAACGAAGAGAGGGGTGGGGGGGGGGGGGGGGGGGGGGGGGAAGCCCATCGGCTTTGAGGAAAAAGATGAGAGAAAAATGAAAACCAAACAATTTATTGGATAACACACATATCACATTGAGCCCACCTTTTTTTAATTTATGCGCTTTTATTTCCTTTTTTGCCACATTAGCATTTGGGGTGGTATTTATTTCATTTCAAATAAGTAAAAGGGGTACATAAGCACCCGTAAAGTTAAATTGCTAAAGTGAGTTTTCATTCCAAATAAGTAAAAGGGGTACATAAGCACCCGTAAAGTTAAATTACTACAGTGAGTTTTGAGGATAAGTTTAGAGGGAATTTTATGTATTTTCTCATTTTCCAAATTTGTTTTCCCTAAAAGATATTGAAATATATTAATTATTGATATGGTAAAGCACTTTCATCATTTAAAGCAATCATTTTAGCCCAAGCCAAGAAGCCTAGAATTTAAAGATGAAGTGGGAGATAGCCACATCTCAACCAAGCCAAGGTTTAAAAATAAGCCTCTATCTAATAAGTATTTAAAAGGCAACTGAACTACTTTTCAATAAGTAAATAAAAATTTGATAATTTACTTATTAGTATTGTGGATGTCTATCTTTAGGAGAAAAGTTAGGATTAATAACTTTGGACTCAAGTTAGTCTTCCCCTATAATTATAAGAGTTCTCCTTCAATATAAATTCATCCCTCAAGAGAAATAAAGAAAATCTCCTCTCTTCTCTCTTTTCCTATAATATTCTTCTTCTCTTTTATTATTTTATAACACCTCCACTATACGACTATAATAACAATAAAAAACGCTTCTTTTTCGAATCAAGAAGCCATACAAGCTCGATGTTCTCATCGAAGATGTGTTTGGAATCAATTTATTACCATTTCTTGTTCAAACCACAACTTAATAAATAACATTCCTTTTCTTATATGTTCTTTCCTTCTCCTTAATGTTGTCACATAAGCTGTATAGCACTTTCCATATAGGCTCAAAGAATATCAGAAGAATCTTATTAAAGAAGCAGGTAAAACAGAAGGAAAGAAAATAATAGAACCTATCAAGGTCGTTTTCTAATGCTTCTTTGTATCTCACATCCAGGGTACTCAAAATTTACTGCTATATATCTGTAGTTTGTCTTGTAACTCAAAATTAAAGAAGCAGGTAATTCAATATATATTTCCCATCCAAGAAACTCATCATTTAAACCCCATAATAAAAGAAGCTAACAATGTCATTTTTAATTTGGGCTTATAACTACTTGGATTATACATGTTTTGGGGGTTTACCAAATATTCCACACGTGTTTGAACTTTTAAAATGTTGTTATCTACCAAAACCAGAAGAAAGCTAGTGTCGAGATAATTAACAAAAGATTGGAAGAGAGAGTAAATTCAATATTCATCAAACCCTTGTGTACATCTTTTCTGAAATGTCTCCTCTTTTAATTTGTGAACTCATGTTTACATGTTTTGCCTTGCCTACTTGGCCAGGAATGATGAGCTAATTAAATGTATAATGTACCCCCCTCTTATTTGGAAGAGGCTCCCCTCCAGTAGGCTTTGTGTCCAGTTTGTTCAGTGCTGTCCTAATCTACTTACACCTGTACATAATTAAATCTAAGGGTCAAAATATGCTTAACTAAATTACCTCATAAATCATGGTTAAACAAGACTTATTTTATTTTTTACTAAGTTAAGTATAGTTTTTGAATATATAAATTTTAATTTTAAAACAATCTAATCCAATAGTTAAACTAAGAGTACAACAAAATTTTCCAATCTTTTTCCGGAAAGAAATACCCACAACAATATTTTCGGATATTTCATCTTGCCATACAGAACTCTTAGTTTAACTTGTCATACAGAACTCTTGTCTCTCTTAATGGAAAAGGAACAAAGAAAGGGAAAGTGCTATATTCTTGAAAGCATCGAATTGAAAAGCGAAAAAGAGACATTTCACCACTTCCAGTCTAATTGAACGTTATTTCAGCAGTTTATTTCAGTCCACTAATTACTGGACTTCTAACCTGTTTGATCGAGCTTTTGGGATTTTTTTTTTTAATTTATTTAAAAAGTGCTTATATTAGAAAGTTGAGGTGTTTGACTAAGTTTTTAGGAAAAAGTGTTTTGGAGTAGTAATAGTAGCACAAGTTTTTTTTTAAATTTAAATCTTGTCCATCGTTGCTCATTGAGTATGGACTTGCATATATATATATATATAAGAATGCATTACAAAAGAGGGAATATAGGAACTCCTATATTCCAAAGCCTACAGAAGTTGGAACAGGCTCCAACATTTCCATGAGAGTAGGTTAGTAATCAAGCTCACAAAAATAAATCGTAGAGGAGAAGGTGTTAGCATATACACTCCTCAGGTGCAGCTATACAATATTTTGGGGACATCAAAAAGATAAGTTCTTTGCAATTGTCTATCTATGCTAAAAGAGTTCCTTTTTTTGTTTGGTACGAAATGATGGAAGGCCAAGTTTATCCATGTTGAAATCACCTTTAACCTCCTAGGCAACTGTGAGAATTTTGAGAACCAAGTAGGAGAAGTGCAACTCAGACCATAATTAGCCAAAGAATCAGCAACTCTATTTGCCTCACGAAAACAGTGTTGTATCTTAAAATCTTCAAGAAATTCCATATTTGATCTAATATCCACAATCACTGGTTGTAATCTCCAAGGAACAGAGGTAATGTTTTGGATCCATTTACTAAGCATTAGAGAGTCAGACAATAGTCAGTCTCAATCTCAATTCTGTTGAAACTATTATCCCTACACTATTTGAGGCCAGTGTTTAGAGCATGAGCTTCAGAAAGATTACTAGAGATAAATCCCAAATTAATGGAGAAAGCACCAACAAATTTTCCTTGACAATTTCTGGTCACACCTCCACCACCACTGAGACCTGGATTCCCTTTAGAGAAACCATCCGTATTCAACTTAATCCAATCAGTTCTATATAGGAGGTTGCCACTTTACTGCGATGACTTCAAAGTCAGGCCTCGCTTTGTCCAATAAATCATAAAAATGGAACCATCTCACGAATGGAGGTATTCTGGGGAACTGTTTGTGAGCCAGAAGGGTTAGTTGTTGATTGATTTGTAAGATAATGCCATTGGAAGACATCCTAGTATTCTCAAATATACTCTTGCACCTTGCTTTCCATATTTTCCAAATAATAATGCCAGGAGCAACTTCAAGGACTAATTTTTGGATAGAATTAAATGCCTTTGTCATCCACTACATCAGAATCAACTGTCTACGTTCCTCTTGTCCAGATCTTATACCCATCATCTGGTTGAAATGCTTCCACACTGTTCTACTGATTTTTCCTTTGCAAAATAGGTGTTCTTCATCTTCAATAGCAGGCAACACACAACAATCACATTTAGAGGGACTATGACAACCAAATCTTTTCAAATTATCATCCACAGCCACTTTGTGTTTTAAAAGTCTCCATAAGAAGAAAGAGATTTTAAAAGGACATTTCTTATGCCATATCATAGTATTGACAAAACAAGAATTATGGAATTGTCTAATGTTATTCCAAGAGGAGTTACAACTAAATCTCCCATCTGAAGAAGCAGCCCAAATTGGTTGATCTTCAAGATGTGGCGAGCTAATTATAACTCTCAGGATTTGTTGTACCTTCTCAAGGGGAAGAATATCAAGAAGTTTAGCAGAGTTACAACTTCCATTCACAATGTAATCAAACACATGAATTTTAATATAGGTAGAAGCATTTCCAAAGTCAACAAGCTTTCCATCACCCAATCAGTTATCCCACCAAAAACTTGAGGAACCGGAATGAATTTTCCAAGCAATTAAGTGATCAACTATGTGCCTGATATGGATCATTCTTCTCTAAGAATGAGATTGAGAATAGTTCCATTTCCTGGCCATAGGATGAACTCTCTGAGAGTCTTTGGCCTTCATAAATTCTATCCAAAGGGCAGAATTGGTTCTGAAAATCCACCACAATTTAGCAGCAAAAGCATCAGAAACATCTTGCAAAGCTCTTACTCCAATACCACACTCAGAAGTGGGGTAGCACATTTTCTCCCATGAAGACCAATGATATTTATTTTTGCCCTCAGAAGACCCCCACAAGAAATTAGCAAAAGCTTTTTCTATTTGTTGTAAAGTAGACTTTGGGGTTGGCGAATTGAAATAAGATGCATAGGCATTGCATTTAGCACATGTTTAATCAGAATGATCCTTCCCCCAGTAGATAGCAGCCTGTTCTGTCAGCTTTCAATTCTCTGGACAATTCTAGTAACCATGTCAGTGAAGAAATGAACCATTTTCCTTCCAACAAACAGAGGGCACCCTATCCAGCAAACAGAGGGCACCCTAGATAGGTTATAGGGAATTCCTTCTCCTGGAAATTCAAGAGTTTAGCCACAATATTTCTTCTCTTCCTTGGAGTATCATTAGCCATCAGAAAACAGCTTTTGGACTTGTTAATGAGTTGTCCAGAGTTCTGTAAATATTTGTTCAGCACATCCATAATCAACTATATGGTATAAGTCTTCCCTACACAAAAAATAATTATGTCATCAGCATAAGATAGATGGTTAATTTTAGGACCATTTGGATGCATATTAAAGCCAATAAATCTAGGATTATGAAATAAACTATTCAGAAGCCTAGTCAAAACTCCAGCTGCAATAATGAAAGGATAAGGAGAAATAGGTTCTCCCTGTTTCACTTCCCTATGGGATTGAAAAAATCCATGTCTTCTTCCATTAATGATAACCGAATACCACATATTGGAGAGAAGATTCCATATGATTTGGATCTATTTATCAACAAATCCCATTCTTCTCATGACAGTACACAGAAAGTTCCATGAAAGCCTATCATAGGCTTTGTTCATGTCCAGCTTGATAATCACATTCCCACCCTTGGTAGGCTTTTTAATATTGTGAATAATTTCTTGGGCAAGCAGACATTTTCCCCAATTGATCTATCTTTGACAAAGCCACTCTGGTTTTGAGAAATGATTCTAGGGATGACTCTTGAAAGTCTCTCATTGAGGACCTTAGAAACTATCTTCTGAGTTACATTGCTCAAACTGATTGGCCTGAAATCGAAAAAAGATTGAGGATTATCAGTTTTAGGAACAAGGCAAGTATTAGTAAAAAAATTAGGAAATTGTTGGCCCCTTAAGACAGCCTTAACCATTTAAACTATATCCTCTTTAATAATATCCCAAGCTTTCTGAAAGAAAAAACCATTCTTTTTTTTTTCTCTTTATTCAAAGTAAGCAGATCGAAAGCACGAAAAGGAATGTCTTAGCGTGCCCTTACTCTAATTCGAAATCCGTCTTGAACCTATCAGGTCCCGCTGAGCTATTGGGATCAATATCAAAAACTGCACTTTTAATCTCCTCTTGAGATGGTTCATCTGTGAGCATAGAATTATCATCCTCTGTGATCATTGTAGGTACTAGGTTGATCATTTCCATATCTACTTCCTTATCACCTTCCACCGATTGATCCTTTACTTGTGCTCTGAGAATGTTCAACCTCTTTCTTCTCCCCTTCACAATGCTATGGAAGTATTTAGTATTCTCATCGCCTTCCAAATACCAATCTAAATTGGCTTTTTGTCTCCAGTACTTGTCCACCACTTTGTGATGTGTAATAACCTCTGCTTTGGTGTTGTTTAGAGCCATTCTATCATTCTGGTCTAGAGACAACATCCACCTTTCTTCACAATCATTCACCATCAAATCTAATTGTTTTGTTTTGGTGAAATGTCTCTAATTTGAGCTTTTGACTAAACAGTGAGATCCTTACTTAGCCTTTTTAATTTTTGATGTACTATCCAGAAGATGTGGCCATTAACTTCAGTATTCCAACTCATCTTAACAGTAACATAGAATTCAGGTTATTCCTCCCAAAAGTTTAAAAACCTGAAATACTTAATATAGCTAGAATCTTCATTAGTAGCAGATATAAGTAAAAGGGCAATGATCAGAACTAATCCTAGTGAGATGGTGGATAGTAGTGTTAGGCAAAAAGTTAGACCATTCTTCATTAGCCAAGACCCTATCCAACCTCGTCCCAATGATATCTTTGTTCTTCCTTTCATTGCACCAAGTAAAATCATGACCTAAGTAACCCATATCAGATAAACCACAATCATTTGTGCAGTCTATAAAAGGCAGGCTTTTCCTCAATCTATGAGGATTACCCCTCCCCCCCCCCCCCCCCCAATATCTTTTCTTCTGCATTTAGGATGCTATTATAATCACCACATATAATCCATGGGTCCGAGAATGTAGAGGAAAAGGCCCTCATATAATCCCATAATTCTTCCCTATCTGCTAGTTTAGACTTTGCATAAACAGATGAGACAAATAAATTAGTATTAGAGACATTAGAATGGACTAAACAAGTAATCATTTGGGCATGGTTAGCATATACATTACAGTTCACAACAGAACTCCAAAAGATCCAGATCTTATTACCGATGTTAGAGAAACATTCATCCATTCCTAACATATTTTTGTAATGCTCAATAGAAGTATCCTGCAAAAAAGGTTCTTGTAAAGCAATAAAGGATACTTTATGAATTTTGACTAGGCATACCAATCTTTCACTTGCTGCTTGGGAGTTCATCCCGCTAATATTCCAATTAAGGATCTTAATCAATAAAAGGGATATTAGAGGTTTTTTGTGGGATGCCCTTTTGTGAACTTGTAGATAATTTGTTTTTGGTTTTTCCCGCCTTTTCATTAGTCTTGTTGGCTTCTTGGAAATAGACCTTCTTTCTGACACATCTCATCCAACGCTTTCTGCTTCTCATCTACATCTCTTCCTTTGCCTCCACTGGCTTTAATAAGCATTTCTGCTTCTTCATTAGAAGAGACTTCAGATTCTTCATATTCAATAGAGGAGTTATCAGCCCACTCATCTTCATGAGGATTTTTATTCTGAGAAAACTCTTTGTTCCCATCCCCTTTAAAAGCAGTGGAATTCGTCTCTTGTTGAGATTGAGTTTCACCCTTATCTTCAAGATTCTCAAACCTGTTTTTAGTTAAACTTTCAACCTCAGTGGTAGAGATCTGATGTTTTGGTCTGACCCTCTTTTTCCTTTCAGCTATCCATTTGGTATCACTAGCCTTCTTATCCTTTTCATTTTGAAACAAAGCCACATCAAGTGCATTGGATTCTTCAATACGGAACTCAATAATCTGATATGCATCTGCCCTTTGCTGCCCCTTATCTTCAACAAGTTGTTTTTTATAAACTAAAAGAAAAAAAAGGAATTTTTGACCGAAGTAATCCATTATTTAAACCAATTTACCAAAATAATATTTTTTTTAAAAAAAAATTACAGAACTAGAATAAACGTATTCTGCAGTAATGTATTAGACATTATTTTATTTCAAAAATTTAATGGGAAAAAAAGTTAGTGGTTGACGGTGTTAAAGGATAATACGTACTTGTGAGTAACGTTATATACTTCATATGTAACTGAGAGTAACGACTCTAAGAATCCAAGCACGAACAACTTTTGTACGAAATCTGACATTGATTGATTTTAAAGTCGTATCCCAGAGTAACGATTTCAGGCTAAAACGTAACTGACAGTAACGTTTCTACAATGATCCAGTGAGCGAGTTTAATCATTTGGTTTCGAAAGAATGAGATAAATCACTTTTATTATAGCTATTTTAATTGCAAACCAATTAGTAAAACGAGCTGACCATTTGATGATGAGTTCATAACGCCAAAATTTTAAATCATAGCTCCGCCTATATTTAGAACATATTATGTATATGGTGTTTGAGAGTGTTCCTTTATTTGGAAAGTTTATACACTTTAGAAAAAATTTACAGTGAATTTGGTCTTAGTTATAGATATTTAAGAAAATTTGTCCAATCAATTATAGATGTAGACAAAAAACTCAAGTGTTTGCATAAGAATTTTTATTGGTTTTATACGTATGATATCTCGCTTATATACGTCACAGAAAACTACATGTACATTAACAGTACATATTTTATTGTTGAATTGTAATTCATGTTATAATTATGATGACAATTGATATGTCATGTTTAAGCCTTGAAACACAGCTAATCAATACTTATGAACATTATAATGTAGGTCTTTTAAGATTCACTCCGATTCAATTTATGTATTTTCTTTAAATTCACTTTTTATATTTAATACTATTTTTTTATTCCGACATATAACATATAATAGGTTTAAAGTTATATAAGATATATTATAATATATTTATTAAAACCACAAAATTAAAAAAAATATATTTTCTTAAAATTTCGCATCTAATTAAATGAATACAAATAAAATGAAATATGACGTATTTATCTTTTTTATAACTTTTAGCCTGCACGGCCATAAGTTCACTCGATAGCATAATCTATCTCATTCTTTTGAAATCAAAATATTAAACTCAGCTCACTGGATCATTGTAGAAACGTTACTGTCAGTTACGTTTTAGCCTGAATTCGTAACTTTGGGTTACAACTTTTAAATCAATCATTGTCAGATTTCGTACAAAAGTTGTTCGTGCATGAATTATTAGAGTCGTTACTCTCAGTTACGTATTAAGGATAAAATGTTACTCACAAGTACGCATTATCCTTTAACACCGTCAACCGCTAACATTTTTGCCCGTTACATTTTTTGAATAAAATATTGCCTAACACGTTACTGAGGAATACGTTATTCTAGTTTTGTAAATTTTAAGAAAAACGTATTATTTTGGTGAATTGGTTTAAATAATGACTTACTTCGGTCATAAATTTAAAAAAAAAAAAGAAGAGATTTTTTCCCAGAAGCACTTTTGAAACGTTTACCTTTGAAACCTTTGCCAAGTAAAAGTACTAATTTAATATTGACAAAAATATTTTTCAAATTGATTAGCTCTCCAAAAATAAATTAAAAGAAGCATTTTGATAAAATCACTTTTCAAAATAAACAAATTTTAAAACTTGATGTAAGACTTATAAAAGAAGGGGATAAACACTAATTAAGTAGTGACCTCGAGTCACATCGTGGTAAGTATTGGGGCTAATAGGAATGCGTTTACTTTGGATTCTAATATTGCTTGCTTTGAACTGGTCCCTTTGAATTTATTATTACTACGTACTATAATATGGTGAGTTTGAAGCTTTTTCCAGGTTTGTCCCAGTCCTGTAATCATTTTGTCTATATTTCCCGCGGAAGAAAGAAATTAAACGAAGACGGTTTTTTTTCACTAAACTAGCTAAGCTAGGTCTGATTGGGTCATTTTATTCTATTTAAATTGCAAGAGGGTAAGAGATCTTATTTCCTCAACTGATAGCCTTATGATTTATTATGAATTTAAGATTTATGCACGGACATCATAAGTAGGCATAGGCATTGATCAATATGATTTGATTTTTTACTATTTCAATTTAATTTAATTTTTTCAAATTAAAAAGCCAAACCAAATCGAAGACCATTCGGGAACATTCATATGAAATTGGAACGATACAAAGAAGATTAGCATGATCCACACATAACATACAAAAAAAGAACAATAAATTTGGATTTTTCTTGAAAAGGTCTAATTTGCCCTTATGCTATTTGAAGTTGCTCAATTTTACCATATGTTATATTTTGGTTCCGTTTATATTTTGCAGTTAGCAAATCATCTTGTATTATTAATTGACGGAGCTACAACTTGATATGGTGATTCCACTTTGCAAAATACTTGGAGAAAAAATGTCCAAATTTATCCCTCTAATTTTAACTATGGCAAACTCTATTTGGCGTCGAGGAAAAATACAAAACTTCTCTCTAATACCAGAGTAAAATTAGTTATGTTCAAAGTATAACAGGGGGCAAAATTACTTAATTTCGATGGCACATTTAACTTTTGACCCTTTTCCTTTTATTCTTTAATGGTTGTGTGATTTCAGTTTGGTTTATTGCTTAGTCAAAAAAAAATTCTTTTACATGATTAAATGAAGAAATTAAATTAAATAGAAAATATAAAAGAGAACAAAAGAAAATAAAAATATAAGTGTGCCATTCAGACGAAATAAAAAAGAATATCGTTCACGGCTTAAACTCGGTGGAAGGATACAGTAGCAATAAACCAAATTGATATGAAAACCCAGCAACTGGGAAATTGATTTTAAAAAAAATAAAAAAATAAACACGACCCATAATTTTCTAGAACACACTTAATCTGGCTGTTATACCAAGTTTTTCACGATTCCCAATTAGATTGTTTTTTTGTTTTGATTTTTTTTTTTTAAAAAACATTTTCAAATACTAGCTAATTAACACCTACTTATGGATGGCACATTATATATATACTAGACGTCAAGGTATGAAAAGATTGTGCTTTGACATATTCATGTCAAATACATTTGCAAACGCTTCCCTTGACATTCATATAAATAATCAAGAATAATCAAAATTTAACATAAATTTCAACCTTGATCAATACATAATTACAGAAAGAGTATATTTAAAATATTTCTATCACTCCAAGTCACCCCATCCCAACTCTTCCGGCATGTAATGCCAGATATGAGCAAAAACACGAGATTACAATGGAAACCAAATAATTTTTATGTCAAACTAATTAAACTTTCCCTAAAAGGATGAACAAATATCTCCTCTATTTTCCTGAGTACATATATCCTAGATTGCTATTGATACATTTAAAAGTTTCTTAATTTCATTGTTTAATTTAAGGACGTATCGTCAGATTGTTAATATAATGGCTCTGCAAAGACTTATTATATATATACTCAATCCGTAGCCACGCCAAATGCAATTTTAGTCTGCGGGTATTCATTAGGAGGAGGAGGAGCATGAGCAAACTCTTTGCGACCTGCAAAGTTCCTTTGAGCAACTTGGCTTGTCATTTTAGTACGAGCATTGGTGCCTGGGTTTGGAGTTGGTGGACGAACAGGACGCCATTGTAGAGATTGTAACAAAAGATATTTGTTTCCCGTCAAAAAATCTACTACTTCTTTTACATTGTTATCGCTAAGAATTCGAGAAGCCACATTTGATGTGATGCTACTTAGAAGTATAAGCAGTAGCATTAATATCATTCTATTACTTTGAGATTTCATGTTTGATTTTGGCGGAACAAGAGTACTATGAAAGATATGTTTTGTTTCAGAGGGATGATGAGAATTTGGTTAATATGGTTACGAAGAGAATATGTAAGGGCTATTTAAACTCATGCAATAACGTGTTAGTAAGACCTGATACTTTTCTTTTTAAGTTTATGCAAGAATTTTGACTGTTGACTGTTTGGGTTCACTAAGAATTTTTGAATTGAATGAGTCATAGGAAGACGAAGATATTGCAATAAATAAAAAGGACCAGAAAACAAAAGATATGACGGGAAGGGAAAAGGTGAAAATTATTATGTGATAACACCACATGCAACAACTCAATCGCACCTTATGTTTAACTTTTGAGGGGAAAAAAAAAAAAGACTTACTTGGCACTTACAGAACAGAAAGTAAAAATTTACTCATATCGACTGTTTATATCAAACAAATAAATGCAAGACATGTGTTGGCGTATATATTTTTATCACTTAATCATGATTAATTAATGTAAAATTGATTTGGTGTAACACCCAGTGCAAGTAAATATTGATATTGTTGTTTTAATTTCTAATTTCAGAATATAATGTTCCCCTCAACTTTTCGTTCGAGGAGTCCTCTTTCAGAACCTCTAAAAAATGTACGATCTACAACAATTAATTTTGCATCAAGAACATAATCAAGGCTACACAAATATTGTAACAAGTGTGGTATTATATATATATATATATATATATATTGAATGTTCAATCTCTATAATTCTCTGATACTTCTTTTTAACCATTGGCCCAAGGGCTTGATGGCTTGATCCTTAATCTAATCATGATTTTCAACTAATTCCTGAAATGGATTAAAGGGATGATTTGGTTGATATCGGCGTAATCTTCGGGAAAAGTTGGCATTTCACAACAAAAAAAAAAAAAAAAACAATTAATTGAAGGTCAACAACTCAACATGAACTTAGTAGTGAAAGAAACAAGAGGCCGGTTAATCGTCATCAAGAGATTGTTTCAATGATCAACCCAAAACTGAGATAGAAACAATCAAGTCTCTAGAGCCATTGAGCATATACATGATCATGGATATTGAAAATGCAATTTGATTTCAGGTCATTGCTTGAGACCATGTTTTGAAGAGCATGGCAAATTTTTCGTCAACGAATAAGCTGATTACATTGCCACCTACAAAAGGTCTAATCAGAGTCAAATGGGTGTACAAGACCAAGTACAAACCAATTAAAAAGGTAGCTCGCTAAAGACTAGTCATTATTAAATGATACACACAGAACAATGCATTGTGATAGTTTGAAGAAGTTTAAACTGAGCCGTATTAAGAGAAATCAAAATTGACTAAACATCACTCGTAAGTTTGTTGATGCTACTGATTTTAGGAAATTGGTGGATAAACGTTAAAACATTCAAGAAGACAAAGTTTACCCTTAAAGTTAAAATTTTATTGACGCACCCTTTTTAGAACTCTCTCTGCAGGTTTTATGCCACTTAGGGGTGTACAAAGTAAACCGACAAACCACACCAAACCGATAAATCGAGTCAAACCGAGAAAAAAACCCGACTAGTGGTTTGGTTTTTTTTTTTTTTTTTCAATCCACTAGGCAGTGCCTAGGGGTAATTTTTATTAATCACTAAAAGCAAAACCTCAAAAACAAAAGTACAAGCAAGGGGGGCTAGGCCTTACCTTACTAATCCTAATGAGGTAATGAAACTCTATTAATTAACAAGCATGAAGAAAATAAGAGCTAGAGACAACTAGGTATTCTCTGATCATCACAGAGTTTATAATGAACTCTATAATGATATTGCGAATGAGGATGCTTAAGAAATGCAAAAACAAAAAAATTAAGAATAAAGTTGAGTTACCAACCTCAAACTTTATGTTATATATGTATGACCTAAAAAAGATAGCTTGCCCGTCTAAAGTAACTTGAAGTATTTTCTTTTTGTTTTCTTCTTCAAATCTGTCTAACAACACTTGATAGTTCATCACTTCTTCTGAGATTTATTGGATCTTGTTAAAGTTGTTGACACTATCATATGATTCTTCTTTGCCAGTCGCATTGGTAGGTGCCTTGGAACAAATTCCTCGTTCACCTTACCATCCCAACTATGTTGTCTTCCATGTGGCTTCTTTTTGCTTTTGTTGCTTTCACTTCTTTGTTGCCTAGGTGAGAGATCCCCATCCTTAGCCACCTTATTAAAACATATATCCAGCATATCCTCCTCATCATCCCCATCGAACATGTCATAGCCCAAGTCAATATCATAAGTTGTAGTTGAATTAACTCCTGAAACTACAGTTCTTAGCTCAGGGCTCTTTGCCAATACTCCCATATCCTTGTTGGTAATGGACAAGCTCTTGGTAGAGTTATCAATTACCTTTAATGTATCTCTAATTGTCATAGATGGATTTGCCTTACTTGAAGGCACAAATACGGGTGCTTGAGGACTTAACTTACTCCTAGGAGGAGAAGTAATATGCTCCTCTTCCTCAACTGAATCTGCCCACCTATGAGGGCTCGTTTCCCCTGTTTTTTCCTCCGAAACAATTAAATTGTTTGTAGCTTGCATAAAAGTATTATTTTTCTCCACACACTGCTCCAGTTGAAATTTTTCAGTACTGGACAATGGTTCAAAAACATTTTGAGTTGGTAGAATTAAATTAGGATCGATGCACGACTGAACATTTCCTGTCGCACCCTTTCCCCGACTTGGAGAACTAGCTGAGGAGCCAATACGACTTCCGCCTGAATTTTTGTGTGCAACCAATGTCCAATTTTTAATTCCATTCTCGTTTTCAACTTGCAAAACATGCTGCCCAGATTTTTCAGCAATTTTAACATCACCTGTATCAATCAGTTTTTGCCCCGAATCAAGTCGTGACGCATCGACCACAACTCTTGGTGTTGCCCCTGCTTTTTCAATTGCATTGCTATTTAATTGCTGACCAAATTCTTCCATATCAGTAGCACCAATATTAAGAGCCATTAATGGCGATTTATCTACTGTAGCACCAACTGGTTTTGACACTAAACCAGTATCCAAGTCCGCCTCCATTGTGGCTGCACGATTTTGCAATGGACTCTCTGATACACCTCCTTTTCCAGAAGCTATTTCATGAACAATATTACTTGTATCAACCTCCATTGTGACTGCACGATTTTGCTCAGAATTGGCAGCACCCACTACCTCAATTCGATCGACGTTTGCGACTTCAGATTGCGCTTTCGCCGCTTCCCTAACTGTCGTCAACTGCTGCCCAGAATTTTGCGAAAGCACCTCCGAGACACCTCTATTTCCATAATTTTCACCTGATGCACGATTTTGCTCATAAGTGGAAGCAACCAGTGCACTAGTTCCTCCGTTTCCAAGTTGTTGCTGCCCTGCTTTGCTAATCGACACACCATTCAAATTCGCATCATTATTTTGAATTTCAAATAATGCATTACTAACAGTGGGACTCGAAAGATCTACTCCTTTTACTGCCTGATTAGTCCCTTTTTTAAATTTTTTCACATCTAAAATTGTACGCAAATCGCCTTGAAATTTTTCAACACTTCCATCATCTTCCCCATTAGCTTGATTGTTATTTTTATGTCTTTTCAATAACAGACGACAACTACCTTCATCATGACCTTGGTGCTTACAATTGTTGCAATACAAAGGCAAATTATCATAGACAATCTCCTGGAAAATCTCGACAACTTTACCAGATTTTCCATCCACGAACTGCGGCCTTATACGATTTGGAAGCTTATCTAATAGATCGAGTATGACCTTTACCCTAGCTGTGCTAGGTCTTGATTTAATTTGAGTTGCTTTATCTATAGCTATTGGTTTCCCAACAGCAGACGCTATAGACAATAAAGACTTCTTTGCAAACAAATCAGGAGATAAATCAGGTAAAGAAATCCATACCACAGCCTTAGTCGTTTCCTCCTTAGGATTAAATCCAATGGACCATGGAAATACCCTATATTGATGTTCTTGTCCATTGTAGAGCAGATAGTTAACTGAGCGAGATAGAGCTAGTACAAAATCTTCATATTGGTCAAACCTCAACAAGATTTGCCTTGGAGCAAGTAAGCCAATTAAGCAATTGGCCTTGGTACCAAGATGTTTTGGCAGAAGTGACCTTAAGTCCTTTAAATCTGGCGCTCCATGAGATAATTTAACCACCACTGCTTGATGCAATCCTTCTTCGATGGCAAAATCTTGTCTTTCCTCTATTGAAAACGTGATAGTAGGTTCTCCATGAACTGTTTTGATGGGTTTTAGTATGGTTTTTGTGGTAACTTGGGCAAATTGTTTAGGATTTAGGAGATTTGCATAAAAAATGGATGTATTAGAGGTTGGATTTGTCTCTCCCACAGCCAAAGGCCGGGGAGAGGGCGTTGCAGCCATGGCTGCTCTAGGGTTTTTCAAAAGTCATGGAGGAGAGAGGAGAGAGGAGACAGTGGTTTGGTTTGACTTGGTTTGGTGTTGGTTTTAACTAAAAAAAGTCAAACCGAACCAAACCAACCCGACATTACATGTATTCAATTTTTACAATATTTTATACATAAAAATATTTATTTGTAAAGTAATTTATAAATATTTCTTAAATTTTTTATCTATTATCATATTATTCAAGCTTGAACTTAGAATTTTGAATGTCAATAAGTTTTATATCCTATGGATGTTAGTAACTCAAATAAAGTCCAAACCAAAACCAACTCAACACTAATCCTAACAAAAGAAATTCAATTTACCACTAGAAATGACAATAATGTTGGATATCTATTCTTTAGTTTTGCATAATTGATTTAGAGAGTAAAAATACATAACTTAAGTTTTTTTCTTTGTCATATAATAAATACTTATTTTAGCATGACTTAGTATTTTTAGATTATGGTCATTTTATTTTATGACTTGTTAATTAGCAATATTTATTTTAACCGATTATATTAGCTTTTGTTGAATATTTGAATACAATGTCATCACTCTTCTCACATTTGGTGTTATTTTCTTAAGAAATGCCTTAATTATATAATTGTATCTTACTAGGACTAAAGAAATATTTAAAGTAAAAGTTATATGTTTTGTATCAAGACTATTCCGAAAAACAAAACCCGAAAAATTCGAGAAAACCGAACAACCCGAGAAAACCCGAGGTTGAAAAGCCCGAATTTTATTGGTTTGGTTTGGTGTATAAATTTTAAAACCCGACGCAATTGGTTTGATTTGATGTTTAAAAAATTCAAACCAACCCGGTCCATGTACACCCCTAATGCCACTGAAAATTGAGTTCCTTCTTTCTCATGTTGTGGAAATTTATTGTCCCTCATGTTGCAAACTGCAATGGTATTTCTAAGTTCACTTTATGATTGTCATGTTTAGTTGTATCTCTATACCTTGTCATGTGTGCCAGTGTATAGTGAGATGATTACCTAAAAAAAGAGGATGGAGGAACATGACTTGAGTAGCTTTACCTAACACTACAACAAATTTCATTATTTGTGATGAATTATTTTGTCACTTAAAAGTCATATTTCATCACAAAAGATCTTTCGTGACAAAAAAAAGTTCGTCAATCTTTCGTCTGTAAAAGTGGGTCGCTAAAAGTATATGGAGACAACTTAGTGTTTCGTCGCTGAATAAAGTTATATTAACTACAAAATAAAATTTCGTCCCAAATGAGTAGTATTTATGACAAACCTATTTGTCATGCATAGCGTAAAAGTTTTGTAGCTAAAAATATTGTACGTCACTAAAAATGTGGTTATTACCGAGAAATCTAATTTGTCACTAACTATAATTTTAATTAGTGATGATACAGATTGTCTTTAAAGCTATGCATAATTTGTAGTTAAAAGAATGTGATTACGTCACTAAACGCTATATGCTTTGTGTACGAAAGGAAATTTTCATCTCTAAATAATCAAATTAGTGACAAATTTGTCTTTCTAGGAAAGGCACCAATTTCATCGTTGAATCTTTTTTTTTTTTTTTTTTTTTTGTCAAGACTAATTCGTCACTATACATTACGTTAATTTGTGAAAATTTCAATTGTCATCAAATAAAGTTAATTTTTTTATTAAAAATATAATTATGTTATTAATATAAAGGCCATTATGGAATAAATTACTTTTTTCACTGAATTTAAAATTTGATGCAGGATGAAAATGTGCAATACAATCTACTTTCCGTAAATAGATACTTTGTGATCAAAAGCGTACTAGGGAGTATTTAAATCTTTAAATAAAAGACATCACAAAAGTCATACAAAACCAACTGCTAATTACATCTATAATTATGCGATAACATATTGGTCCAAAATTGAGTAAATAGAGTGAAATCACTAATCATAAAAAATCTAATTGAAATACATGAATAATGATAACTTGAAAAAGAAAAAGTATGTTGCTTCCTCATGTGCTAATGCAACATCTTTAAACTAAAAACTTCACTCTTGAGACACTTTTTGCACCTTCATGTGCCTGTGTGAAAAGAAAAAAAATCATAATTTAGTATATACTTTTTTGATATCATGATTTAAGCAAAGTACATCTTCAATCTTTAATCATAAAACTAATATTAATTAGTGAAGAAAACAAAAGAATGAGAAAGAAATAGTAACTTCTATATAAAATAGTTAACTATTCGATTATAAGGGTCAATAAAAACCTACCTCCTTATTAAAAGGATGTTAAGAATTCCTCCATTAAGACAAATTATGTGCTGGAGTTGAAAACTCTATAGAATAACTGTTCCTTGTGCTAACTGAAATAAATATTCAAATAAAAATTATAATAGGAACTTTTATTAGGTAGAGATATTGATGAGTAAAAACTACACAAGAGAGGGGTTAATTTACAACGACTGTTGGATGACCATCAGGTGGGGAAATAGCAAGACATTGAGAGAGAAAAAAACAGAAATACACGCAGGGAATTCTTTTTTCTTTGGAGTGTATGTAGTAGCATTTGAATTGGATACTTCAAGTTTATCTGAGTGGGGTTGGTCGTGGGTTACAGGGAGGGAATATGGGGAATGGGTGACATAGGGAATTTTACACCAAAATATTAGAGGGAAGTCAAAATAATTGAAAGTCAACTTTTGTTATTTTACTTTCCCTCCAATATTTCATGTCAAATTCCCATACTTAAAAAAATAAAAAAGAGCTTAAACGACTTACCATTAAATATTAAAATTATATTCCTATCTTTGATTTTTGTATTATGAATGGTTTCAACACTTTTTACCTCACAAAGTCACTTTGAAAACAATTTTGTATAAGCTTAAGTGATTAAAACACCCCCAAACTTGGCACGAATTGAAACTTTAGTCCCCAAACTATTGCTCCACTTCAAGAAACTCCTAAACTTGGCAAAATGGGTTTTAATTCATCCCCGAGCTGCCACGTGGCACAGCAAGTGTAGTCACACGCCAACAGGCGCGTGAGGGTGCCACGTCAGTTTTTTTTTTTAAAGAAAATAAAAATCAATTTTGGAAATTCATAAAAAAGTATAAATTTTAAAAATCAGAAAAAACTATTTTTTTTAAATGTGGAAAACCCATTTTTTAAAAATAAATCTGGACTGAATTTTTTATTAAAAAATCTAGAACTTTTTAAATCTTGAAAACTGAGAAACCTGTTATTTTTTTTTTTAAATCTGGAAATTTTATTTTTTTTAATTAAAAAACCTGGAAAACTAAATAAACCCATTTTTCTAAAAAAGAATTTGAAAAATTGAATTTTTGATTAAAAACCTCGACTTTTTTAAAATTTGGGATACTGATTTTTTTAAGAATAAAGTGGAAAACTGATAATTGTTTTCTAGATTTAAAAACTAATCTAATTTTCCGGGATTTTTTTTTTTTAAAAAATGGGTTTTCTACATTTTAAAAAAAATCAGTTTTTCCAGTTTTTTTTTTTTTTTTTTTTTTTTTTTTTTTTTTTTTTTTTTTAAAGAAGTGTCTTAAAAGAATCATGAAAATCTAGATTTTTTAGGACACTTTTAAAAAAATATCAAGTTTTCATTTAAAAAAAAATCCATTTTTCACAGATATTTTAATTAAAACTGTAGTTTTTCAGTTTTTTTTTTAATCAAATTTTCCAGATTTAAAATAAATATTTCATTGTTCCAGATTTTTTATATAAAAAAAAATCAGTTTTACATTTTTTTTCAAAACAATTTATTTATGTGGAGGACACATAGGATGAAAATGCCATGTGGCATTAATATTTTACACGTGAAGACCACATAAGCCTTATTTTACCGCTGGACCCGCGAGTGACTACACTCACTCCAGGTCATGAGCTCAGGGGTGTAATAAAACCCATTTAGCCGAGTTTAGGGGTGTCTTGAAGTCCATCAATAGTTTGGGGATTGAAGCTGCAAAACATGCCAAGTTCAGGGGCATTTTAGTCACTTAAGCCTTTTGTATATGATCGATATCATATATGCACATGAGTAGGCTTAATGTTAGGATACTTGTACATATTATTGGTAAGGTAGCACAAATTTGTATATTTAAAATAGATTAATTACAAGTTTAATGACAATACAATTAAAGTAATTCCGGGCTTGTGTGACCCATACAACGTCAAAAATAAGTAGAATATGGTACCATGAGTATGGGATAAGTTTAAGGCATCGGGTGCTGGTCGCGTCTCTTTTAATCTGGGGGTGACATTAATACTGAAGAGTCTCAAATAAATGAAATAAATAATGATTGAGATAAATTGTTTCTCGAAGTAACTATTACCAATACAGCGACAGAATCATGGCCAATTTATTTAAGAAATAATAATAATGCAAAATTATGTGATAGAGCTACGATAAAAAAATTATCTTAAAAACTTTTCATATAATAAATATATTATCTATTGTAATGGATTAGTGATAGATTTACTATCACGATTTTAATTTATCTGATCATTAGAGATACACAGTGCGCTAATCATTACAAAAATTGTATTGAATATATATTTTGGAATGGTTTTTTGAGTTATGAAGTAGAAATTAGAACATATAAAACATATTCGACGTAAAACATTTTTCAAAATACTTTGTTGAACATAAAATTTATTATGCATTTTTCAATTTTGACTCTCCAAATTTTAAGTTAACTTATTAAGTGGGCATATGGCCATAGAAACCAAATTTTTTTTACTTTATTTGAAATTTCTGAAGTTGAAGTTGAAGATGGAGTTGTGTTTGGTTATAGTTTTGTAACGAATATTTGATTATTTGAATGTACTAAAAGTGAAAAAAAGTGAAAACAAGGTTTTAGGCTTTTTCCAAATACAACTTCAAGTTGTATTTGAAATTTTCATGGTCAAACGGTGATTTTCAAATAAAATGAAAAAAAAATCCGAAAAAAAGTGAATAATTCTCATGACCAAACAGGCACTAAGCTTTGTGAATTTTAAAAAGAGCATACATATCTATGTATTATTATTATAAAATTTAAAAATACTTTTCATATTATTTTGGTGCTATTTTGTCATTTCATTTGCCAAAATACCTTAATATATATTACATGTATACTTTATATAATTTGAGTATTAATTTTATTTATGTAAATTAAATACATATTATTTCTTAAAGTACAAAATGTATTTAATTTTTAGAAAATTACAAATCATTTCAAAATAAAGAATTGTCTAATTACATACGTAGTTAAAATTACTAACTTATAACTATTTACGGCTTATTACTATTCATTTAGTCTATTTACGGTATTTAATGTTACCTTGTTTAGTCCAAGAAGTTTGTTTAATTTATTTGATACATAATTAAATCTCATTTTTACTCAAATTTGGTCAATTTTTAAAATTATATTTGAATTTGGTTTAATTGTGCAAGAAATTGATATTAATTTAAAACAAATTGACTATTCTGGAAACTAATGGCTATGATTGAAATAATTTTGGTTACGAGTTAAAATGAATTTGGTTACAATTGCAAGATTCAGATAAATGAAATAAAAAATTATTGAGATAAATTATTTCTCATAGTAATTCTTACCAATACAGTGACAAAATCATGGCAAATTATTTGAAAAACAACAATAATAATAATGCAAATTTATGTGATAGAGTATCGTAAAAACCTTTCTTATAATAAATATATTATCTATTATAATGGATTAGCGATAGATTTACTATCACGACTTTAATACAATTGATCATTAGAGATGTGTAGTGTGCTAATCATTACAAAAATTATACTGTAGTGTGCTAATCATTGCAAAAATTATACTGTAGTGTGCTAATCATTGCAAAAATTATAATATATATATATATATATATATATATATATATATATATATATATATATATATATATTAGAATGATTTTTGAGTTATGAAGTAGAAATTTGAAATATAAAAATCTATGACGTAAAACATTTTTCAAACTATTTTATTGAACATAAAATTAATTATGCATATATGTGTAGACATCATATTATAACTCTCCACATTTTACGTTAATTTATTAAGCTCCGTGACCTCTAAACATAGTAGAAATATCTATTGATTACTATTATAAAAGTCAAAAATATTTTTCATATTATTTTGGTGCTATTTACCATTTCATTTGGCCAAATACCTTAATCTATATTATGTATATATTTTATATAATTTATATTAATTTTGTTTATGTATATTAGTTACATATTATTTCCTAAAGTACAAAATGTATTTGATGTTTTGAAGTATTAATTTTGTGTATGTATATTAGTTACATATTATTTCCTAAAGTACAAAATGTATTTGATGTTTAAAAATTACAAATCGTTTCAAAATAAAAACTTGCCTAGTTACATACACATTTAGAATTATTAAGTTATAACTATTTACGGCCAATTACTATTTATTTAGTCTATTTACAGTATTTATAGTTTTATCTTTGTTTAGTCCAAAAAGTTTAATTAATTAATTTGATACATAACTCAATTTCAATTTTACTCCAATTTGGTCAATTTAAAATTATATTTTAATTTGACTACTGGCAACTTAATGGCTATGATTGAAATAATTTTGCCTATGAATTAAATAGAATTTGGCTACAATTGCAAGGTTCAAATAAATGAAATTGAAAATGATTGAGATAAACAGTTTCTCACAGTAAGTCTTACCAATACAGTGACAGAATGATGGCCAAATAATTTGAAAAATAATAATAATGCAAAATTTTGTGATAGAACTACGACCAAAAGAAAAAGAATTGCTCATATAATAAATATATTATGTATTGTAATGGATTAGTGATAGATTTACTATCGCGATTTTAATATAACTGGTCATTAGAGATGTTCAGTGTGCTAGTCATTACAAAAATTGTATTGAATATATATATATATATATATATATATATATATATATATATATATATATATATATATATATATATATATATATAGACACACACGCACACACATTCGCACAGTCAAGTCTCTCTATAATATTGTTCGAATTTATTTTTAATTGTTATACAGTCATAACAACATTTGACATTTAAATAATAGTTGGTCGTTACAGCAAAAAAGATGCATAAAATCGAATTTTTATCTTTTAATGTCATAAAAAATAATAAAATTATTTAAATATTTAACCTCAAAGATATGGATACTTCACTAATTAAACATTGGAAAAAGTTAATACAATTTCTATAAATTCATGATTGAATGTATAAAGTTTTTAAGTTCTATGGCCCACATTTTAAATCTACTTGAAAATTAAATTCTTTGAAGATTGATGGAAGAAATTTATAATTATAGCTTGTTTAAAAAAGATTAGAAGTAATTAGAGATTTGTTTCTTTGCTTGCTCTAAATAATAGGATTCATACTCCTTATTCACTTTGTTTTCTTTCTTGAAATATTTATAAATAAAAATAGAAGACAATGATATTTTTAGATTACAAATATATATATTCATATGTAATATTTTGTCACAAATATAATATATTAAATTAAATATGTTTAATTTAAAATCTCTACACTTGTTATAGTAATCATAGATATTCTATTTTTTTTTTTTAAATATGGTCAATTATTATATTACCAAAAGAAGAATATAGTTGTTATAAGAGGGTTTACAAAGAGCGTACTGTTATAAAGTTAGTTGTTGCTGTTATATGTAAAATGCTGTCATAGAGAAGTAAAGTGTAACATAAAATATCTATTCCGAAAAATTTAACTGTTATAGAGAGGTGTTGTTATAGAAATGTCTGACTGTATATATATTTAGTATGATTTTTTGAGTTATGAAGTAAGAATTAGACCATATAAAATATCTATATCCAGTAACAAAATTGAAACATTTTATTGAATGTAAAATTAATTATGCATATATGTGTTGACATTCAATTTTGGATCTCCACGTTTTAATTTAATTTATTAAGTTTCATGAATTTAAACTGATTAGAAATATCTACTTATTATTACTCCTATTATAAAAGTCCAAAATAATTTTCATATTATTTTTGTGCTATTTTGTCATTTCATTTGACAAAATACCCTAATATACATACATAATATATATCAAATAAATTACATATTATACAAAATGTATTTGTTATTTAGAAATTACAAATCAGTTAAAAATAATAATTGTCTGATTACATACATATTCAATCAGAAAATTACTAATTTATAACTATTTACGGCTTATTACTATATATGTAAGCTATGTACGGTATTTGTTTTATCTTTGTTTAGTCCTAAAAGTTTAATTAATTAATTTAATACATAATTCAATCTCAATTTCACTCTAATTTGGTCAATTTTTAATATTATATTTGAATTTGGTTTAATTATGCAAGAAATTGATTTTACTTTAAAACAAAATGACTAGTCTGGCAATTAATTGCTATGCTTGAAATAATTTTGGCTACGAGTTAAATAGAATTTGATTACAAATGCAAGGTTCAAAATTTGGCCTAATTGTCCAACGTTTGGCAGTCTAGACCCTATTCAATGCAACAATCTGCTTGTGTGTTGCATGTTTATTGATGGATAAAACTCTAAATTTTATTTTATCAGATTAAAGATATGTCTATCATTGATGATCTTTCAATTTATAATTACGAATGTTTTTCGTAGCCAATAATTTCACTACTCAACTATGAAATTTATGAATTTATGTCGTAACCGTTTGAAATATGTATTTTCTGTGACAAAATTTCGTCGTCACTAAATTTTAGGTTAAATAGAGACAATAATACGATCGTAATAATTGTTTCAACTATTAGTGACAAAAATAAAGGTTACAATTAAATACAAAATTTTTGGCTACAATGTACAATGATTAACTACAAATACTAATTCATCATTATTGTATGAATGTATTTTTTGTGACGAAAGGTTTTCTTGTCTAAAATTTAACTAATTTAGGACAAAAAATGGTTCGTCACAAATTGGGTACATCATTTATGACAAAATAGTGTGTCACTGATAATTTTAAATTCGTGACTAATAGTACTCAATAAATGGCGCCAACTTATTTTTTGGTGGTAAATTTTAGTGGACAAAACTTTGCTACGACTTTTTGTGTTTCGTCATTAAAAGTATGTGCCTCATGTATTTAAAGACGAAATATAATTTTCATCACGGAAAATGAATAATTGGTGACGAATTCCATGTCGTAGCTAGTAATTTCGTAGCTATATATCACATTTGTTGTAGTGTAACTAAAGATCAGGTCGATTGCTATTTTCAATTTTAATTTGGGAACATATATGGACATAAATCTAGCAAGTACAGTGACTTAGGATGCTATATAGGAATACTTAGATGTAGGATAGGATTGGGATATTAACGTCATACCTGTAAGAACTGCATTTGTTAGACTTTATCCAGTATAAACAAAGTAAAGTAGTACTCCGTATTTCTTATACATAATTTGATATGAAGAGACGGCGCCACGCTAGCAAGAAGTCAAGGGTACAATTGACAACATAGATTTTAAATTACACTATGTATCCAATTTTCAATATAATGAACCAAACGTCTGATTTACAAAATAGTTATTGCATTATAATTTATGCATAATTAATCCCTACATTATTTGATAAATAGTGTAAATATGTAGTAAAAGAATATTTTGTAAATCTTCTATTTTAGGTTAGTATAGTTTGTATCCTAATAGGACATTGTACCTATGGTATATTTACCAACTCAATCAATGAGAATAATCACGGAATTAATCTATTTCATGGTATCAGATACTAGGGTTTTTTTTCCTTCTCTTCCGCTGCCCTAATTCTCCGACGTCCTCTACCCACTTTTCCGACGTCTTCTTCTTCTTCTTCTTCTTCTTCGATTTCCGTCCATTTTTCTTGCCTTCCATCAATGGCAGACACCAAGTTCCATCCTGCTTTGGTTGTCTCCAACATCAAGAATCACATCCCAATCATTCTTGAGATGGAAACGGATCATTATTCGGCTTGGGCCGAATTATTCAAACTTCATGCCCGGTCTCACCGTGTCCTTTCCCACATTCTGCCAACCGGAAAGAAGAAGGCTCCTACCACCAACGACGAAAAGGAGTTGTGGTCCACTTTGGATGCCACGGTACTTCAATGGGTATATGCAACCATCTCCACGGACTCATTGCATACAATCATCGAAGAAGACCTATCGGCAAAGGAGGCCTGGGATCGCCTCCGTAATCTTTTTCAAGACAACAAAAACTCCCGTGCCGTTGCTTTGGAACATGATTTCTCTCATGTCAAGATGCGGGATTTTCCAAACGCTTCGGCGTATTGCCAACGTCTCAAGACCTTGGCCGATCAACTTAAGAGTGTGGGGGCTCCGGTGACCGACAACCGCCTCGTTCTCCAACTGGTGGCTGGACTCCCAGAGGCATACAAGAATTTGGGTACCTACATCCGCCAAAGTAAGCCTCTTCCACCATTCTCCGAAGCTCGGTCAAGTTTGTGCCTTGAGGAAAAGGCGTTGGCTGAAATGCACGATGACTCGCCCGCGGCTATGGTGGCTAATTCCAAACATGATTTTGATGACTCTTCTCATCTGGAAAATTCTGGTCGTTCTCACCATCATCGGGGCAAAAATAACAACAAAAACCGCGGCTCTAGCGGCGGGAATAATAACGGCGGTGGTCGTGGTTCGGGCGGCGGCAGTGGCAGCCGACGCCGTGGAGGACGCCCCTCAGGTGACCAGCAGCAGTGGCAACAACCCTCCTCACCGTGGCAGTGGGGTTGGATGCCTCAGTGGGCTCCCCCTTGCCCGTATCCTACCACGCAGTGGGCTCGGCCACAACAGCAGTGGCAGCCGCCATCTTCTTCGTCTGGCCCGAGGTCGCTGGCCCAGCCTGGCATTTTGGGCTCGCGACCACAGCAGCAGGCATATGCAGTCGCGGGCCCCCCGACGCAATAGACTCCGACGGATATTGAATCGGCTATGCACACGATGACGTTGAACCAACCCGATTCGAATTGGTATATGGATACCGGCGCCACGTCCCATATGACATCCACAAAAGGTACTCTCTCGTCTTATTTTAATTTGAGCAATCGTAATACTGGCATTGTTGTTGGTAATGGTAATTCAATTCCAATTCGAGGTTGTGGTCATGCTAAATTGCCTCCCCCGAACCCTCCTTTATTGTTAAACAATGTCCTTCATGCGCCAAAACTCATAAAGAATTTGATATCGGTTCGTAAATTTACTACTGATAACTATGTGAGTGTTGAATTTGATCCTTATGGGTTTTCTGTGAAGGATTTCCTGACGGGGATGGCTCTCATGAGATGTAATAGTAGGGGTGCTCTCTATCCATTGTCCACCTTCAAATTTTCCACCAATTCACCGTCGACTTTTGCTGCCTTGTCTTCTACCCGTTGGCATGATCGTTTGGGCCACCCGGGAGCTTCTATTTTGGATTTTCTTAGGCGTAATAAAAGCATTGAATGTAATAGTTCTAGTTCATCTAGTATTTATCATTCTTGCGTTCTTGGTAAACATGTTAAGTTGCCATTTGCTAGTTCTATTTTCGAAACTTTGTTTCCATTTGACATTATTCATAGTGATTTGTGGACTTCTCCAATTTTGAGTTCTATGGGCCATCGTTATTATGTTCTGTTTTTGGATGATTTTACCAACTATTTGTGGACTTTCCCTTTGGCTAGAAAATCTGATGTTTACTCAAAATTCATGGATTTTAAGACCCATATTCTTACTCAATTTGAACGTCCTATCAAGAATGTCCAATGTGATAATGGGAGGAAATATACTAATAGTCAATTCGGAAAATTTTGTGCATCCAATGGGATGTCTTTCCGTCTTTCGTGTCCTCATTCATCCTTTCAAAATGGGAAAGCAGAAAGAAAAATTCGTTCACTAAATAATGTCATCCGGACTCTTCTTGCTCATGCCTTCATTCCTCCGTCTTTTTAGCATCATGCATTGCAAATGGCGACGTATCTCATTAATATTTTACCAAGTAAGCTATTGGGTCACAAATCACCTTTAGAGGTCCTTTACCAACGGAAACCATCTTATTCTCATCTCCGAGTCTTTGGGTGTTTATGTTATCCCCTTTTTTCGTCTACTACTATTCACAAGTTGCACCCTCGGTCAACTCCATGTGTCTTTTTGGGATATCCACCAAACCATCGTGGCTACAAATGTTTTGATTTATCCTCAAATAAAATCATTATTTGTCGTCACGTTTTATTTGATGAGACTCAATTTCCGTTTTCCAAAATCCATACTCCGGCTCCCACCTCTTATGACTTCCTTGATGATGGCCTTTCTCCTTACTTGATCCATCATATAGCCGCCAGCCCTCCACCGCTGCCCTGTCCCCCTCCGTCGCTGCCTGTGACTCAGGACCACGCCGACCCTCCCCACCTGGGCAGCAGCCTCCATCGTCCTCTACGCAGGACCAGTCCGCCCCTCTCCCCCACCAGCTTCCCACCACCCCGCAAAACTCGAACATTTCTCCACCTGTCCAGCCCAATACCCACACACGCATGGTCACTCGTAGTCAGCGCGGGATTTTCAAACCCAAGCACCCATTTAATCTACATGCGGCGGTTACCAAGTCCCTTATATCTCGTAAACCGTTGGATGCGCTACGTGACCCGAATTGGAAATTGGCCATGGATGATGAATATGATGCTCTTATTAAAAATAAGACGTGGGATTTGGTACCCCGTCCACCTAATGTGAATGTTATTCGGTCTATGTGGATTTTTACTCATAAAGAAAAGTCTAATGGTGATTTTGAGAGGCATAAAGCCCGTCTTGTAGGTGATGGCAAAACACAGTAGGTTGGCATTGATTGTGGTGAGACTTTCAGTCCGGTCGTGAAGCCAGCAACGATCCGCACTGTCTTCAGTCTAGCTCTATCTAAACATTGGCCCATTCATCAGTTGGATGTCAAAAATGCATTTCTTCATGGCGAGCTCAAGGAGACGGTTTATATGCATTAGCCTATGGGTTTTAGAGACCCATCTCGTCCCGATTATGTGTATTTGTTGCGCAAGTCCTTATATGGGCTTAAACAGGCACCGAGAGCTTGGTATAAAAGATTTGCTGACTTTGTTTCTTCCATTGGTTTTGCTAATAGCAGGTCTGACCACTCCTTGTTCATCTATCGCAAAGGGCACCACTTGGCTTACATTTTACTATATGTGGATGATATTATTCTTACTGCTTCTTCAGATGCTCTCCGCTGTTCTATTATGGGCCTTCTTGGCTCAGAATTTGCTATGAAGGACTTAGGTCCTTTGAACTATTTTCTTGGCATTGCGGTGACCCGTCACAAGGGTGGTATGTTTCTATCACAACGAAGTTATGCTACGGACATTATTGAACGTGCAGGAATGTCCTCGTGTAAGCCTTCTTCCACTCCGGTTGACACTAAACCGAAGGTTAGTGCCTCTTCTGGCGATCTGTGTGACGATCCCACTCATTTCCGGAGCCTTGCAGGTGCTCTTCAGTATCTTACCTTCACCAGACCGGATATTTCTTATGCCGTACAGCAGATTTGTCTTCATATGCATGCTCCACGAGATACGCATATGCTTGCTCTTAACCGGATTATTCGGTATATTCAGGGTACTCTTGATCATGGTTTGCATCTCTACTCATCTTCAGTTACTGATTTGGTTTCATACACTGATGCTGATTGGGGGGGATGTCCAGACACCAGACGCTCGACGTCGGGTTATTGCGTGTTTTTGGGAGATAATTTGATATCCTGGTCATCTAAGCGCCAACCTACTCTTTCCCACTCTAGTGCGGAAGCAGAATATAGGGGGGTTGCTAATGTTGTCTCTGAATCATGCTGGATACGTAACCTCCTCTTGGAACTACATTGTCCGATCCCTAAGGCTACTTTAGTTTATTGTGATAATGTCAGTGCCATTTACCTGTCAGGAAATCCAGTCCAACATCAGCGCACCAAGCACATTGAGATGGATATACATTTTGTTCGTGAAAAGGTGGCGCGCGGCCACGTCCGTGTCCTTCATGTTCCGTCCCGATATCAACTCGCCGATATTTTCACTAAAAGACTGCCACAGGTCTTATTTGAAGATTTTTGGGACAGTCTCAGCGTTCGTAAACCTCTTGTTTTGACTGCGGGGGTGTGATAAATAGTGTAAATATGTAGTAAAAGAATATTTTGTAAATCTTCTATTTTAGGTTAGTATAGTTTGTATCCTAATAGGACATTGTAACTATGGTATATTTACCAACTCAATCAATGAGAATAATCACGGAATTAATCTCTTTCATTATTAATCTTTCTATACTCTTAGTGGGATAAATCCATATTTCACAATAGGTAGCAATCATTCATAGCAGACGAGTAAAACGCATCGAATAGCACAACCAACACCTATAGACTTATAACCGGAGACAGCTCTAGCCTTCATCACATGTGTTCATCTAAATTCAATAATTTTTGTTCAGATTTTATATTTATATTAAAAATCGGTAAGATATTTATAAATATTTGACTGTGAGCTCAATTATTATTTTATATTAGCTTAAAGTATTCTTTATAGAAACTCATAAACTTCAAAATTTAAGTCCACCTATGCTTAGATCACATGCACAAATAATCCTCAAAACACGATCCATATATAGCTCAATAACATAATTATACATCCTGGAAAGGGACTACATCAGGATTCGTTTGGAAAATAATTTAGTACAACGAAAGAATAAAAGAAGGATAAATAAAATACAAAATACAAAACAATGCTGTAATAAATTAGAGTGCATCTGATAAAGCGGCAAAATTCAAGAAAAAGTGAAACAATGAAAGAATGATGTACTTCTGTTGTACAAGAGTCCAGACGTTAAGATATAAGCTCATTTTAATGGGCTTATATTATATAGTTAGGTAGCCATGGGAAGGAGGAATTGGAGGAGGATGAACAACAACTCTCTTTCGCTGACCGGCAAAGTTCTTCTGCTCGATAGTCTTTTTTCTGCCTTCAGTTCCAGGGTTAGGAGTAGGTGTTCGAACAGGATTGTAAAAAGATGGTAACAAAAGGTGTTTGTTTCTAATTACTTCTTCTTTTAGAATCCTAGCTGTGGCTTCATGAGGTATGCTGCTTAGGACAAGAACCATACATATGGTTGCTAGAATAATATCGCTGCCTTGAGACCTCATGTTTATATTGAAATTACTACTATGATTTATGATCGAGTGCCCAAAATTGGGGTCTATTTATAACACTATGCATGAAACACCGATTGAATTGTTTATGGACCAGTTTTCAAGTCCTTGGAAGGACCCTTTATTTTATTTTTATTGACTGTTGACTAGAAGGGCTTAATAAAAATAAGTTGGAAATTGAATAGGTCATGGCCTATCGAGGCGAGAAATTAGAGACTTCATGGAACACGTATGACGTGCAAACTACGTAATCAATATCGAATGTTAGAATATCTGGATACCACTGAGTTAAAACGCATGCAATATACATTCAAACTTCTCTATAACAGCATCGTTGAGTCCGAAAATTTTCAACTGTTATAGAGGATGGCTGTTATACACCTATAATAGCATTGACAATTAAATAATATTTCACTATTATAGGCAAAAAAGACGCATAAAATTTAATTTTCATTTTTAATTGACAAATTCTAAACTTAATCACACTTTGTATGACGAAGGAAAACTGTTTAACAATGAAAATATATATATTCATATAATATTTTTTATTGTAATAGTTTATTAAATGATCAAATATTTAGTCAAATCTCTACACTTATTAGTGGTAATGATAGATATTCCATTTTTATAAAGATGGTTAATTATTATATTACCATAAAAACAAGATAGCTGTTATATGGGGGATAATTTTACAAAGAGCGTACTGTTATAAAGTTGGTGTTGTTGTTATAAATGAAATGCTGTTATGCAGAAGTAAAATATAACATAAAAAATCGGTTTCAAAAAAAGTTGATTGTTATAGAGAGGTATTGTTATATGCGGGTGTCATTATAGAGAGGTCTGACTGTACTAATATAATGTATTTTCGAGTATAGAAGTTGTTATGAATCGCGAATCTTGTTCCTCAGAGCAATGAACTTTTATCTTTTAGTATTATTTTTTCTCATCATGAATATTTTTACTGCTGCTACGTTCAATAGTTGAAATTCTCTCTCTTATCTAGGGATGTAAAATGAGTGGCTTGGGTTAAATCTAACACAGTTAGAATAAGTACAGTCGGATTTAAAATTTGCTTGAGGTAAGATAGGCGGGCCAATTTGACACCACACACTTATAATTTGAAATTTTACTTCAATAGTCAAATTACCGTATTGCGTTACATAACTCGAATTTTAAAATCTGATCCACCAAAAATTTCGAGCTAACCTAATTATAGAGCTAAATGAGTAAAACTGAGTCCAAAGGGAGCAAGCACCTCAACTTTGGTTCTTAGGAAAAAAACCTACATTGCTATATTTATATACAAGTAATTGCCAGACATTAAGAGATCTTTCGGCTCTCACGACCTTGATGTAATTGAAATTGCTGACTAGTATTAATTGGACCATTGGAATTTTTGAAGCATTTGTAAGTTGAACAAAACAACAATTTAGTATTTACACGACAAGACTAGACAATTAAGAAAAATGGCAGGATTTGAATTTTTTTTTTCAAAAGAAGGCAGGATCTGAATTCAATACAGCAGCCAAGAATTGAATTGAAGACCATGACTGGAAGAGGAAGACCGCAGGCAATGGAAGTCTAACAACAATTTATACGTGCCATATCCCATGGCATGCCATTAACACAAAGGCTTTGAAGTTTACTACAAACTTGTACTACGTTTCCTATTCATTTAAGGACCCCTTTTTTTTTTTTAAATTCCAAGTAATGATCTTATTACCATTTGGGTTTGCAAAAGTACATTGAAGGAGGAGGGTATATCCTAACCTTCTTATGTAGATGAACTAAAAGAGAGCTGGCACATACAACAACAAGCTGCTGTATGTGCCCTGCCAAAAAAGTAAGCATCTATGGAATGGTAATAAGGTTGAGCAGTCATGGTGGATTATACACTATGTTAATTGGACTTCTCTTCTTGACTGGGAATGTCGGTAATTTCCATCGATCAACATTTAGTAAACCTTGGCTTTTCTAGGAAGTATGTCAAAGTTGGTGATAGTATGTACATCTTCCAGTGGGTGGCTAATGAATGCCATAAGTCTAATTATGCGGGTATTAGTTATACAGGTATAAGGTAGTGTTTTAAAAGGCGGGGGCGTAAGGCGGGGCGTTTTACATACGTCTTGACGAGGTGTAAGCCTCGAGGCACGGGGCGTAAGCCCCATGGGTATTTAATTTTTAGTATTTCTTAAAATAATATAATTACAATAAATATTTTTAAATAGGTAAAATTACATAAAAAAATAAAAGAAAACTGCAAATAAATGAAATATATATATATATATATATATATATATATATATATATATATATATATATATATATATATATATGTGTGTGTGTGTGTGTGTGTGTGTGTGAGCGCGCACGCGCGCTTGATCCTCACAAAAAAAATGATCAAAGCCCATTATACACCGCTTATAACTTATAATTATATATAACATAATTTTACAAGTATAAACAATACAATGAAATAAAAGCTATTATGAAATGCAAAACAATTCTAACATTTTAACTTTCAAACATGGAAAAAAACACAGTTTCTTAAAACACTATTACTATCATACTATTCATTTTATCTCCCTATAAGCAAATAATCAATAAAATTTATCAATATTCCAATTAAAACATAACTTCTTCATGAACAAAAAATAACTTTATATGATAATTCTGATACATAGGACTTATGACCAATGACAAGTGAAAATATACAATTCCTCTATGTATTTTCTTTTTAAAAAAATAAGTGATATTCACCCTCACGACGTTCTGAAATAGTAAATATCCAATACTACGACTTGTTATATGAGTTACACCCAATCTTCTATTTCTATAGATGAAAAACTATTAAGTATCATTATTTTCTTAAACAATTATGAGGGTGAATGATTTTAATTAAGGAATTTAAAATATAATTTGTGTAAGAACTGTTAGGCGAGCCCTGGGCGTTGGGCGTGTTTAAGGAGAACGGTTGGGCGCTTAGGGCGTAAGCCTCATAGGAACTAAGTCCCGCACGTTAGCCCCAGGGCGTTTTGCCACTGCCCTGCCCCGAGGCGAGCCCCGGGGCGAGTCCTGACACAGCCTTTTAAAACAATGGTATAAGGTATTAATAATGAAGGGAAATAGTTATGGAGAGTTAATTATTCATATATTAGCTATTCCATCTTCTACTCTACATAAATAATGTGTATAGATTTCCCCATAACTTATATATATATATATATATATATATATATATATATATATATATATATATATATATATATATATATATATTAGTTATGCGGGATTGTAAATTGATAACCAAACACTATACTTGGTGTGTTGAATTTTATACATAGCAACTAAAATACTATCAAAATTTAATACATGAATAATTCACTCCCTAACCATCTACTAAATGACCCCTTAGTCAACCTAGTGCCGCTATCGGCAGCAATTGCGGATGCACGAATTGTCCTTCAAATGGACTGTTCTTTAATTTTTGCCTTCTAATGGGCTTGTCTTTCATTTTTTGTTTTTTAGAGATCGAACATATGTCTAATAAGACATAAGTTCTTTAAGGGCAAAAGTCATGCGGGACATAACTTGTGAAATATATGATGCAAAAATTTAAATCATGGGCGGCTCAACAGAATCGGTGGTCTAAAGCCAAACCTTTACGAGAGGCCTTAAATTTTGCTAATGAAATTTTTATACACGTTTATTCAAATTCATTCTTCATCTTTTTGTATGGCATACATACCATATTGCATGCATCTTGATTATTCACTTAATCACATGTTAGTTTCTACCTTTAGAGATATTTAATAACTATATTCATTAAAATTTTAATAAATATTGTATAAAACATATATTGACGATTAAGATAATATTTTTATAAATTGTCATAATCTAACAACCTTAATTTTATAAGGTCAAAAATAGATGTCAAAAATAACTTCATACGTTTAGAATAATTAAAGTCTATCTTGAAGTTGAAAAATGGTTTAATCCACTATTTATAAGAAATAATCAACTATACAAGAGATTTTGTCTTTTTGAAATTATCAAAGTCTTCATCAATTTGTTCATTTTTATATACTAATTTCATAATGTATGTTATTTCTAATTTATGTGAGGGTATTTAACTGGGCAAGGAGTTTAAAAGAAAAGGAAAGGTTTTAAAACTTGTAGTCTAAACCAAGCAATGAAAACTTTTGTGGCTATAAATCATCTCATTAAGATAATATGAAAAGTTTAAAATTAGATTTTTATTAAATATGAAAAAACATCATTCTTTTTTAAACTGACAAAAAAGGAAGAATATCACACAAATATGAACGAAAAGAGTATAAACTTTGAATTATTTATTTTAATAACACCTATCACATTTTAAAAAATAATATAAATTCTAACCCCTTTTACTCATAATTTTATAATGTACAAATAATACATAATAATAGTGGGGCCTTCAATTTGGGTGGGTGTGTAGGTGCGAGGGGGGGGGGGGGGGTTGGGGTCCTAAAGCTATTGCTTTAGCGGCTTCCTTCTCTAGCCGGCTTTGATATAAACTTAAGCCTCGCAAAACGTTATTTGTTATGAGGAGCATAGATTTAAGACCAGCACACAATAGGGATATAAGTGCCGTTGACCTTTGACAGCGGACCAAAAGTGCACCAATTTGATAAACAGTAAGTACTATTGATAATCCGTGTAAAAGAACAAGAATGATTTTGAGTCTTAAGTCCAAAAACAAAAGACTATTTTGAGACTTTTCTCGACTTAATTGTAACATGCACAGATAATCCTCAATACATGATCCCAACTCGCAAGCCCAATAACATAAATACCTGTCCCCGGAGAGAGACTACATCGGGATATCTTTTACTCTCCTTTCGTCCCAATTTAAATGCCTTATTTTTTTTTTTTTTGATTTATCTTATAAGAGTGTCTCTTTCTATATTATTCTTGAGTCAAAGTGTCTATCGAAAACAACCTCTCTATCTCAGAAAGGTAGGGTAAGGTCTGCGTGGGATCACATTGTGTACGTTGTTGTTGATGTCATGGTCGATCAATTAGATATCATCAGGATATAAAAGAGATAAAAGAAGATTGTTCTGCTGTACAAGACTCAAGTCTAGTGAGTTAAGAGTACTAAACCGGTCAAGATATAAGCTCACAATTTAATGCGCTTATATTTAGGTAGCCATGACAACAGAAAGAGAAACACTGGAGGCTTTTTGGCTGAAGGCTCTGCCATAGGAAGGAGGATGAAGAACAACCCTCTTTACCCTACCGGCAAAGTTCTTTTGCTCGACGGTCCTGGCACTGAACCCTCTGCCTCCAGTGCCAGGATCAGGAGTAGGAGTGTGAACAGGATTGTAAAAGGATGGTAACAATAGATGTCTGTTTATTTTCCATCTAGTAACTTCTCCTCCTTTTTCTTCCTTTAGAATCCTGGCTGTGACTTCTTGTGATATGGTGCTTAATAGAAGAACTATAGTTATGGTTGCTATTATAATATTGCTACCTAGAGATCTCATGTTTATGATTATACAAAAAGTCCAAATTTGTTTGATGACCGAGTGCTTAATAGGGGCCTATTTATATGCATGAAACATTGAAACTGGGAGGAGGTAGGAGGATTTAGAGTTATTTTTCTGGACAATGGTTTTCCTTTTTATTGACTGTTGACGAGAAGGGTTTATATAATAAAACTAAATGGGAAATTGAATGGGTCATGGCCTACCAAGGAGAGAAATGATTTTGAACATTCATCCATACAAATGACGGGCAATATACGTAATTACTATCTAATTTTAGAGTAACCAGATACCAGTGAATTGATATGAATTGTTAATCTTGTTACTACGAGCAATGAACAATTTTTTATCATCTTTTTTTTATAATTATTTTCCAAAATTTTAGAGTAATCGGATTCCAATTAATTGTTCAAAATTTGATTGAATAAAGATAGGCGTGTCAATTTGACACCAGACTTATCATTCGAAACCTTACTTCAACAGTCAAATAACGCTTAGCATTACATATCTCGAATTATGAATTGTGATCCTCAAACAAATTTTACACATAAGAAATCTGAAAAAAACACATAAGAGATCTGAAAAAGTCATTTTCTTTCCTTCAAATTATAAGAGGACAAGAGACCTTATTTCCTTCAAAATTTAAGCCAACCTAATAAAACTATATGAGTAAAACTGAGTCCAAAAGGAGCAACTATTATCTGGTACATGTATTTCTAATTACCATACTCTTTACGCATGTTCTTTGAGAAAAACTGCACTGCTAAATTAACACTATGAAATAGAGTAATTGCTAAGACATTAATAGTTGAAATTGCTGACTATTACTATTATTTGGATCATTGGGATGTTTGAAATATTTGCAAGTTGAACAATGGATCATTGGGATGTTTGAAATATTTGCAAGTTGAACAAGACAACATTTTACTGGTATTTATGCATGTGTTTTTATGCTACAAAGTCTAGACAATTAAGAAAAATAGCAGGATTAATTCAACTACTCAATTCCGCAGCCAACAATCTATATATATAATAAAGCTAGGCATAGACAAGGTGATGTGACACCTCTCTATGATCACTATTACTATTTATCTTTTTTCTCAAATTTTTGACATTTTTCTCTTCATTTCTCTATTTTACAAAATAAAATAAAATATTAAAGGCTGCATCCCTCCACCCATAATAAAGACTCACTCACCATTTAATAACATTATTTGTCATCATTTTCCCTATAACTATTGTGATTACTTTGTATTAAATTTATTAGTAAATGCGATGAACCACCCCTCATTCTACTCATTCAATTCAATTTGAAGGATGCAAAAATCACAAAAACCAGACAACCGTTTCCTATGGAGAAGTAGCAACGTCCAAAAGCCTCCTCAAATTTTACATTGTACTACTAGAAAGTCTAAAAGTCTTAATTTGAAAATCCAAAGGTCACTATAAGAAACGTTCATTGGTATTAATATTAACATTTAATAACTAATGATAAAAGAAATAAGAAAAACGGCACTTCACAACACCATAATGGTGATATATATCTATATAAAAGGGTCTTGGATGTTTGTTTTTGGGTATTCAAATTAAAATATGCATAAGTTTTGGTGCACCATTGCTCCTCTTTCTGCGTGTGTATATATCATATGTAATTTATTTGTTATATGCTGGATTTTACTGCTCTGGATATTTTACTTCCTCAAACCTATGATTGTCTTTAGATTTTTTTCTATTTCTTTCTTTTCCTTTTAGTTTCTATAAACAAAATTGTGTCTTTAGTTATTGGAATTGTGTATTCTTATCAATAAAAAATTAACAACGATATGACTTATTGTTAGGAGGAGGTTGAGAAGTCAAGAAGAGGTTAGAGACAATTTGTGAGTCGTGAGTGGGAGATTATTGAGGAGTCCCACAACTCTATCTCTTTACCTTTCCTATTTTGCTATTTTAATATTTCTGTTGTTTGAGTGTAGTTCCTTTGTTGGATCTGTTAATGCTTAGTTTATTTGTGATCTAACGTTGCTGATGAATATTTGTATGATTTTAGGGATTTTGCAATTGCAAGAGTTTGGAAGAATTCATCATCAATTGCGTCATGTATGTTGACCTATTTGTCTTTTTCCCCCTTGTGATCTCCCTACGTATTTTGTTTATTCTGTTACTTTTTTTTCTTTTTTGTGTTTTTTCACTATTTCTTTAGATGACGAAATTAGTTATGTAGAATTATAGACTGGTTCTTGGATATAGAGTATTTCAAAATTGTTGAGAAGAACAAGTAAAGATTGAATATCTCAACTTATGGTGTAAATATTGTTTGGTCGTGTATTCAGATTGCAGAAGATCAGAATATGTCAGTGTATTTCGTCGGAAAAGAGCGATTCAACTCCTAAGAATAACAAAGCAGTTCAAGATCATTTAAAACGCTCATGTGTAAGCGTTTCTTGAGAATGCTTATGTAATAATTCAATATTCTTGGAGTTCCTAATTGAGATACGTGTGACAGCGCCAAATATTTTATCAAGAGCAATACTCCTATATATAATCATTGGTTGGAGTTCCTTGTGACATGCCTGGCAAATTTTATAACTCAAACATATATCTATATATGATATCACAAAAAACATTTTGAACCAAAATACTCCAACAACAAAAAAAAGTTACCAAAGTACCCATAGCGCAGTAAAATACTGCGCTATAGCACTAACGGAGACGGAGGCGTTAAGTGCTATAGCGCAGTATTTTACTGCGTTATAGAAAAAAATTATTTTTTTTGTACTTCTATAACGCAGTAAAATACTGCGTTATAGAAGTACCAAAAAAAAAAATCTTTCTATAACGCAGTAAAATACTGCGTTATAGAAGTACCAAATTTTTTTTTTGTATAACGCAATAAAATACTGCGTTATATAAACAGTACAAAAAAAAAACTGGCCAACTTTATTTTTTGCAACACTTAGTGTTATTTTCCATACTTTGACCAATAATTAGTCGTGTGTCAAGATTCCGAAACGTCAATATTTTATATAGAACCTGATATTTTTTTCTGCGTACAATAATGTAGGCCCAATACATCAAGGATACGTAGACGTTCGGATCATCATTTTAGGGGTTGAAAAGGTGCCTGAAGTAAGTTTTGTTTGAAAAAACTTAGTGTTTTTTCCATACTTTGACCAATGATTAGTCGTGTGTCAAGACTCCGAAACGTCAATATTTTATATAGAATCTGATTTATTTTTTCTGCGTACAATAATGTAGGCCCAATACATCAAGGATGCGTAGACGTTCGGATCGTCATTTTAGGGGTTGAAAAGGTGCCCGAAGTAAGTTTTGTTTGAAAAAACTTAGTGTTTTTTTCATACTTTGACCAATGATTAGTCGTGTGTCAAGACTCCGAAACGTCAATATTTTATATAGAACCTGATATTTTTTTTCTGCGTACAATAATGTAGGCCCAATACATCAAGGATACGTAGACGTTCGGATCATCATTTTAGGGGTTGAAAAGGTGCCCGAAGTAAGTTTTGTTTGAAAAAACTTAGTGTTTTTTCCATACTTTGACCAATGATTAGTCGTGTGTCAAGACTCCGAAACGTCAACCGGTCGTGTGGTAATTGTTCGGATCGTCATTTTAGGGGTTGAAAAGGTGCCCGAAGTAAGTTTTGTTTGATAAAACTTAGTGTTTGACTGTAAGGTTAGTTTAGTCAACTTTATGTGTCGAGAAAATTAGTCAACTTTATTTTCAAAAATTGAAACCGTAGAAGTGAAATTGACATTCACAGCTACATTACCCCAGGATTTTTACGTTGAAATTTATTGCGTATCACCATCTTATAAGTAAATAAAACTGAAAATTTCACGCCAATTTGGGGGAAAATCGAAATTGAATGGGATAAAAGACATTTTTTTAAGTTAACTTTTGTTGACGTGACATTTAAAAAAAAAAGAAGTTAAATCCTTATTTAATATAAACCCAACCATTTTTATTATTTAGTAATCCGTCCTACTAAACCAATCTGCTATCCAAATTTTTATAACAAAACACTATGAATTGAAATTTTACTAGTAACATAGGGTATATGAATAAAGCGATGCCGAAATTCGGCGGTAATCACCCGGGTAAGAATTTTGTCCATTTCTTCTGTTTTTGCCGTAGCAAATACTAAGTGTACACGATTCATTCTGATCGTTTGATCCTTACATCGAAACCTAATACAGAAGGTCCGGTTTTGGTCGGAGGTGAGAAATAAAATTTCAAGGATCCAACGGCGTTCTGCTTTGTTGAGCTGCTTCATTTTCTGTTTACCGGGGTAAGCCTCGATATGGGTATAGTACTCCCCTAGTGTTTATCCGAGCTGCATGATCGGGTAAGCACTATCCAGTCCCACTCGTATGGTATACCCCCGGTTTTCTGGACACTTAACTTTCTTTTTATCAAGTATCACATTGTACTCGTTGCCTCATTAAAAACCTTGTCGGAAAACCCATTTTGAGACAAAACTGTACTAAGGAAAAGAGTGCAACACGTGTTTCAGACCTAACACCCAGCATCATCCGGTATTTGAATTCCTGCGAGAAATAAAGATGAGCAAAGTATAACACAAGGGCAAGTGTCCATACCTTAGCAGTAGTATCTCTTCAAATGCGCCACGTTCCAATTATTGCGCAACTGTTGTCCGTCCATGGATTCCAGCTGATACGACACTTTACCCGTTATTCCAGTTATCTTGTATGCCCTTCCCAGTTCGGACCCAACTTACCGTCGTTGGGATTCTTGGTGTTCAAAGTAACTTTCCGAAGCACCAAGTCCCCAACTTGGAAATGTCAAAAATTGGCCCTCCAGTTATAGTACCTTTCCATTCTCTGCTTCTGGGCTGCAATTCGAACTGACGCATTTTCACGAAGTTCATCCGTGAGGTCGATTTTTACGGCCATGGCCTCCTCATTTGATTCACCGGTGGCGTATCTGAACCGGAGACTCGGTTCACCAACTTTTACGGGGATGAGGGCTTCAGCTCCGTAGACCAACGAGAAAGGTGTTTCTCCCTTGCTTGATTTTGCTGTGGTTCTGTAAGCCCATAATACCTCCGGGATCACCTCCCTCCAGTGATGCTTCGATGTTTCAAGTCTTTTCCTTAGGTTTTGAATTATTGTTTTATTTGTGGATTCTGCCTGTCAGTTTGCACTTGGGTGATACGGGGTTGATACAATTTTCTTGATCTTCAACCCTTCGAGGAAGTGATTGACTTTGCTGCTAACAAATTGAGGGTCGTTATCACAAGTTATCTCGGCCGGGATGCTGAAATGACAGATGATGTGGTCCCATATGAAGTCAATAACCTCTTTTTCTCCAATATTTTCGAAGGCCTGCGCTTCAACATATGTAGAGAAATAGTCTGTCATAAACAAAATAAAACAGGCCTTACCTGGTGCCCATGGCAGTGGACCAACAATGTCCATTCCCCACTTCATGAAGGGCCAAGGTGACATCACCGAGTGTAGCAACTCCCCCAGTTGGTGAATCATTGGGGCATGTCTTTGACACCCATCGCATTTCCGGACAAAATCCTTTGCATCTTCCTCTATTCGGTTCCAGTAATAATCGACCGAGATGATTTTTCGAACTAAAGCCTCTGAACCGGAGTGATTGCCGCACGTCCCCTCGTGTAGCTCTCTCATCAAATAATCGGTTTTTCCGGGACCCAAACACTTGGCCAAGGGCCCAAAGAAAGATCGCTGATACAATTGGTCGTCTGCTAAGCAGAACCGCGCAGCTTTTGTCCTTAGTGACCGAGATTCTTTCGAGTCGCTCAGGAGCTTTCCATCTCGCAAGTAGTCGATGTACTTGTTGCGTCAATCCCATGTTAAAACCATCGTGTTTATTTTAGCATGTTTGGTTTCTATCGCCGAATTTATTAACTGTACCATGGTGCCGGGGTTAATTTCTTCCCCTTCGACGGAAGAGCCCAAATTGGCCAATGTATCCGCCTCGCTGTTCTGCCTTGTCCGCATAGATCTCGTCTCGGCCTTGTCCGCATAGATCTCGAAAAAATACGCAAGTTCAAAAAAAAAATCACGTAAAACGGACGTCCGAGCGCAAAGTTATGACCATATAAAGTTTGACGACTTTACAACTAGTTTTTGTCCCTATATTTTTTAGAATTATATTTATATTCAAAATAAAGTTATGTCTTGATTAAAAAATAACACGCTTAAATCAAAATTTTAAAAAATAAAACACCCTAAAGTTGCCAAACAAAACTTACTTCGGGTACCTTTTCAACCCCTAAAATGACTATTCGAACGTCTACGTATCCTTGATGTATTGAGCCTATATTATTACAACAACAACAACAACAACCCAGTAAAATCCCACAACGTGGGGTCTGGGGAGGGTAGAGTGTACGCAGACCTTACTCCTACCAAGGTAGGATGGCTGTTTCCGAGAGACCCTCGACTCAATAAAAACATAAAAAGAGGTCAGATACGGCTAAGAGATTCAAAGCGATATGGAATGAGCCTACATTATTGTACGCAGAAAAAAATATCAGGTTCTATATAAAATATTGACGTTTCAGAGTCTTGACACCCGACTAATCATTGGTCAAAGTATGAAAAAAACACTAAGTTTTTTAAAACAAAACTTACTTCGGGCACCTTTTCAACCCCTAAAATGACGATCCGAACGTCTACGCATCCTTGATGTATTGGGCCTACATTATTGTACGCAGAAAAAAAATATCAGATTCTATATAAAATATTGACGTTTCGGAGTCTTGACACACGACTAATCATTGGTCAAAGTATGGAAAAAACACTAAGTTTTTTCAAACAAAACTTACTTCGGGCACCTTTTCAACCCCTAAAATGATGATCCGAACGTCTACGTATCCTTGATGTATTGGGCCTACATTATTGTACGCAGAAAAAAATATCAGGTTCTATATAAAATATTGACGTTTCGGAATCTTGACACACGACTAGTTATTGGTCAAAGTATGGAAAATAACACTAAGTTTTTTCAAACAAAACTTACTTCGGATTGAATAGCGAAAAAGAGACATTTCACCACTTCCAGTCTAATTAAACGTTATTTCAGCATTTTATTTAAGTCCTACCAATTACTGGACTTATAAGTTATAACCTGTTTGATTGAGTTTTGGGAAATTAAAAAGTGCTTATCTTAGAAAAGTTGAGGTATTTGACCAAGTTTTTAGGGAAGAAGTGTTTTTGAGTAGTAATAATAGTAGTAAAAGTTATTTTTCAAAAGCTAAAATATAGATTTGTCCCCGAAACACTTTTGAAACCTTTGCCAAGTAATTACTGCTCTAACATTGACAAAATTGTTTTCCAAATTAATTAGCTATCAAAAAACTTTTTCAAAAAGCATTTTGATAAAATCACTTTTCAAAATAAATAGATTTTAAAAACTTCGTCTGGTTGTATAAGACATATAAAAGAAGGGGACAATAGTAATTAAGTGGTGACCTCGAGTCACATCGTAAGTATTGGGGGTAATAGGATTGCGTTTACTTTGGACTCTAATATTGCTTGCTTTGAACTGGCCCCTTTGAATTTATTATTACTACGTACTATAATATGGTGAGTTTGAAGCTTTTTCTAGGTTTGTCCCAGTCCTGTAATCTTTTTGTCTATATTTCCCGCGGAAGAAAGACATTAAACGAAGACGATATTTTGTTCACTAAACTAGCTAGGATGGCTGACTGACTAGATCATTTTTTTTCTATTTAAATTGTAAGAGGGTAAGAAATTTCATTTTTTCGACTGATAGCCTTATGATTTATTATGAATTAAAGTTTTATGCATGGACATTATAAGTAGGCGTAGGTATTGATCAATACGATTTGATTTCTTACTGTTTCATTTTTTTTTTTCAAATTGCATAGTCAAACCAAATTGAAATCCATTCGGGAACATTAAACGAAATTGGAACGATACAAAGAAGATTAGCATATCCACACCTAACATACAAAAAAGAGCAATGAATTTGACTTTTTTTTTTCCTGAAAAAGGGCTAAATTTGCCCTTATACTATTCGAAGTTTCTCAATTTTACCATATGTGATATTTTCGTTCCGTTTATATTTTGTCAGTTCCCAAATCATCTCGTATTTTTCATTGATGGAGCTACAACTTGAAATGATGACTCTACTATGCAAAATACGAGAAAAAATGTCCAAATTCATCCCTCTAATTTTAACTATGGCTTAAACTCCATTTGGACTTTGGAGTCAAGGAAAAATACAAAAAAAAAAAGTTTTTAATACCGGAGTAAAATTAGTTATGTCCAAAGCATAACTGACGGCAAGATTACTTAATTTCGATGGCACATTTAACATTTGACCCTTTTCCTTTTATTCTTTAATAGTTGTGTGATTTCAGTTTTGTTTCTTGGTTAATCAACAAAACTAGTTAATTTGTCCGCGCTTCGCGCGCTCGCGAAATATTATCACATCATTCACACAATACTTGTTATCGTATCATTCACGAAATACATTTTAATATCTGAATATTAAAAACAACCAAAATAACTTTCGCGGGAACTAAAATTATTTTAATCTTTCTTCAAAAGATATTCCAAACATACAAGTTTAACACTCTAATGCTAAGGTATTTTGCAATAAATATTTTTAAAAAGGGAAAAGGGTCAAATATACCCCTCTACTTTAGTTTATTAGTCAACTTCGCCCTCCGTTAGCGAAAGTAGTCAAATATACCCCTCACGATAATAAAGTGTGCATTTATATCCCTAAGTAGATGGAACTCCCCAAATCAACTGAAATTAATCATTTAACTAAAAAAAAAGCATGCCCAATAATTGACCCGACCCGACCCATGATTTCAACAAACTTGAGGCAGGAAATTGTCTACTCCAAACTTTATACTTATCAACAGACTGTGATTTTGATATAGGAAGTCTTCAGTAATTCCAAATTATATGGGGTCTCAAGATTTGACCTTCTTTTTTTGTGTGTGTTGCTTTGCTTTTGTGTGGCATTTTTGCTTCACATTTTAGTCTTGAGTTTAGTATGTACATGCTGATTTTATAGATCTTGAAGGCTCATTTTAGTCACCACAATAAGCATCTACAGATTTACTTATGATTTCTTCCGCGAAATGAAAATACACCTCCATTCAACTACATCAAAATGTAATTGTGAAGATCAAATTAACAAAATCAGTACCAGTTAATCTATTGATTTAACTGAAATGGCTAATTTCATCGGCATGTTGTTTGCATATGTAGGGGAACCACAGTAGAAATCATGGGTCGGGGCGGGTCAATCGTTGGGGCATGGTTTTTTTTAAGTTAAATGGTTAATTTCAATTGATTTGGGGATTTCCATCCACTTAGGGGTATAAATGCACACTTTACTAATGGGAGGGGTATATTTGACTACTTTCGCTAACGGAGGACAAAATTGACTAATAAACTAAAGTAGAGGGGTATATTTGATCATTTTCCCTTTCAAAAACAAAACTTATGAGTAGTAAAAATAAAAAAGGAAGTAATCACGACGGTGCTATATCAAAAAGGGTAAAGTGAAAGTAAAATTATTCATGCCTTGGGAAAAAAAATTGCACAATATTGAATCACAATAAAAATTAAATTAAAATCAGACCATAAATATTCTACGGTACAAAATTTTGCAATTTTAAGAGGTGGATATCAACACCATTCTTCTCTTCAACCAAATATAAAATCTTGTGTGTCTAACATTTGTCGAGTTTTGACTGATATCAACCTTATTATTTCATATAAACTTTGGATTACGTGATTATAGTAAATATATAAAATCATTATTACAAATTTTAGTTTCATTACATTTTTATACTCCTAATAAATATTTTTATATTTACCTTGAATAAGTATATCTCTGAGAAAGAAGGATATGTATAATGAATGAGAACACAAAAGAAGAGGTCAGCCTCTAGTTATCTTCATAGAAGGATCAGAGTATAACTCAATACCTTCTGTACTCTCTTCCATTCTCAAAAATAAAATTGAAATGTCCAAAAGGAGTGTTGTGTGCTTCCATTATGTTTGAGCATGCTATTTCTCTTATTTGTTTCGTCATCTTTTAAGTAAATGAGCTCTTTAAGGTAAAATTTGATTATGTTCATTCACATAAATACAAAAATCGAAAGTGGGGAAAAGAGGAAAAAAATGCTTACCAGAAAAAGAAGACAGGTTCTTTCCTTTGGCTTCATTTTTGTTTATTATTCCATCTGCCATGAATAATGATGAATTTGTTTTCGAAGTAGTAATGCTACTAACAGATAAAAGATTGCATTAATTAATAAGCACTAACTCTCTCAGGGAAAACAAAAGAAATAAAAGAAAGGTAAGACAAAACAATCATCCTACTAATGAAGAGTTTATATATAATACAACTACCTTATATACAAGAACTTTATGGGTAACATAAAATAATTAAGAAATAAACGCCAAAAAAAAAGAGGCAAAAGATTCAACAATTGATTATTCAAACAGATCAGAGTACTTGGCTTCGAGGACTCTCATAATCATCCCAAGCCATGTTCATAGAGATTGAATCCTTCACCATAACCACCACTAATACAGGAGATCGGAAGCAGCGACATCACTCGAACGGCGTCCGTCTTGAACTTGTCCTCCTATCTTTAAAGGCATGAATTTAGCTGGTCTATTTGTTCGCAAATATTATATTGTTTGTTCTCAAAAACAAAACAGATCAGAGTTTCTGAAAAATGGAATTATAATCAAGTTGGTAAGAAAAATCAATTCTAATCTAAAAGGACAAACTGATAAAAATGGTTAGGATAAAAATACAAAGAAAATCCTCACCTGAAATTAGTCTGAAGAAGATTATGCTATGGGACACCTTTGGGAATGTAACATAAAGCTAAACTCTTTAGTAACAAATTTAAAGAAGAAATATTTAAGCGTTACTAATCCTAGACGTGGGGAGATGTAAAATTCTTTGCTTTTACTAATACATTTAACAGAAATTAATCACATTGATTGTGAGGATAGAAATTATCACATTAATAATAAGGAAAGGAGAATAGACTAATTAAGATGAATATTTAGAGAATAAAAAATCAAAAAAAGGAGATAAAAGATAAATAGAAATGGTGGTCATAGAGAGGTGTCACATCACCTTATCTATGCCTAGCTTTATATTATATATAGATTCTTTTAGATGATTAAATGAAGAAATTAAATTAAATAGAAAATATAAAAGAGAACAAAAGAAAATAAAAAAATAAGCGTGCCATTCAGACGAAATAAAAAAGAATGTCATTCACGGCTTAAACCCGGTGGAAGGATATTACCGTAGAAATAGACCAAATTAAAGAAATAACAAAAACTAAATTCTCCAAAAAAACTCTAAACAGCCCAGGAACAGACGCACACTAGACCAGAGCAAATTTAGTTGGCCAATAGCGCAATCAGATTCCGATATATGTTAAAAAAAAAAAACAAATTAGAACATAAAAAGAAAATCCCTACGACTCAATAGAGAACAAAACAACTCAATAAGAAGGGGTTACTCAGATAGTCAACACCAGTCACCTACAACCCCAGGGTCAAAGAACAATAGCTCCAACAAAAGAAGATCAAAGGGAATCAAAGGGAAAAGGGAATAAAAAAGAAACAAAAAAAAAAAAAGATAGAACAAAACTACAACAAGACGAGGAAGAAAAAAGGGTATGGTAGTAAAAATTGCTAGTATTACCATTAGAGATAAACTTTTGCAGTTTTTGGAAACAATTTAAGTGGGACGTGCAACATACTCATAAATTATTATCGACTAGACACGACACATGATTTCCTAGAACACGTTTAATCTGACTCTAATACCAAGTTTCTGATGCTCAAATTAGATTATTTTTTCTTTTAAATATTTCTAAAAACATTTTCAATACTAATTAACACCTACATGAAGGCACATATATACTGGAAGTCAAGGTATAAAAAGACTGCTTTAACATATTCGTGTCAACTACATTTGCAAACGCTTCCCTTGACGTTCATATAAATAATCAAATTTGACATAAATTTCAACCTTGATCAATACATAATTACAAAAAGAGTACATTTAAAATCTTTCTATCACTCCAAGTCACCCCAGCCCAACTCTTCCGACATGTAATGCCAGATATGAGCAAAAACACGAGATTACAATCGAAACAAATAATTTTTATGTCAAACTAATTAGACTTTCCCTAAAAGAATGAACAAATATCTCCTCTATTTTCCTGATTACGTATATCCTAGATTGCTATTGATACATTTAAAAGTTTCTTAATTTCATTGTTTAATTTAAGGACGTATCGTCAGATTGTTAATTAATGGCTAGGCAAAGACTTATTATATATATACTCAGTCCGTGGCCACGCCAAATGCAATTTTAGTCTGTGGGTATTCATTAGGAGGAGGAGAAGCATGAGCAAACTCTTTGCGACCTGCAAAGTTCCTTTGAGCAACTTGGCTTGTCATTTTAGTACGAGCATTGGTGCCTGGGTTTGGAGTTGGTGGACGAACAGGACGCCATTGTAGAGATTGTAATAAAAGATATTTGTTTCCCTTCAAAAAATCTACTACTTCTTTTTCATTGTTATCGCTAAGAATTCGAGAAGCCTCATTTGATGTGATGCTAATTAGAAGTATAAGCAGTAGCATTTGTATCATTCTGCTAGTCATGTTTGATTCTGATGGAATATTGAGAATATTATGAAGGATATATATGTTTTCTTTTTGTTCAGATGGAAGATGAGATTTTGGTTAATATGGTTATGGATGATGAGATTTTGGTTAATATGGTTATGAAGAGAACGTATAAGGGCTATTTAAACTCATGCAATAACGTGTTAGTAATTGAGACCTGATACTTTTCTTTTTAAGTTTATGCAAGAATTTTGACTGTTGACTGTTTGGGTTCATTAAGAAATTTTGAATTGAATGAGTCATATGGAAGACGACGGTATTACAATAAACAAGAAAGACTGAGATAACAAAAAAAAAAAAAAAAAATGACGGTAAGAGAAAAGGCGAAATTTATTCTGTGATAACAACTCAATTTCTGTTTAAATTTTGAGAAAGAAAGAGACTTACTTTGGCACTTAGACAGAAGATAAAAGACTTACTCCCATCGAATGTTTATATCAAACTAGTAAATGTATAATATGTGTTTGAACATATACTTTTATTACATAATCATGATTAATTAATTAATATAAATTTTCACTTCATTAATTAGATCATTTAACCATAAATTAAATTTATTTAGAGTAAACATCTAGTGCGAGTATTGATATTTTTACTTTAATCTGTAACTCGAGAATATAATGTTCCCGATCAACTTTTCGTTCAATTGCTGGGTTCCTCTTTCAGAACCTCAAAAAATATATGTTATGTAATAAACTAATCCAATAACTATTTTGCATCAAGAAAATAATCAACACTAGAAAAATATTATAATAAGTGTGGTATTTTATTTTAAATACGATGAATATTCAATCTTTATGGTTCCTCTAGTTCTTTTCAACCATTGGGTCAAGAGCTTGATAGCTTGATCCTAAATATATCTTGAATTTCAACTCATTCCTAAAATGGCTAAAAGAGATGATTTGGTTGAAATTAGTGCTCTTCCGGAAGAAGTAACTGGTGTTTCACACAAAAGAAAAAAAAATTAACGGGACATGAACCTAGATCTAGCTCTTGTTTCTTTCATTACTAGGTTCATGTCCGGTTAATTTTTTTTTTTTTTTTTATGTTTATGTTTTCAGGTTTCAAACAGGCCAAGACCATCTTCCTCATCCAAATGTTGAAACCCATCGCAATGCTAATCATGCTGTTCAACCTGAATTTTGCTTGTAATGGATTTCAGTTCTAATTTTGTTAGTAGTGAACTTTGTTTTTTCGGAACCGTGAATTTTACTTGTGACGGTTCAGTTGCTTATTTTGTTAGTAGTGAATTTGTTTTCCTGAAACCATTAATACAAATCAATATATTTGTTGAAAGTTTGAATGTTCTATTATATTTTATCTGATTGTGCAAACTGTTTGAATACTTTGAAAAGTTTTTTAGCTATTTAATTGCTATGTTTCTTAATGTTGGAATGTGTAAAAATAGCAGGCAAATGCTAAAGTAAAAAAAAATTGGCCAAACCGCCGCTATGATATTTTTAATTTTACGGGTTAAACCGTTGTAAATAAACCTAAACAACTGCTAAACAAATTAAATGCTGATAGATGCGGCTAAAAGTGTCGCTAATTGAACTAAACCGTTGGGCTTTAAGAAATTTTAGTTCAGTTCCAAACCGCCGTTGAATAACAATTTGTAGCGGTTATTCTAGCAGTTCCTCCAAACGGCCGCAAGAGGGTTTTAGGATAGTTTATCAGCTGACAGGTCTAAACTGTCGCTATTTCTATATTGCGGCAGTTCAAACCGCCGACAAACGAAGGAAACAACCGCCACAAAGAAGCGTTTTTTCGGTAGTGAGAGTTCATCAAGAAATTCTTTTGATGATTGATCATGGATATTGAAAATGCAATTGATTTCAAGTCCTTGTCTGAGACTATATGTTTCGAAGAGGATTTCATATTTTTCGTTAACGATAAACAGATTATATTACCACCTACAAAAGGACTAATAATTAGAGTCAAATGGTTATACAAGATCAAGAACAAACCAGTAGGAGAAGCAAATTGCTTTAATAGACTTGTTATTAAAAGATACAAAGTAGAACAACAAAATATCCTTGTGATAGTTTGAAGAAGTTCAAACTGGCCCGCATTAAGAGAAATCAAAGTTGACTAAAGATCACACTCGTAAGTTTGTTGATGCTACTTATTTCAGGAAATTGGTGGATAACGGTTAAAACATTCAAAAAGACAACGTTACCCTTAAGGTTAATAGTTGTTTTGCGCACCCTTTTTAGAACTCTCTCTGCAGGTTTTACGTCATTGCAAATTGAGCTCCTTCTGTCTTAGTTCGTGCAAATTTATTGTTCTTACGCTGCAATGCTATTTCTGGGTTCACTTTATAATTTCCCATGTTTACTTGTAATGTCATGTGTGCAGTGGCGGATCCAGGATTTTCATTCAGGGTGTTCGGAAAAAAGAAGAAGTTAAATATACACTGTAATTTTTTGCTGAGGGTGTTCAAAAGTTAATATATGCACATAAATACAAAAAATTTACCCTATATATACACTGTAATTTTTTGCCGATGTGTGCTAGTGCACAGTGAGATGATTAATTAAAAAAAAAAAAAAGAGGAAGAAAGAGGAGCACTAGAGTAGCTTTATCTAGCTAAAGATCAAGTCGATTGCTAATTGCAACTTTGGGAACATACATGGACATGGATCTAGTAAGTACAGTGATCTACGATGCTAATATATGAATATTTAGACGTAGATAGTAGTATTTCTTATGGTGCCATGCTATCAAGAAGTCATAATTGACAACATAGATATATTCCAATTTAAACCAAACACTAGTTTTAAATTATATATTCTATATCCAATTTTTAATGTAATAACCGAACGTCCGATATAAAATGTTGAAGAGTGAAAAAGCCCCATATCGGTAGTTAATGAGATAGGTGGTCTCCTTATATGGACTTGGACAATCACCCTTATGAGCTAGCTTTTGGGATTGAGTTAGGCCCAAGATCTATTTCTTTAAATTGTTCACTCTCCAAAAGTCCCTTATATGTACTTGGGCAATCCTCGGCTCATGACCTAACTTTTGAGATTGAGTTATACCCATAATTTATTTCTTTACATAAGTAATCTTTGTATTATACTGTATGCATAATTATTTTGTGTAAGTATTAATCTTTGCATTACAATCCCCTCCATAACTTATCTAAACACCAAAGTACAAAGTGCACGATACGGGAATATGAAGGGGCCGCACCTTTTGAAATACAACCCTTCTTAGAAGGACAAATCGCCCCAAATAGCACAACCAACACGTATAGGCTTTAACTTTAAGTTATAACCAGAGAGAGATCTAGCCTTTTACGGTATGGGTTCATATGAATTCAGTAGCTTTTGTTTAAATTCTATATTTGACTGTAAACAAAGTTCTTTTATATCACTGTGGAGTCCAAAAATCATAAACTTCAAAACTTAAATCCGCCTCTACTTATAACATGCACAAATAACCCTCAAAACAAGGTCCATAGCCCACTAACATGAATACACTTCCTGGCAAGCTATTACCTCAGGATTCTTTTGAATTTTTTTTTACTACAATAAAAGAACAAAGTAAAAAATACAAACGAATAATAATAAGTTAGAATACATCAGGATATAAAGCGACAACATACCAAAAAACAAACGAAACAATGAAAGAATGATGTACTTCTGTTACACAAGAGTCAAGACTGATCAAGTATCATTTTAATGCGCTTATATTATATAGTTAGGTAGCCATGGGATGGAGGAATTGGAGGAGGATGAACAACAACTCTCTTTCGCTGACCGGCAAAGTTCTTCTGCTCGATAGTCTTTTTTCTGCCTTCAGTTCCCAGGGTTAGGAGTAGGTGTTCGAACAGGATTGTAAAAAGATGGTAACAAAAGGTGTTTGTTTCTAATTACTTCTTCTTTTAGAATCCTAGCTGTGGCTTCATGAGGTATGCTGCTTAGTACAAGAACCATACATATGGTTGCTAAAATAATATCGCTGCCTTGAGACCTCATGTTTATATTGAAATGTTTATATTGAAATTACTACTATGATTTATGATCGAGTGCTCAAAATTGGGGTCTATTTATAATACTATGCATGAAACACTGATTGAATTGTTTAAGGACCAGTTTTCAAGTCCTTGGAAGGGCCCTTTATTTTTATTGACTGTTGACTAGAAGGGCTTAGTAAAAATAAGTTGGAAATTGAATAGGTCATGGCCTATCGAGGCGAGAAATTAATAGGAGACTTCATGCAACACGTATGACGTGCAAACTACGTAATTACTATCGAATGTTAGAATATCTGGATACTGTTTACCCCGAATTTAGGTAATCAATTGAATTTATAGATGAGGTATAGGATATGTGGGAAAACTTTAATCTATTTTGATTTTTGATGAAATATATACACATATATATAGATGGATTCGTGCACTATGGTTTGAGGATATAAATATATGCGTTAATAACTTGGATATAAATATTATGTAGGTTGCTATGGACGAATAAGTATAGTAATACTAGAAAAGTAAACTCAAACAATAACTCCACAGATTCGGACTAAAGAGAGAAATAATATTTTGATTCGCTATTACAATGCTCTGGATTCCAAGAAGCTAACCCTTTAAAGTAGAGAAATGCCCCCTATTTATAGTTTTGCCTTATGGGTCTTGCCTACAACACAAAGCCCTTTTAGAATAAAGAAAACCCTAAAAGGATAAGATTGGGTCGTACGGTTGGCAGAACAGTCTTGACGCGTGGCATTTCGTAACTAACCAAACCAGACTAACATCCATGATCAACTCGACCATGGAGAAACCGGACTGGCTGTGATGAGGAGTTTGCTCCGGATAAATCGGACCAAATGATTTTCCTCCGCTTTCTTCTGATCAACTACTTCCGGTGCAATACCCCTGGTCCGAAAGAAAGCCTTTACGCTCGTGCTTGTTTCTTCCTTCCCTTGATCCCCGGTCTCAATTCTTTTAACAGTTACCTTTGAACGCTTTGTCAAACGTTTGCCCTTTCGTATTAATACGATGTCTCCTTCTTTATACCAGTCGTGGCATGGATACCTCCGGCTGTCCGGAACATGAATGAATGGGTTGGCGCTCTCCTTAGCCAACACACCCATGAAGCGCGGACATGGGGTCTCCTGTCGCGTGGCCGATGTGTCGCTCAAAACCACGGTAATACTATGCTTAGGTAGGAATTTATCGCATTTTCTACCTTTTTCTTTCCCTTTTTTTCATAACCTCTTCGATATTCAGGTTTACCCAAGGGTTCGGTAGAGCCCAGACCGGAGCCAGCAGCCGAGCCAACTGCGCCGGTTCCTGAATTTGATTCAGCGGGTACATCCCGCATCATTGCTGCTGCCAACAAAAGGCGGAGAAAACCCTCGGACAAAGGGCAGAAACCGAAAAGAGGGCAAGAAGCGTCGTTCGGACTCTAAGAGATGAAATAGATCCCGATTTCATTGTTCGAAGGGTCGGTGTGACTCCCTCTGTTGACTCTATTCCGGAGGAGGATACCATCATTCCTCCATTTCCTTCAGCCGGGGAAGGACCGCCGGCTCCGGCACTGCACACATGTGGGGAAGAAATTCTTTACCCAACTCCTCTAAGGTCAATTGAATATGTTGACATTTCAGGTGATGCTTCGTCCAAGGAGACCCCCCTGAAAAGGACCAAAAGGTCCGGACATGCACCAACTGCCGAGGTCGAACAGAGGGATGAGCCGGTTCCCGAAACCGAGGCTCCACTGGATACCGGTTCACTTCCCGCTGGGGACCCAGCTTCAACATCCGAGGCACCTGCCCCTACCGAGGCTGCTGGTGTTGTTCCGGCATCCGAAGCACCTGCTCCTGCCGAGACTACTGGTGCTGTTCCGGCTTCCCCCACTCCAGCTTCGAGGTCGGATAACTTTGATGATATGTTCTCGGATACTCCTCCTACTATCGGGGAAGCTTTCGCTTTTGGAAATCTCCCTATCCCTCGAGTCACGAGGGCAGCTAGCCGGTCCACCGATACCGGTGCAAGAGATAGCCTTGTGCGTATCTTCCCGGCCCCGAGTGTCGAACCTAGAAGGACAAGATCGGTCGTGATCACCGTCCCCGAGGACTGCAGTTTTTTATCACGTCCTATGGGAGTTGCAAGCTACCTGAGGCCCCATGTCTCGGACTCGGATAAGCGAAAGATGACCGGGGTCCCCTGGCAGAGTCTTATTAACGAGGGCATGCACGCGGGCAACCGAGTAAGCTTATCAGCCTATCTTTCCCCAACTCGATGTGAATTTTTCCTTCTTATTTTCCATGTTTTTAACGTCTCATTTATTTCACAGAGCGTGGTGCTCGTTAATGAGGCCTTCATCCATGCCCAGCAAGAGGTTGACGACCTTAAAGGCCAGCTGGACGCCCAGGGTTGGAAAACGGAGAAGTTCCAGCATCTTTTGCAAGTGAATGAGGATGAGTTGAACCGAGCAACTGCCCTTTCCAATCTTCGACCCAAGCTCGAAGCGGCGAAGGCCGAAAACCTTTGGTTAAAGGATGAGCTGGCCGGGATGGTCGAAAAGAACCAGCTCCTTGAAGCGAACAAGGTCGGCCTTAGCCAAGATAATGCTCGTTTCTCCTCAAAGGTTGGTGAACTCGAGGGTACTATATCTCGACTTCGGGAAGAGCTTGACTCGGCCAAGATTGACGCTGTGAACATGGCCGAGAGGCATCAATTGCTTGAGTCCGAGAATGCTGAGTACAAGGACAAGTTGAGGGTATTCATGCAGAAAGCTGAGGATAGGGCCCAAATATGCGACGAGCTCAAGACCAAGTTCGAGGAGACAGCTGAGGCCAATGACATCCTGAAGGCCGAGCTCGAGTCGGATACTCAAGTTCAAAGAATCCTCTATGTCGAGAGATCCGAATTGGTTGACAAATTGGCCCAAGCTGAGGCCGACCTGGCGAAACTCCTTAAGAATGTGGAAGCTACCGAGGCTCATACCACAATTGCAGTGGAGTATGAGCGGTGGAAGTCCTGGAGGGCCACCCTCGAGCAAGCTCAACAAGGTTTTAGGGACCTTCCGACCTTGATACTTGAAGCCAAAAAGACCGAGGAGGAAGCCAAAAGATCCCTTGATACCGATTCCGAGGATTCCGAGCAGACAGTATCCGAGCGTTCTGGTTCTAGCTGCACCGGATAGATCAGGGCCTGAACTTAGCCTTTATTTTGACTTTGCCTTTTTGGCTTGTTTTTTGTTTTTATCTTCGTAGGAATTTCAGATGTAAAAAACCTCACATATATGGAATGCATATTTTTATTGTTGATTTCCTTTATTCTTTTATCTGTGTTTATTATGACTTTTGCCCGGAGCCATTTTGCCGGATTATGCCTCGTTATCGGCTTTTCACTTTGTCCGGTGTAATTTGTCCGGTGATTTGATCAAGTGGTTTGCCCATGGGACTTAATTATGCTCTGTGAATTCAGACGTCTCCGAATCACATTAGGCATTTTAGGGCCGATATTTTTTCGCCAGTTCATTTATCATGGATTAGGTTCGGACACCTGAATCCAAGCCTTAGCAAATTATGATGTAGCAGTCCCCATTCGAGGGTGTTAAAGATTTTGGCTTGGTTCAATGTGACCTTGTTGCCTTTGTCGAATTTCGACTGTAGTGCTCGGAGTAGGGTATATGAATAAAGCGATGCCGAAATTCGGCGGTAATCACCCGGGTAAGGTGTTTAACAAGAGGACATATCCGAAATGCAATAATCCAAATTTTCAATAATCTTTGTATTGCAAGTATTTGTACGTACATGATATGAGAATTTTGTCCATTTCTTCTGTTTTTGCCGTAGCAAATACTAAGTGGACACGATTCATTCTGATCGTTTGGTCCATACATTGAAACCTAATACAGAAGGTCCGATTTTGGTCGGAGGTGAGAAATAAAATTTCAAGGATCCAACGGCGTTCTTCTTTGTTGAGCTGCTTCATTTTCTGTTTACCGGGGTAAGCCTCGATATGGGTATAGTACTCCCCTAGTGTTTATCCGAGCTGCATGATCGGGTAAGCACTATCCAGTCCCACTCGAAGGGTATGCCCCCGGTTTTCTGGACACTTAACTTTCTTTTTATCAAGTAACACATTGTACTCATTGCCTCATTAAAAACCTTGTCGGAAAACCCATTTTGAGACAAAACTGTACTAAGGAAAAGAGTGCAACACGTGTTTTCAGACCTAACACCTAGCTTCATCCGGTATTTGAATTCCTGCGAGAAAGAACGATGAGCAAAGTATAACACAAGGGCAAGTGTCCATACCTTAGCAGTAGTATCTCTTCAAATGCGCCACGTTCCAATTATTGCGCAACTGTTGTCCGTCCATGGATTCCAGCTGATACGACACTTTACCCGTTATTCCGGTTATCTTGTATGCCCTTCCCAGTTCGGACCCAACTTACCGTCGTTGGGATTCTTGGTGTTCAAAGTAACTTTCCGAAGCACCAAGTCCCCAACTTGGAAATGTCAAAAATTGGCCCTCCAGTTATAGTACCTTTCCATTCTCTGCTTCTGGGCTACAATTCGAACTGACGCATTTTCACGAAGTTCATCCGTGAGGTCGATTTTTACGGCCATGGCCTCCTCGTTTGATTCACCGGTGGCGTATCTGAACCGGAGACTCGGTTCACCAACTTCTACGGGGATGAGGGCTTCAGCTCCGTAGACCAACGAGAAAGGTGTTTCTCCCTTGCTTGATTTTGCTGTGGTTCTATAAGCCCATAATACCTCCGGGAGCACCTCCCTCCAGTGATGCTTCGATGTTTCAAGTCTTTTCCTTCGGTTTTGAATTATTGTTTTATTTGTGGATTCTGCCTGTCAGTTTGCACTTGGGTGATACGGGGTTGATACAATTTTCTTGATCTTCAACCCTTCGAGGAAGTCATTGACTTTGCTGCTAACAAATTGAGGGCCGTTATCACAAGTTATCTCGGCCGGGATGCTGAAATGACAGATGATGTGGTCCCATATGAAGTCAATAACCTCTTTTTCTCCAATCTTTTCGAAGGCCTGCGCTTCAACCTATTTAGAGAAATAGTTAGTCATAAACAAAATAAAACGAGCCTTACCTGGTGCCCATGGAAGTGGACCAACAATGTCCATTCCCCACTTCATGAAGGGCCAAGGTGACATCACCGAGTGTAGCAACTCCCCCAGTTGGTGAATCATTGGGGCATGTCTTTGACACCCATCGCATTTTCGGACAAAATCCTTTGCATATTCCTCTATTCGGTTCCAGTAATAATCGACCCAAATGATTTTTCGAACTAAAGCCTCTGCACCGGAGTGATTTCCGCACGTCCCCTCGTGTAGCTCTCTCATCACATAATCGGTTTCTCCAGGACCCAAACACTTGGCCAAGGGCCCAAATCAAGATCGCTGATACAATTGGTCGTCTACTAAGCAAAACCGTGCAGCTTTTGTCCTTAGTGACCGAGATTCTTTTGAGTCGCTCAAGAGCTTTCCATCTCACAAGTAGTCGATGTACTTGTTGCGCCAATCCCATGTTAAAACCATCGTGTTTATTTTAGCATGTCCGGTTTCTATCGCCGAATTTATTAACTGTACCATGGTGCCGGGGTTAATTTCTTCCCCTTCGACGGAAGAGCCCAAATTGGCCAATGTATCCGCCTCGCTGTTCTACTCCCTGGGTACATGTTGCATGGTCCATTCTCTGAATCGGTGTAATATCACTTGAATTTTTTCCAGATACCTTTGCATCCGTTCATCCTTGACCTCGAAGACGCCATTCACCTGGTTAACAACCAAAAGAGAGTCGCATTTTGCTTCGACTATTTCGGCCCCCATTCTTCGAGCTAATTCCAAACCTGCAATCATAGCCTCATACTTGGCTTCATTGTTAGCCAATTTAATATTTCTAATGGATTGTCGAATGGCATCCCCGGCGGGAGTTTTAAGGACGATTCCTAGCCCGGAACCTTTCAGGTTTGAGGCCCCGTCTGTGTGTAATGACCAAATACCCAAAGCTTTCCCCGAAGTCAGCAGAAGTTCTTTTTCAACCTCGGGGACCAAAGTCGGGGTGAAGTCTGCCACAAAATCGGCCAAGATTTGGGACTTGATAGTCGTCCGAGGCTTATATTCGATATCGTATCCGCTAATCTCTACGGCCCATTTAGTTAATCTACCTGACAATTCCGGTTTATGCATGATGTTCTTTAGAGGATAAGTGGTCACTACACATATCGGATGACATTGAAAGTAAGGTTTGAGCTTTCTAGAAGCACTTACCAATGCCAATGCCAATTTTTCAAGGTGGGGGTAACGGGTCTCCGCATCCCCCAAAGTTCTACTCACATAATATATAGGGAATTGCGTACCTGATTCTTCCCGGACCAAAACGCCACTTACCGCTACTTCGGATACAGCAAGGTAGAGGAAACGCTGCCTTCAGTGTGTGCAACAGAGGCGGGCTGGACAGGTATCTTTTCAATTCCTGTAGGGCCTTTTGGCATTCCGGTGTCCAAGTGAAGTCATTCTTCTTCTTTAATAAGGAGAAGAAACAGTGACTCTTGTCCGAGGATCTAGATATGAACCGAGTCAGTGTCGCTATCCTTCCGATGAGCCTCTGCACTCCTTTGACGTTATTTACCACCTCAATGTCCTCGATGTCTTTGATCTTGTCCCGGTTGATTTCAATTCCCCGGTTAGACACCATGAAACCCAAGAACTTGCCCGACCGAATACCGAAGGCGCATTTCTCCTGGTTGAGCTTCATATTGTATTTGTGGAGTACATCGAAAGTTTCCTGCAGATGTTTGAAATGGTCCTATGTTTCCAGGGACTTGACAACCATGTCATCAATATAAACTTCCATTGTTTTTACTATATGTTCTTCGAACATCCCATTAACCAGGCATTGGTAAGTTGCACCGGCATTTTTTAATCCGAAGGGCATGACATTGTAACAGTAAGTCCCGTATTGGGTAATAAAGGACGTTTTCTCTTGATCCTCCGGGTGCATCCGGATTTGGTTATACCCGGAGTAAGCGTCGAGAAAACTCAACATTTCATGCCCGGCCGTTGCATCGATCATTCTATCGATGTGAGGCATCGGAAATGAATCCTTCGGGCATGCTTTGTTTAAATCCTTATAATAAACGCACATTCTAAATTTATTACCTTTTTTCGGCACCACCACTACATTAGCCAGCCAATCCGGGTATTTTACCTCCCGAATAGAGCTTATTTTTTAAAGCTTTGTTACATCATCCTTTACGAAGGCGTGCTTCGGTTCTACCATAGGCCTCCACTTCTGCTTCACCTGGGGAAATCTCCCGTCAAGGCTGAGCTTGTGAGTTGTTACTTCCGGTGGCACACCTGTCATATCTATATGGGACCATGCGAAGCAATCGGCATTAGCTTGCAGAAACTTAATCAATTTGTTCCTGAGCTCCGAGGTTAGCCCCGTGCCCAGGTATACCTTTCTATCTGGTAGATATTCGAACAAGACGACTTGCTCTAGTTCCTCCACTGTAGAATTGGTTGCATCCGAGTCATCTGGTAAGACGAAAGATCTAGGTACACCGAAATCATCCTCGTCATACCCCGGGTTTGACCCCTGCTGCTCCGCTGTGGGACTCGTACCCTTTAGTTGCTATTTAGAGTCCTTGCCACCGATTGACTCGTCCTCTTTTTTATCCGGGTTTTTGGGAATGAGCGACGCTTCCTCGACCGCGAACATCTCCCTTGCAGCGGGTTGTTCTCCTCGGATGGTTTTTACCCCCTCCGGCATTGGGAATTCAGCAACTGATGTAATGTCGACGGAACAGCCCTCATGCTATGTATCCACGGCCTGCCGAGCAAAGCATTATACTTCATGTCTCCTTCGATTACATAGAACACCATCTGCTGAATGATGCCGTCAATGTCAACCGGCAAAGAGATCTCCCCCTTCGTGGTTTCACTTGCCATATTAAACCCACTGAGCACTCGAGCCACAGGTACAATTTGATCGAGTAGCCTCATTTGTTCGACCACTATCCACCGGATGATATTGGCTGAGCTACCTGGGTCAATCAAAATACGCTTGACTTATGATTTAAAAATAAGAATAGAAATTACCAAAGCATCATGGTGCGGTTGAATGATGCCTTCTGCATCCTCGTTGCTGAAGGAGATGGAACCTTTGGGCATATAATCTCGGCTACGCTTCTCTTGTACAATGGAAACCTTTGTCCGTTTCATCACCGGGCCCCGAGGCGCATCCATACCCCCGATTATCATATTGATTATATGCTGAGGTTCCACCGGTTCAGCCCATTTTTTTGAATCCCTTTCTTTGTAATGACCTTTAGCTCGCTCACTCAGGAATTCGCGAAGGTGATCATTTTTTCAGCAACCGAGCCACTTCCTCTCTCAATTGGCGACAGTCTTCAGTTCTATGCCCATGGGTTCCGTGGTACTCCAATATCACGTTCGGGTCCCGTTGACCGGGATCTGATCTCAACGGTCTCGGCCATTTTGCTTCTACGATTTGTCCTATGGCCGAGACGAGCTCCGAGGTATTCATGCTGAAGTTGTACTCCGATACCCTCAGTAGGTCACTGTTCGCAGCCGTGCTCCCGGCATCGCTCCTAAATGACAGGCCTCGGCTGTTCGATGGCCGCTCGGTCTGTTTATCACCTCGGCTGGGGAATTGGCTGGGTCCAACCCTCAATTTTTCCAACCTGAAGCTTGGCTTTTCTGAATGAGAGTACGGTCTGTACCTTTCCCTTGACGGTCTTGACTCTGGCTCGTAATTTTTCCTCAATCTGTTAGAGCCTTTGCTCATATTTACAGGTCCGGGGGAGCCTCTACCCAGATCTTTGATTCATACCTGTTATGAACATCAGCCCAGGTCACAGCCTCGTATTCCAGCAAGTTTCTTTTAGCTTGAACGAGGCCGTCGAGCTTCGAGGATTAAGCCCTTTGGTAAAAGCTTGCGCAGCCCATTCCTCTGGAACCGGAGGGAGATCCATCTGTTTCCTTTGAAACCGGTTGATAAACTCACGTAATAACTCATCATCTCTTTGGGCTATACGGAAAATATCTGCCTTACGGGCCTGCACCTTCTTAGCACCGGCATGAGCTTTTATGAAAGCATCCGCAAGCATTTCGAAAGAAGTGATTGAATGCTCGGGCAGATGGTCGTACCAAGTCAGTGCTCCCTTCAACAGAGTTTCCCCAAATTTTTTCAACAACACGGATTCGATTTCATCCTCTTCAACGTCATTGCCTTTTATAGTACAGATGTATGAAGTCACGTGTTCCTGCGGGTCCGTTGTGCCATCATACTTCTGGATATCCAACATTTTGAACCTCTTCGGGATCAATTTTGGAGTCGCACTCGGAGGAAAAGGCCTTTGAATGTACCTCTTCGAATTCGGTCCTTTCAGAATAGGCGGAGCCTCCGGGATCTGGTCCACCCGAGAGTTATATGTCTCCACCCTCTTCTCAGTTGAGTCTACCCGCTTCGCCAATGATTCGAGTATTCTCAGAACTTCGGTGGATGAACCGGCTCCGGACCCATTACTCTTGATCATCCGTTTTTCGTCCCTTCTGGGCTCGGCAACACCTTTCACCCTCTCCGGGGCCGTTTCATCATTTTTTCTTTGTAACTGAGCTATTACGACTCCTTGCTCGGCAATAGCTGTTCTCTGCTCCTGCAATATTTCAAAAATTAAACGTAAGTTAATATCATCCGGGGCGTCCAGCACTTTCCGGCCTTGTGCCCGAGATAAAGTAACTGAATTGTGAGTACTTAAGGGATCAGTGGTCGGCTGGGCGGCATTCTCCTGGTTCACGGTGTTCTGCCGATTGAGGCCCTCCCTCGAATCAACGGAATTTGGGTCGATGGGATCTACTGGTAAGCCCCGTAGCCCACTATTCTCATTTTCAGCCACAATCTCATTGTTGTTGACATGACCAGATTGTCCACTGCTTGCCATTTGGTCCGTTGTCACAGAGATGACCAAAATATTTTTAAGACTTAACGGGTAAAAGAGAGAGAGAGAGAAGCCAAAGATGAAAAAACCACTATTATCCTAGCGCCACGGTGGGCGCCAAACTGTTTTTCCCGAATTTAGGTAATCAATTGAATTTGTAGATGAGGTATAGGATATGTAGGAAAACTTTAATCTATTTTGGTTTTTGATGATATATATATATATATATATAGAGAGAGAGAGAGAGAGAGATGGATTCGTACACTATGGTTTGAGGATATAAATATATGCTTTAATAAATTGGATATAAATGTTATGTAGGTTGCTATGGACGAATAAGTATAGTAATACTAGAAAAGTAAGCTCAAAAAATAACTCCACAGATTCGGACTAAAGAGAGAAATAATATTTTGATTCGCTATTACAATGCTCTGGATTCCAAGAAGCTAACCCTTAAAAGTAGGGAAATGTCCCCTATTTATAGTTTTGCCTTATGGGCCTTGCCTACAACACAAAGCCCTTTTAGAATACAGAAAACCCTAAAATGATAAGATTGAGCCCTACGGTCTGACACCCGTACGGTTGGCAGCACAGTGTGGCAGAACGGTCTTGACGCGTGGCATTTCGTAACTAACCAAACTGTACTAACGGCCACGATCAACTCGACCATGGAGAAACCGGACTGGCTGTGATGAGGAGTTTGCTCCGGATAAATCGGACCAAACAATTTTCCTCCGCTTTCTTCTGATCAACTACTTCTGGTGCAATAGCCCCGGTCCGAAAGAAAGCCTTTACGCTCGTGTTTGTTTCTTCCTTCCCTTGATTTCCGGTCTCACCGGTCTAGCATTAATCCGATTTTTACCGTATACAGATAGTATACGGTAAAAGGAAACAAATCGTGTTAATAGAAAGGGCAAACGTTTGACAAAGCGTTCAAAGGTAACTGTTAAAAGAATTGAGAAACTTACGATTATCATTCCACCTCTCCGGAAAGGGCATATAGTTGGCCGGAATAATGTCCGCGGTCCTCACCCGGATGTAGCGCTCTAGCCAACCTCGGTCTCTGTCTTCATCCATCTTCGAAAAGATCGGGTTCCGGCTTCGCTTGTCGAGCTTTATCACACCCCCTCGGAACAACCTCGGGGAATATAATCGAATGAAGTGAGCCATCGTAAACTCCTTCTTCAAGTTATTGGCCAACAGTCGGAGGCAGGCCACGGTCCTCCAGACTACCGGACCAATCTGGGCCAAGGTTACATTATATGTCTAGCACATATCCAAAATAACCGGGTCGATTGGGGGGTCGAGCTTGAGTGTAAAAGGATAGGTGTAAACGTACAGAAAGCCCTCCCGATGGTCGGTGATCGATTCATCGGTTCCGGGTGCAAACACTTGCACCGGACGGTTATCCCATCCACAATCAGCCCGGACATGATCAAGTTTGTGCTCGGTAATGGACGATAGATACCGCCTTACATAAAACCCTCTATCATCAACCGGGGAAGGCTTCTCAACTTCAAACTCCTTGTTATAGTTGGGTTTTGACCGCACAATGTCCAAAGCAGTGGGCTCAACGGCGGTTTTTCCCTTGGGTTGTGAAGTTGGTTCGGTTCCTTGAGAAGAAACTGAGGGAACATCCTGGGAGGTGGTTTCGGTGTTGGCAGACATTTGAATGAGATGATGAAAAAGGATATTCGGTGAACTCGATGAGGAAGAAGGAACAAGTTGCAAAAAATAATAAGAGTGAAGGAGCAGTTGAGAGGAAATTTCAAAACGGCAAACTGAAAGAAGAAACAAAGTGGCACTTTTAGTCAAAAGAACAACAGTAGAGAAGGTGACAAAATTGGTCTTTTTTATGATCAAAACAAATAGGAAGAGGGATGATCACAATCAAAGAAGAAAAATTGGAGAGAAAAACGATCAGAGAGTGAAAGAAGTGAAGAAGAGGAAGTGAAAATGGTAAAATGAGGGCGTTAGAGGCCTTATATAGGCACGGGAATCGAGACAATTACAGATCCCAGCCAACCGGGGGATGCCACGTGTCCCACAATTAATGAGACGTGATTTGAAACGACGTGCGTTACGGCCGTTACCAAAGTCGGTCGTTCGGGATGAGACACGTGGCTGATGGCAGAGGGACGTGACGCAACTGTTCCCACCAAAATGAAAAGATAAGAACGAGCATATGGAACCACCAGTTTCGTGACTCATCCACTTCCCGTTACTCCGGTAAAACTTCGGTCCGGAAAGTGTGGGGACTATATGTATACGGTAAAAATCGAATTAATGCTAGACTGGTGAGACCGGGGATCAAGGGAAGGAAGAAACAAGCACGAGCGTAAAGGCTTTCTTTCGGACCGGGAGTATTGCACCGGAAGTAGTTGATCAGAAGAAAGCAGAGGAAAATCGTTTGGTCCGATTTATCCGGAGCAAACTCCTCATCACAGCCAGTCCGGTTTCTCTATGGTCGAGTTGATCATGGCCGTTAGTCCGGTTTGGTTAGTTACGAAATGCCACACGTCAAGACCGTTTTGCCACACTGTGCTGCCAACCGTACGGGTGTCAGACCGTACGGCCCAATATTATCCTTTTAGGGTTTTCTTTATTCTAAAGGGCTTTGTGTTGTAGGCAAGGCCTATAAGGCAAAACTATAAATAGGGGGCATTTCCCTACTTTTAAGGGTTAGCTTCTTGGAATCCAGAGCATTGTAATAGCGAATCAAAATATTATTTCTCTCTTTAGTCCGAATCTGTGGACTTATTTTTTGAGCTTACTTTTCTAGTATTACTATACTTATTCGTCCATAGCAACCTACATAACATTTATATCCAAGTTATTAACGCATATATTTATATCCTCAAACCATAGTGCACGAATCCATCTATATATATATATATATATATTTCATCAAAAACCAAAATAGATTAAAATTTTCCCACATATCATATACCTCATTTACAAATTCAATTGATTACCTAAATTCGGGGTAAACAGATACCACTGAGTTAAAACACATGCATTTATGTATAATCTATTTTCGAATATAAAAGTTGATATGAATCGCGAATCTTGTTACTCAGAGCAATGAAGTTGTATATTATTTTTCCTCATCATGAATATTTTTATTGCTGCTGGGGTCATTAGTTAAAACTCACTTGATTATGATCTAGGAGTGTCAAATGATCGGTTTGAATTAAATCTAAGATAGTTAAAACAGGTATATATACGGTTAAAATTCGCTTGAGTTAAGATAGGCAGGTCTTGACACCGTACACTTATCATTTACATTTGAAATCTTACTTAAATAGTCAAATTACCGTATCGCATTACATATCTCGAATTATAAAATCTGATCCTCCAAAAAATTTTGAGCTAACTTAATAGAGCTAAATGAGTAAAAATGCGTCCAAAAGGAGCAAACAACTATTGTCTGGAGAATGTATCTCTAAATTTTGGCAGCGGTTGCCTCCGATCCACCTCAACTTTAATTCTTAGTAAAAAAATTACATTGCTTAGTAAAATTCATATAAAAATAATTGCTAAGACATTAAGAGATCTTTAGGCTCTCACGACCTTGATGTACGTAATTGAAATTGCTGACTAGCATTAATTGGACTAGTGGAATGTTTGAAGTATTTGTAAGTTCAACAAGACAACAATTTGGTTATGCATGTGTTTTTACGCGACAAAGATTAGACAACTAAGAAAAATAGCAGGATTGATTCAGCTGTTCAATTCCGCAGCCAAGAATTGAATTGAAGGCCATGAGTGGAAGAGGAAGTCCACAAGCAATGGAAGCTTTACAACAATTTGTACATGCTGACTTCAAACTAGTGGTACATTTCCTATTCATTCAGGGGTCGTTTGGTTGGTGGTTAGAGTTATGCAGGTATTAATAACGAAGGGATTAGTTATGTAGAGTTTAGTTATTCATGTATTAGTTATTACTTGTACTCTGCATAAATAATGCATGATTCCCTCATAACTTATTCATGTATTAGTTTTTTTTTTTTTGGGTTGAAAGAAAAGTTTATTAATCACCAGACAAAATAGGTACAAACTCCTAATCTACTCCTGAACTTGATCCTAGTACAATTTATTATAAGTAAACTATCTAGCACTTTGTAAGTTGTTGTCTATGTGTATGGTCTTTCTATCCACCGCCTCCCATATCTTCATTCTTTCCTCTTTCTGTTGTTAGTCACCCTTATGTACACCTCTTGCTTGATCATATCACAGACAAGTCTAGGCATTGGCACTGTCATATGCCAAATTGCTGTGTTCCTGGCCCTCCAAATGTTATATATCAATGCTACTATTATTGCTTTGATGAACTCTCTGCAGTTCTTCCCTTTTCTGCTCCTGGTTAGTCTTCTCCAAAGGCCTTGGACTTCACAGTTTTGTATTCTCACCCCCAACCACACTAGTATATCATCTAGGCAAGCTCTTGATAATTGACATTCAAAGCACAGGTTAGCAGCCTATTGTGTGCTACTAACCTTCCAATGAAACAGTGCTTGGGGATGTTAGCTTTACTCCATATCCATCTATACCCCTGCCATGCTTCCATATCTCCTTTGCCCCAATAGTACCCACTCTGAATGGAGTATTTCCCATCAGCTTTCAGCCACCCATTGCCAACATAACCCTGCTTGTATTTATCCTTGATGCTGTATATCTTCCTCCAATACCAGCAACTGTCACTAGGTGGAACATAATCCCACCAATCCCTATCTTTGATAAACACATGATTGACCCATTTCACCCAAAGATTATCTGCTTTCTGTGCTATGTTCCAAACATATTTAGCTATGGCTGCTTTATTCCATGTTATGCTATCCAAGATGCCCAAGCCTCCCATCTTTTTTGGTCTACAAACCAGGTCCCAGGCTACTAATGGGGATTTTTGTATGGTTTTTTTTCCATCTCACAAGAAATTTCTACAAACTGCAATTATTCTTTTCATTACTTCTTTTGGGAGAATAAAGATAGATGACCAGTAAGAATGTACATGCATTAGTATAGAGTTAATGAGCTGCACCCTGCCAGCATATGACAAGTTCCTTGAGCTCCAAATTCTTACCCTTGCCCTTATCTTATCTATAAGCATTTCACAGTCCACTGCTGTAATCTTTGATGCTGAGACTGGCACTCCCAAGTATTTAAAAGGTAGTTTCCCTTTTTGGTGTCCTGTAGCACTGCATATATCTTCCAAGCTTTGAGGGTCCATATTAGCACTAAAGATGTTGGACTTCCTTGCATTAGCCTGCATGTCACGCCCCAAAATCCACCCTAGACTTGACCGGCATTCGACGACATGAACAACATTGACAATACTTGAACCCGCCAGGTTCAATAGTTACCTCCAACGGTTTATAAAATAAATGTAAACAAATCATGAATATATGAATTAAATCAGTGGAAGTCTTTATTAATCAAATACTTAGTCAAATGTAATAACGTGCCCGAGAGTTAATCAATAACTCAACAACTACCCACAAGAATGTATACTATGGAGCTTCTAAGATAAAGGAATAGTAGTTTGACTCATCGAGGCGCAGCCCGAAAAACTAATATAATGAATAAACAAATAAATAGGGTGTCCCACGAATGAAGTGTGGGCTCACCAAATCAGCAGCAACAGCAAGTCCTTCCTAAATGCCCAGAGTATCAAGAACTTGCTCTTCTCTGTTACCTAAAATACCATAAAAAACAACAATGGTATGCCTGAGTACTTCGTACTCGAAAATAGAGTACAATAATACATAAAGAAATCAGTCCTGAAAATCATGTGAAACCAATGTAAGAACAGTTAGTCAGTTTGTGTATCTCAATAAGAATTATCAAAATCGATTATAAGGCCTCTTGTCAAGGTACAACTTCAAATATGCCTTTCAATTGATCATAATTAACAACAATAATTCCATGAGAAAATAAGAATATCATACATGCCAATACAGGCCCAAGAATCAAGCACATCGAAGGGATGACCGTAGAGGTTCCCTAGTCACAGCGCACCACATCGGAATATGTAATTCTCAGTGGCTATCCTTTCTCCAGAATAGCTAGGCATAAACCACACTCCGAGTAGCGAACCCGGTAGTGGCCACTCTTCCTCCCGAATGGCTAGGCAATTACCACACTAGGATCCATAGTGACTACCCTTCCTCCCGAGTAGCTAGGCCAATCATAACAATCAAATTCATAGCATGGAAGCTGAATTATAACATAGAATCTAAATCACAATTATCTCAATGTAGTCACACCATGCATTAGCATTAAGTTTGAAAATGTTTCCACTTTTTTAAACAAAGTTCAATTGTCATAGTTTCTCATGAAAACCTCATTACCAACCATTAACCCTTATTATTGATCATCTCTTATAGAGGAAAAACAGTTGGGATCACATATACATGTATAGGGTATAGTACAATTAAGGTCTAATGTGGGCTTGGCCCTCAGACACACCAACCATGATAAAAACATGAATTAGGGTTTCAAAATATGAGAAGTTCACCTTTCTATTAAATAAAGAACTTTTGAAAAGAAGTCATGCATTCCAAAATAACATTTTCAAAAGAGACATACCTTAATTAAGCCTTATGTAATTCAATAATTTACTTTTACAACGGAGAACACCCAAAATCCTAGCTTGGGTCACCTTGAGAAGGATTACTTTGCAAACCCTAGGTTTTTCATTCAAGAATCATGTTAAGAGTCATGGGTTTAATGCTAGAATTGATTAATAATGTTAAAGATGTTCTTACCTTTATGTTAGGAGATGTGGATAAAAGATTTTAGTCCTTAGGGTTTATGGGAATGAGAATAAGTCATAAAATTAACTGAATCCCGCTATTTATATACACAGCTGGTGGCTGGTGAAATACAGCTAGAAATACGGACCGTATTTCAATATGCGGGCCATATTTTCTAGTCGTGTTTAACAATAATGAAAACAGTAAGTAGTCTTAGGGAACAGATGAAATACGTCTAGAAATACGGACCGTATTTCAAAATACGGGCCGTAAACTCGGGCCGTATTTTATGATAGTCACAAACAATGAGCCACCTAAGAAGGTGGGTGAAATACGCCCAAGGTATACGGACCGTATTTCAAAATACGAGCCGTATTCTTGGCCGTATTTTACATTTGACAAAAACAGTAAAGTCCAATTCTCCAAGACACTTTCACACTTAACTCGGATCTATGGAGTGTTACACTGCAGCTCTGATATGTTTGAGAATGTTTGTAGTCCCACTTTGCAGTAGCAGTACTGATTGAAAATTTCCCTTGCAAAACGGCAGCATGTCATCAACAAAGCACATATGATTCAACCTCAAGCTTCTACATTTTGTGTGAAATTCAAAGTCAGGCTATTCCTCTACTTTGTCAGCACTCTGGTAAGGTATTCCATACATATGACAAAGAGCAAGGGGATATTGGATCCCCTTGTCTAAGTCCCCTTTTACTTTTAAAGTTCCCATATACCCCTCCATTCAATGCTAGACTGTACTAAGTTGTAGTGGCACATTGCATTATCCACCCTATAATCTTCTGAGGAAAATTTAGTGCTTCTAGCATCTCCTTTACAAAACCCCATTCTATTAAAGCATATGCCTTCTTAAGATCAATCTTAAAAAGGCAACTTTGAGTTGTATTCTTCCTCTTGTACAATCTCACTAAATCCTGACAGATTAATATATTTTGCACAATGGTTCTTCCTTCTACAAATGCACTTTATGTATCTGAGATTATTATTAGAGGCAAGATTGGCTTCAGCCTGTTACAAAGCACTTTAGCTATTACTTTGTAGATTGTATTTCAACATGCAATAGGTCTAAAATCCCCCACCTCTTCCACATGTTTACTCTTAGGAATCACAGTGATCAGAGTGGTGTTTATAATTTTCAGCATTTTCCCTGCTCTAAAGAAGTCTTGTACAGCTGCAGTTACATTAGTCCCTACCACATCCCAGCTATCCTTGAAGAATTGGCTACTATACCCATCTGGGCCAAGTGCTTTGTCACCATGTATTGCCCATAATGCTTTCTTGATTTCTTCATCAGATATAGGTTGTATCAATTGCATCTTATGTTCCTCTTACACTACAGGCCAAGTCTGACTAGTCTTGGGCACACTTTTGTCCTGTCCTCCTTGCTAGATCCTAGAAGCTTAGTGTAGAAATCAGTGAAAGCATTAGCTACCTCTTGTGGTTCAGTTTGTTGTTGTCCCTGGCTATCCTTTATGGTAAACACCCTGTTTGCATTCCTTCTTGCTTTAAGCATGGCATGAAAGAATTTAGTGTTCTAATCTCCTTGTGTCAGCCATTGCACTTTGCTTTTCTGCCTCAAGAATATATCCCTAGCCTTGTTCCACTTCAAGCATTCTTGTGCAAGCCTCTTTTCTTGAGTAATCAAAGCAGCATCTCTGGGTTGGATTCATGTATTAGTTAGGAGGGATTGTAAACTGGTAGCCAAAGTGCTGAATTTTATACATAGCAACTAAAAGACTACCAAACACGGTGCTACTAGTTATGTTGGTCTTAATACATAAATTATTCACTTCCTAACTGTAATTACCAAACGACACCTTAGTCAACCCAGTGCCGCTATCGGCAGCGATTGCGGATGCGCACGTACTATAGACCACTTTAAACTATATAGAAGAAATTGCACGATTTGTCCCTCAAATGGGCTGGTCTTTAATTTTTGCCTTCTAATGGGCTTGTCTTTCATTTTTTGTTTTTTAGCGATCGAACTTGTGTCTAGTGAGACATAAGTTCTTTAACGGCAAAAGTCATGCGGGACATAACTTGTGGGATATTATGATGCGGAAATAGAAACTTATGTCCCGCGAAAAGTTATTTGTTATGAGGAGCAAAAATTAAAGACCAACACATAATAGGGGTATAAGTGCCGGTGACCTTTGACAACGGACCAAAAGTGCACCAATTTGATAAACAGCAAGGACTATTGATATCCCATGTAAAAGAACAAGAATGATTTTGAGTCTAAGTCCAAAAATAAAGGACTACTTTGAGATTTTTCTCGACTTAATTATAACATGCACAGATAATCCTCAATACATGATCCCAAGCCCAATAACATAAATACATGTCCCCCGAAAGGGACTACATCAGGATATCTTTTACTCCCCTTATCCTAATTTAATTGTCTTACTTTTTTTTTAGTTTGTCTTAAAAGAGTGTTTCTTTCTATATTTAGTAAGTTGACAATTCAAACATCTTATATGACAAGTTTATAATCACAAGATTCAAGGACATTTTAGTACATTATACTCATATTTAATTTAGGACTACAAGATTGGAAAGTTTCTCTTTATTTCTTAATTATATTCCGTGCCAAGTCAAACTAAGGCACTTGAAAATTGGGACGGAGGGAGTAATAAAAATATTGTTACAAATGAAAGAATGATGAAACAAAATGCAAAATACAAAAAAAAGATCAAATAGATACATTCTTGAGCCGAGGGTCTATTCTTGAGTCGAAGGTATCGAAAACCACCTCTCTATCCCTCAAAGGTAGGGTAAGATCTCCGTGGGATCACATTGTGTACGTTGTTGGCTTGTTGCTGATTTCGTCGTCGATCAATTATCAGGATATAAAAGAGATAAAAGAAGATTGTTCTGCTGTACAAGACTCAAGTCTAATGAGTTAGCGTACTAAACCTGTTAAGATATAAGCTCACATTTAATGCGCTTATATTTAGGTAGCCATGGCAACAGAAAGAGAAACACTGGAGGCTTTTTGGCTGAAGGCTCTGCCATAGGAAGGAAGATGAAGAACAACCCTCTTTACCCTACCGGCAAAGTTCTTTTGCTTGACGGTACTGGCACTGAACGCTCTGCCTCCAGTGCCAGGATTAGGAGTAGGAGTGTGAACAGGATTGTAAAAGGATGGTAACAATAGATGTCTGTTTATTTTCCATCTAGTAACTTCTCCTCCTTTTTCTTCCTTTAGAATCCTGGCTGTGACTTCTTGTGGTATGGTGCTTAACAGAACAACTATTGTTATGGTTGCTATTATAATATTGCTACCTAGAGATCTCATGTTTATGATTATACAAAAAGCCACGTACTACATTTGTTTGATGACCGAGTGCTTAATAGGGGCCTATTTATATGCATGAAACATTGAAACTGGGATGAGGTAGGAGGATTTAGAGTTGTTGTCCTGGAAAATGGTTTTCCTTTTTATTGACTGTTGACGAGAAGGGTTTATATAATAAAAATAAATTGGAAATTGAATGGGTCACGGCCTACCAAGGAGAGAAATGATTTTGAACACTCTTCCATACAAATGACGGGCAATATACGTAATTACTATCTAATTTTAGAGTAACCAGCTACCAGTGAATTGATATGAATTGTTAATCTTGTTACTAAGAGCAATGAACTATTTTTTATTACTTTTTTCATAATTATTTTCCGAAATTTTAGAGTAATCGTGTACCAATTAATTGTTCAAAATTCGATTGAATAAAGATAGGCGTGTCAATTTGACACCATGGACTTATCATTCGAAATCTTACTTCAACAGTCAAATAACGCTTATCATCACATATCTCGAATTATGAATTGTGATCCTCCAACAAATTTTTAGCCCATTACAATTTTTTTTTACTTTTTTGACAATTTTACAAGAGATCTTTATTTTTTACACATAAGAGATCTGAAAAGGTCATTTTCTTCCATTCAAATTATAAGAGGACAAGAGATCTTATTTACTCCAAAATATAAGCCAACTTAATAAAAACTAAATGAGTAAAACTTAGTCCAAAAGGAGCAACTATTATTTGGTACATGTATTTCTAATTACCATTCTCTTTACTCATGTTCTTTGAGAAAAACTGCACTGCTATATTAACACAATGAAATAGAGTAATTGTTAAGACATTAATAGTTGAAATTGCTGACGACTACTATTATTTGGATCATCGGGATGTTTGAAATATTTGCAAGTTGAACAAGACAACATTTTACTAGTATTTATGCATGTGTTTTTATGCTACAAAGACTAGACAATTAAGAAAAATAGCAGGATTAATTCAACTACTAAATTCCGCAGCCAACAATTTAATAGAAACCGTGACTGGATGAGGAAGTCCGCAGGCCACTGAAGTTTTACAACAATTTATACATGCCATGTATCTCACTAATTTCTGTTTCCAGGAACCTACTTCAATAGCGCAGCCATTAACACAAAGGCTTCGAAGTTGACTTCAAACTTGTACTACGTTTCCTATTCTATACTCTATCCATTCAATTTATGTATCTTGCTTTCCTTTTTAATTTGTGACCGTATTCAATTCAAGTGAGTGTCTTCACTTCAAGAGCAAAATACTACTAGTAATGTAGATAACCTCATTTGTATAAAGAGTTCAAATATATAAACTCAATGCCTCTGTGAACGTCAACAATGGCTCCTAAAGTGACGGTCAAATAAATAGCAAAGAAGAAACGACAAGCAAAGTACAGATCCCCCTAAAAACAAAAACAAAAAATCAGGGAGAGAAGTAGTAATTTACAAGCAAAGTATAACTCGCTACCAGATTCATCATATTTCTCTCTAACCAGGCACAACCTAGGCAGTATGGATATAAGCTCAAAAAACGCTTCATTTATTGCAGCACATACTGTGACGAGGAAAGAAAACTGGACGAAAAGGATTAGTTCAAATGGCTAAATACATATGGCAGAAGGATCAACAAGTGACCATAAGGTGCACATTTCCCTGTCCCTCACTCTCTGTGGTCTTAGTTGTCTTTCAGGCTGGCTGCATCATTCTATTTAATTCCCGACGAGCAAATTTGTTTGTTCTAGTGTACCAAGACGTTACTATTTCCTCATCACACACGCATAAAGCAGGATTCAACCCCCTTTTTTTAAATCTGAATTGCAACTCTGGTCAGACAAAGAACCATTGCTGTATAACTAGAACTGCTACCAGAGGTGGAAAGGTGTACCGTGCACATTTAACTTATCGCTCATAACAACCCAGGCAACAATGACAGAAAAGGACCCTCCCTTCCCCCCCCCCCCCCCCCCCCCACAACACCCACCCTTGGGAGTGGTGTTGCGGTTGGATGATAGACTAGAACACAACATGAAGCCAAAGCACAAAAGGTTTCCGACCGGATGGTTGGAGCTAATTTCATATTCACGTGTGTCTATGTACATACGTGTCTCTGTGTGATTGCGTACACAAGTGTGAAAGAGAGGGAGAGCAAAACATGGAAGTGTCTCGTAGAAGCAATTGATAAAGGAAAGAAATAGAAATAAGAAGAGTTACATTTATTACAGTTAAGCATTTACAGCACTAATTCTGACAATAAGAACATGTCAATGGAAGCTATACAATACCATTCACAATAGGTAGGAGAATCTACTAAACCAAATAACTGCTTCATAGGCACACCAACGGAACAATATAAATCTACAGACGAATGGTGCACATAACTGCAGTTTTGAAATCCAAAGGGTGATGAAAAGGTGGCTTTGTAGTGACAGACCTCCATGACTTCTTCCTAGGATGGTATATTTGTATAAGAATAGTTGCTGGCATATTTGCTGACCTTTTCTGCCTTCTTAATCTTTGGCACTCCTTTAATTTAAACCCACTTAGATGAGTCATCACATGCAGCTCCCCATCCAATGCAACAAAGCCAAATGATGCTTCATCAGATGTTTTCCTTGGCAAACTTGTTTCCTTTATCCAACTGTTGGAAGCCATTTTATACCTACAGTTGCAGCAAAGGACGAGAAAATGTAAGATAAGAAACACAAGACCTTCATGTGGACACTGACAACAACAACAACATAGCCAGTGAAATCCCACAAAGTGGGGTCTAGGGAAGGTAGAGTGTACGCAGACCTTACCCCTACTTTGGGAAGTAGAGAGGCTGTTTCCGATAGATCCTCGGCAATTTTTATTTTTTTTATATTATTATTTTTATTTTTTTATTTTTTTTGGAGAAAGGTAACAATATCATCTGTACTGACACTTGACCAGATTTCCAAGTATTGGATAACTAATAGAGTATAGTTGGTGGCCACAGGGCAATCAAACTCCACAGATTTTGTTAAGCTAATTTAGGGTTCAATATAAATTGGACGAAGCAGATGCATGCATATTACCAAGAACTATAAAGTTATCTTTCGAAAAGAAATCCTGAATCTCAACATCAAATAACCCAAAGTTTCAAGTTTTATCATGAGCTATAACCGAAAATACGTGGATACGCTTCTAATTTAGAATCTTACTAAAAGCTACTCATTAAATCTGAAGACTTCATGATAGTTGCGAACACATTCACACAATAAATAAAAGGCTAAATATGTAGATAGCTCCTTAAACTTGGCACATTTTGTAAGTTGATACTCTAAGTTAACTCCGGACCAAATAGACACTTTTACTTGACAAAAGTGTCTCCTGAACACTTACATCTACAAGAGTGTGTGCGTGAATAACACTCGCCGGTGAAGTATTAAATAGTCAAATTAACTAATGACATGTGTAATTATAAAAAATGCCACATGGTAATTATATTTTTTAAAACAACAGAATAACAAGAACAAAATAAGAAAAACCTTTTCTACCCGTTTTTCTCTCCTGCCTTGATTACATTCCATCTTTACTCCAAAAATCACAACCAAGACAGATCCTCAACCGCCCATCATCTTCTCCACCACCACTTTTAGCCTCCTCCATTAAATACCACAATCTTAGATACTCAGGAACTCTATACGGGTGGTGCTTTAATTTTGGAAAGGAAGGAAAGATTAAAGAAAAATAGAAGAGGAAGGAGAGGAGTCACCAAATTGGTTTCAGAGATGGCTAAGAATCTTATAGGTACAACATTACACAAAATAGTGGCTTTCTAAATGTCTGCGTACTCTTGATTGATGATTAGCATGGGTCCCTGATGATTTTATCTCCATAAAAAGTATAGTATGGTTATTGATTAATTATTTTCAAATAATTTACTTCCCTTTGCAAAACCATAGAGATATGAATAACTACAGATTTTTGGGAAGCTCCGGCACTTGTTTTCCGGCCAAAAATGGAGGTGATTAGCATTGAGTTGCCAAAGGGGGAAGAGTGGGGCCCACATAAGAAAATCAATCTAATTCTAAAATAAAGGAAAAGGAACGCATAATTAGGTCCTCGCGCGAACAGATTTAAGTGAAACACATTTAATTTGCCATGTCGGCACAAGGTGTTCACGAGAGACTTGACAATAAAAGTGTCTATTTGGTCACTAGTAAACTTAGAGTGTCTAACTTACAAAACGTGCCAAGTTTAAGGGGCAATCTAGATACTTAGCCTAAATAAAATTTAAAAAGGAAACAAATATACTCAACTAAGACGAGTTATTTTTTTTCGGTTTGCTATACCGTCCTACGTTACAGGATCTATCGCCATCTTCCACGCACGCCAGTGGTGCACCCAAGATACATTAATTTTAGCAACCCCGGAACAAACAAGCTACATTCAGATCAACCACTTTTTTTTACCCCTCCCACAGGAGCTTCCCCTTTTTGCTCCCTTGGTGACACGAACCCACAACCTTCGGGTAGGAGGTGGAGGGTGCTTACCATCTAAGCAACCCCTCTTGTCATTCAGATCAACCGCTTACTCATACTCCTTAAAATAAAAAAGAAATGTAGACACATTCCAGCATAAATAGTATGACTCAAACACGAGAGCTTGGCATCTTCAAGTTCATGTTATAATATTTACAATGTGCTGTTCTATACCTATCTAACAGTTAATTCAACATTTTGTTGCATCACTATTCCACTATTCATATACCAACAAAGTGGAATGAAGTTTCCAAATTACAAGCAATAAAACAGGACAAGTGAGTATTCTTGCATTTCAGGTCGATACACACCCACTCACACATATATACTTGTTAACTGTGGTTCAGGTAGATAGACGAGAAATATTTATTCCTTGTAAAAGAAGTGAACTGAACCAGTTTCATTAAAGAAATTAATGATGTATAATTTCCACCAATCCTTTTTTTGCTCATACCCGAGGAAAAATCTACATGATGTCGAATAATGATTTATTTGTTGCCATCAAAAACTTTCCAAACCCACGTCTGACAATGAGTCATAAACCAAATTCACTTGCCCCTACACTTAGTCCCATTCACTAATATGGTGTTCAATAGAGGAATCAAATAAATGTTGCAAACACAAAAAGGACAAAAAAAAAAAAAAGATTATGCAGCAAATGTTGATTAGAAGCTGAAAAGAGATGAGCTCCTTTTCTAGAGGCTAACACCACTCGTACATGAGCAGTTTTTTTTTTTTTTTGGGGTACTTTTATGTGCAGTTTATACCGAGCTTTATATCATTGGGCAGATTAGAGGCTGATTTTTTTTTTGATTTTTTTTTTTTGGTAAACTAGGGAACTCGCGACCACTACCCTATGGGTGAGCTCTGGGTAAACCCCACTCCTAGTGCAATAGCCCGCAAACCACACAAGAGATGTAAACCGCACTAGGCAAGCCCCATGTAACGATGTCAGACTGAGAAGGTTATTGGTGAGGGGAATTGATCCCAGGTCTCCCATGTGGGAAACCACTCGCTGAACCAATTCAGCCACCCTTGCAGGTAAAGCAATTTGAAATTGAATTATAACCCTCAGCTTAGCAAAATTGCTTCCCGCAAACAATCGAAAAACAAAAATCAAATACAAAGTAACTGGAACTACATCCGTGTATTCATATTTGCCACTCAATTTCAGTGCTATAGTAGTAACCTGTGCAAAATAAAGGTGAATATATTAGTCCTTTTTTAAGAAAACTAACTGCTGCATTTAATCAAAGATGTGCCCAGATACAACTGTATCAAAGACTTTTTGGACAAGATGACGTCCACATAAATGTGACGGAAAAAAAAGGAGTACGAAAACATTCTTTCTATGTTCTTGGGGGTCTGAAGAGGAAATGCCAAGGGAACTGATGATGCATATTGAAAGAAGATTGGAGGATATAGCAAACCAACTGAAAGGAGAACTGACAGATAAAAAGGAGGGAAACAATAACAAGAGCACGAGATCCAAAGATTAGAGTACAGAGTCATAACAACAATTGCAACAAAGGTAAGAGATCATTTAGGGAAGTAATGTACGATGGATTTGGTTTGATCTTGTGTCATTAATGTTGATCACGAGTGATACCCTGTTGGTGGCATTTTTTTTATTTTTTTTTGGTAAGGTAAGTAAATTTTATTGAAGCAAGTGCCAGGAGATATTGCAAAACAGAAGATTACAGAATCACAAAAGTCTCCAGGAGGCATTTACAACCAGTCATCTGAATGAGTCAACGTAAGGCATTTGGGGACTAACTATTTGAGACAAAAATACTAACAAGCTTTTCTTTCTTGGCTTTTGGTTGAGAGCAGTTTTGCAACAAACAAAACGAGAAGAATTTTTTTTTATTGTTATAAGTTGTAGAGTGAAAATCAGCAGCAAGAAGATTCTGTCAAAATGTGCAGAGCTACATCATGAATTGTGTAATGAGCCTAGAAAGTCAATCATGGCATACATATCGACAAAGATGAAAATAATTTGGTAGACGGCAAAACCGGGTCAAATCCCAGTAACGACAAAAAAAGTGAAAAGTGAGTATACCCATCTGTCTAAACATTAATGAGAGAATCACCCGATATCTCCGCTCATAGGAAGTAGTGGGTAACCGGTTAAGTCGAGGTGCGCGCCAAACTCGCTTGGACACCACCGTTATCCAAAAATATTAAACCAAACGCCACTTTACTGACTTAAAAACTTTTAACAATTAAAAAACCGGAAACATATATCACAAATCAGGGCATCAAACAAACATATCAAATTGGCGCGTAGTGCTTAATCTCTTGCACTACTTGGTTACCCACCCCTTTCCCCTGCCATAACTCTGTTAATCAAGCCGAACAACAAAATACACAACACTGAGGTCACATATTACACCAAAATCGACTCTTGGATGCATAATGAATCAGACTTGTCATAGCAATGTGCAATAAGCTACCATAGATGTGTGGTTCCTTAATTTACCGAGTTCCAGTCAATCAACCAAACCTCAACGTAAACTAGTTGGTGTAAGTTGTATGAATCCTCTATGTCAATTCCATTCTTTTCGGGTGCATATCATTCCAATACCACTAAACAATTCGTTTTTAAAGCTTAATTAAAGATTCCCTGAAACTAACAGCTTCATAAAGCTCACACTTATAAATGCATAACAAGATGCTTCAAATTTATACCTGAAAATATCACCTCGGTCGAGCATGAAAACTGCAGGAACGTCCGAACACTCATCTTCTTCAACCACGACAATCTTTCCAAGCCTCCACCTTTCCCCTTCTGCCCACATATCCCCAAGCTCCCTCCACTTACCACCACCACCATTCTTCATTTCCATCACTACAACATCCCTATAATACTGATCCACAGGAAACACACGCGACACTGTCCTCGACTCACCATACCCACCCATCACCCAAAACTCATCCCTCTCCTTCTCCTTCTCCCTCTCCTCCCCATTCCCAACGAAAAACCCAACACACCCCGCTCTAAACCTAGGCAACCCGTCCAACGGGACCCACTCATCTTTCCCAATATCATACATTTCCACTGAACTCATCCTACTACCCGCTGCCCCAAACATCGTATGTCGCGACCCACCACCCGCCACTACAATCCTATCCATACTACGCGTCGCAGCACACGCGAAACTACCCCTCGGGTTGATCATAGGTGATAAAGCTTCCCAGGAAAAACTCACAAAATCAAACCTAAACACAGATGATGAAGGACATGGATAATCAAGAGGGTAAGACCTTGAATCAAATAGTGAACCACCTAACACATACAAGTAAGAACCAACACAAATTGAAGTAAAATTACAAAGACCATACACAGAAGGGTTACAAGGCATAGGTGGAAGTGAACACCAAGCAAGATTTATGGGGTCAAACAGATAAGGTGAAGAAATTAAAGGGTCTTGTGGGAAAACACAAATTAAAGGCGATGTGAAGAGTTTTTTTCTTAGAGAAATGATGGATTTTGATGAGAAAAAATAGTTCCATGATTTACAAATGATTTTAAGACGTGAATGATGAGAATAAGGAATGAAAATTAGTATTAGTGATGCTAAATCATTTGGCAAACCAGGGATTATTGTTGGGTTTAGGGTTTGTAGTTGCAATTCTTGATTTGCCATCACTTAATCTGAATGAACTATGTAACAATTTTGGTTTTTCTTTTTCTTTTTCTTTTTTTTTTTTTTATGTACAGATATATATATATATAAACATAGACAGGATGAGAATCCTGTCCAAAACACACAGTTTTTTGTGCTATGTCATGTATGGCGGTTGTGGGGATTTGGGGACAATTGAAGTAACAGGGATAGTCGCTAGTTGTGGAGTTTGCTTCTTCTTCTATGAACTTTTTGACTTGAGGAAAAAAAATAAGAAAAATATACACACAAACTTTTGACTTTGAGAAAAAAATAAAATAAAATATTTCTTCGTTTCAATTTGTTCCTTTTAACTTTCTTTTTAGTCCGTTTGAAAGGAATATATTTTTCATTTTATGGCAACTCTTTAATTTCAACTTTTTTCGTGGCATGTTTAAGATCACAAAATTAAAAGACATTTTATGACATCCTACCTATCTTAAGATCACAAGATTCAAAAATAATTTTTTATTTTCTTAAACTCCGTGTCATTTCAAAACCAAATAAACATATTTGAAACGGCGGAATACAAAAATACACACGAATGATACAACAAGAAAACTTTTGACTTTGAGAAAAATAAAAAATAAAAACAATACTCTCTCCCCTTCAATTTATTTGTCTAGTTTTGATTTGGCATGGATTTAACAAAATACTACTTCAAAATAAGTGTCACTTTAACAAATCAGGTTCATCAAGAAATCAATAAATTTAATGTGAATTTTACTAAAACACCCCTATTTATTAGATGCTTTTGGAGAATTGAGCAATATTAAAGAGGACTAATTATTTAATGCTAAGGGCATAATTGGAAACACCTGGCAATTTATATTGAATTCTTAATTAGGTGACACTTATTTTGGAATAAATTTCTTTTGTTAAGGCGACACTTATTTTGGGACGGAGGGAATAAAAAGACTTTTAAATCAAGTGGCTTTAAGTTAAAGATATGTAAATATCCCAAAGTACGTTTTAATCTTGTGTTCTTAAAGATGGTATGTGGAAGGTTGGAACTAAAGAATTGTCAAAAAGGAAAAGAGACATTTTTTTCAAAAGGGACTAAAGAGAAAAGTAAGATAAACAAATTGAAAATGAGGGAGTAAAATAAATATATACAAAACACATTTAAAGCAAAACATATATTCTGATTCCTCAAAATCTCAGTAAGTGATTGTGGTTGACAGTGTGAATTTTACACTTAGCATAGTATCTTTTTAGTTCTATTTGGAATTGTTTTCCAATCTTAATTATAACAATCCACGCATTATTACTAATCGCATAACAATGATCTGTGTATTATTATTCACTGCATAAATAATATTCACACTATAATGCATGTAAAATTAAACTGTAACAATGACCTCTTTTGTTGTATGGTATTGCCGACTTCCTTTCCATTACTTCATGAACCAAAACAACCAAAAAAAGTGCATATTGTTATTTATCTGAGAGAATATCTAGACTAATTCATTCGTTGGAAAAAGTAGACTCATACCCTATCAAAATTTTCAGTAAAACTAGATTTCCTTTCTCTATTGTCTTGGCAACTAAACCTCGAGTAACACCAGTGGCCAAGGGAAATTGTATCCACTTAAAAAGGAAAGCAAATACTCCCTCCGATGATACTGGATTTTGTTGGGAACGTCTTGGAGCTTGAATATCAATTTCGGAGGTGGATTTGAGATGAATTAATTTGAACTGAATTTTAGATTGAAACGTGAGGTTGGAAAAATGACTCCATTTGTATATCCTCATTGCATCCCGTGTATATCCCCATATATGAGTATATATCACAGCGTATATCTGTTTATCTTCTGTATATCATGTATCTCCATTAAAATTTTATACGTGTGATATACAAGATATACACATGTCACAGCGGTGTCCATCAAAGTTTGTGTGTGATATACAATGATAAATAGACACAATATAAAATGTAATACATGTTGGAAAGGCATTTTCTAGGTCTGATATTTTACTTGAAACAAGTTCAAATCACTTCTAATCTTCCTCAAATTTTGTATATAATCTCGTCCAGATATTTCCAACCAATTCAAACAACACGCACCCATGCCTCCTAATCCAAGCAGCAGCAGCAGGAGTAGAAGGAGGTTGAAATTTGCTTTTTCGTTTTTTTTCTCTTGATTTTTGGTTTTTGGCCTTCTTTGATCTGAGATAATAATGGTTACATTAACTTCTCGGAGGGAATATATATTTCTAGCATGAAAGGAGGAGAATGCCAAAAATAAGGAAGAGAATATCGAGTTTCCTATTAGATTGTGGATTATAATTGGAAATGGCTATACAGTGCTATTTATTTGGGTTCAATTGCTAAACCTAATCTTTGACCAAAAATATGTATTGATAAATGCGTAGGGTTGTATATAGATGTCGATATCCCATCTTATGGGATGCTTGGCCACAAGTTTCAAAAGTTTTATAATCACACAAATGTTCTGTCATATTTTAAACCACAAGTTCCAAAAATAAAATCATTCCATCTTTCTTAGACCCCATACCGATTCAAATTATGTCACAGAAATTAAAATGAAGCGCATAGCCGCATAGTATTTTAGCGAGAAAAGGCCATAAATAGTCCCTTATCTATGGGAGTAGATCTAAAATGGTCCCTTAATTATACACTTACCGGTTTTAGTCCTTTAACTATCCAAAAACTTATCAAATTTGGTCTCCGTCTATTTTTTTATACAAACAGCGTACAAACTCATAAACCTTCGTGAGATTAATCGTTAAATCATTCCTCAGACGGATTGCGTCGGTTATTTTTTGCAAAACAATGCGCGAAAAAATATAATTATTTTTTATATTATTTTATAAAATAAACCGATGGAGTCCATCGGTTTTTTATTTTTATTTTTTTTATAAAAAAACCAACGGAGACGGACTCCGTCGATTTTTAGAGCGAAAAAACAGTATAAATTAAATCAATGTAAGTATATGACCAAAAAATATCAGTGGTCTAGTGGTAAAGCCCTTTAATGCCAAGGAACATACCCGGGTTCGATTCCAAGTTCCTACATTTCATTCTTTAATTTTCAAAAAAAAAAAAAAAAACCGACGTGAGACCGTCTGTTTTTTTTTTTTTTTTTTTAACAAAACCAACGGACTGGGTCGGTTTTCTGTCGATTTTAACCGACGTAGTCCGTCGGTTACGAAAAGTGAGAGAGAACTTGAGGAAAAAAGTTGAGGTTAAAGAATGAACTTAAGGAAAAAGAAGCAGGGAGAAAAAAATATAGGTCTGAGGAATGGTTTAATGATTAATCTCACGAAGGTTTATGAGTTTGTACGCTGTTTGTATAAAAAAATAGACGGAAACCAAATTTAATAAGTTTTTGGATAGTTAAAGGACTAAAACCGGTAAGTATATAGTTAAGGGATCATTTTAGACCTACTCCCATAGATAAGGGACTATTTATGGCCTTTTCTCGTATTTTAGCTATAGTATATGGATTTACTTCCTTACAACTTTTAAACCTTTTTTCTTCATCTGATGTATTAAGGGAGTGTTCAGCCCGTGATAAAAGTTGGTGGTGAGAACAATATCTCTTATGTGAAATTGGTTGTTAATATTTACAGTGTTATTATTACACCTCGTGGTTTTGTGCTTTGAGATTCGCCGTGTGTTATTGGTTCTAGTCTTGGATACGGGGGTTATCAAGGTTAAATGAGATTAGAGAAGTTTATCTTACAGCTATAAAGGGTTAAGTTTATGTTTAGTAGGTATTGGAAGGATAAAAGGTTGAACAAATCAGCGAGAATATGTTTTCAAGAAAAGTGGGTTTTACGGTTGGATATACGGACCGTATAATTTTTATGGACCGTATATCTGGCTGACCTCCACCGTAAATCGATCCCAGAAAAGGGTGAACCACTAGTGGGATTTTACGGTCCAATTATACAAACCGTATAATTTTTACGTTTCGTAAAGTTGACCATAAATCCCGGTCGGCCCATATTTTTAAGTTATATATATATCCGACCCTTACTCATTTTATTTCATTTTCAACATTTCCCAAGTTCTTGAGAGCTCTAGAACCTTCTTCCAAATATATTTAACCAAACCCAAGTGAAATCAAGGATCAAGAGACAAAAATCAAGAGATTCAAGTGTTGGGAGGCTCACTAGGGTTTGTAAAATCCAAGAATTCCTTTGGTGTTGAAGTTGGGGTTTTATTCAAATGGAATAAACTGATCCAAAGATCATCCTTATATGATAAAAGGTTAGTTTTCACATCTCTTACATGTTATTAAGAATGCTTGGTTGTTGAACAACTTGAGTGAGGGAAAAAAGTGGAAGAGGAAGTTCAAATATGGATTTGATGATTTTTTGAGTAGTAAATTAACTTGGGTTATAATTGTTAGAATGTTTTGAGTATAATCTTGTTATGAGGGGAAATAGTGATGACGAGGGAGTGTTGTATGCAAGTGTACAAAGGGTTGTGTTGAAGTTGTTAATATAAATTGATTATGAGAATGAGTTTTGAGATTTAATTGAATATAACTACTTGGTTATGATATTGTGGATGTTGTTATTGTTGTTTGGGAGTTGTTTTGGAATTTGATAGAAGTCGATGAAATAGAGGAAGTGCTGCCCAAATTTCGTTAGCTCGTCAATTATTCTAGTTTGAATTTAAGAGTATTTTTAAGACATCTTAGTATGCATCCTCTTGAATGTAGATTTTTCGGACTTTGGAGGAGAACGTTAAGTAAATAAGGATATGAAAAGGTTTGTAAGGCTAACCCTTCCTTTAAAAGGCATGATTTCCTTATTGTGAATCCATTTAACATATCTGAAATGTCCTATTCCTAAGAAATGCTAGAAGTTCATGTCTTTCGAGATTCTTAAGATATTATTGATAAAAGCTCTTTATAGAGGTGATAATAATGACGATTATGATGATGATTTCAATTCTAGAGATGCCAAGCTTAAAGTTCTTAATGTTCTCATGATACTATTGAGCTTGTCACATGATTATCGATTGTATCCATTGTTGTTGATCTCATCTTATAATGGTTGTTCTTCCAGGGTGAGATATGGCAATGATGATGATTCCATAATAGAAATCGGGGTTTACCAACCTTATGTCACCCCGATAGAGTTGTAATGTTTCCTTTGGATACTCATGTATGTCATATATGTATGTAGATATTTTGTGACACTGAGCTTATATGGCTAGGTATGATATCTATTGCGCGCACACCACTGCAGTTGGGTACGGACAACACCGAGCCTTGTTATAGCCGGGTATGGATGACACCGAACCTGCATGGTCGGGTATGGTATCATTATATGTATATGTATATGTATGGAATGTTTCCTTAGAAAAAGGTTAAGTAAGCATGATGAACGTCTCAAGAGGTATAAATGGTCGTGCTATCTTATCCTATCTTTCATGTTTTTATCATGTTACTATTCCTGCCTTACATACTCAGTACATTGTTCGTACTGAGGTCTTTTTGTTTGTGGACGCTGCGTTCATGCCGCAGGTAGACAGGGAGACAAACCAGACCTTTAGGCTGCTTCATCAGTGATTGCATAGAGGTGCTCCATTTGATCCGGAGCTGTAATAGTTGGTTTTATTCTTTTGGTGTACATATATGGGCATGGCGGGGTCCTATCCCGTCTTTACGATTTTATGTACTCTTCGTAGGGGCTCGTAGACAGCTGTGTATAGCTAGGTATCTCTCAGTTTTGTCGGCCCATATTTTGTATATCATTTTGATAGCCTTGTCGGCTTGTGTATATATGGGCATAGTTGATGATATTTATATAGAATGGTGCCTTAGTCCGATAAACTTTGTGTTATCAATGCATGCTAATTACGAGTTAGCCATGTGACTCACCTAGATATGATTATGAAAGTATGGTGAGAGGTGATCGGCAGGTTGGCTCCGGGTGCCCGTCATGGCCCTCCGGTTGGGTCGTGACAGTTATATATCAGGTTTTTCTGCAGCAAATATCTAAGCATGTGTTATCCCACAAAAACGCCTATATATGCCAAGAAAGGGACTTGCACTTGAAATGACCTCATATTCAGTTGCTTTAGTTGTATTTCATGTATATACTTGTAATGCTATGTTATTATGCACACATATGCACTATTAGCGATTTCCAAAGACTTATTACCTTAGGGATAGGCAGGGAGAGAAAGCGGATGATCTTACTGGTCTTTTAGATCGACTCATAGTTACTGCATGAGGGCAGATACTATAGAGGGAGATCCAGGTGCTAAGCAGCAATTCTAGCTTTGTCATCAGTCCTTCTTGTTAGAGGCGGATCCTGGACTTTGTTTTTTACGTAATTTTCAAATATTTTCGGGTTATACACGTAATCCAGTTGCATGTTTTATGTAATCTTCAAATATGTAAATTTTATTTCAAAAAATTTAAAATTTAAAATTTTGAATTTCGAGAAGTGAATAATGTCACATAAATTGGTATAGAAGAAGTACGGACTATAAAACAGAAGTAAGAAGTAAGAATTAATAAAATATAATAAGTTAATAGTAGGAGTAACTTATAAGAGAGAGCTCATAAGGAAAAAAGAGTTAGCAGCAAATAAAGAAAAAGAAAGAAAGAAAAAAGAAGCAAAATAGGAAAAGAAAATAAGGAAAAATGAGACCGAAATTAGGCCCGGAGGATTCGAACCCAGGCGCTGGGGACGGATCATGTAGGTTTGTGCCAGTGGCACCAAAACAGCCGTTTGTATAACAAGTGACACTTTTTGTATTGATACTAATTTGCATATACGAGATTTCGATCGAGGTGTGTGGGTGGTGTGGCTCTGCCTCCCTCCTTAATAGATCTGTCCCTTCTTCTAGTTAAGGTGAACCACCACTAGTTCGTGGAGGAAGCTTCATCTACTAGCTGACTTTAGTATATTCTTTATTACGAGATGTGACTCGTATTTTATACTCAGATTAGTAGCTCCATGACTTAGCCTTTCAGTGGGTCAATCAGATGTTGTCCGGATATTTTCTAATGCTTCTGAATTTTATTTATATTAGAAACTTGAACAATACATATTTTCTCTTAGCTTTCCTACGCTTTCCGCATGTTCTAACTTAGAGCATTCGCCTAATGGTAGTAGCTCGTTGAATGTCCTGTCACTCCTAATGTCATATTTGGATCGTGACAACCCCGACTCCAACATTGAAGTCTCAGTCCAAATCTTTCAATGTTGTAGCTCTAGGGCTCAAAAGTAGTGAAATATACATGTTGTCCACGAAATCAGGTTTTTATACTACAGGGATTTTCACAAATGTGGACCTTTCTTCGCATTTGAGGACACTAGTCAATTTTGTAAAATTATACCTCGCATTTGCGGTCACATCAGATCTACCAAAATCTGTTGAAAAAATAAACTTGTTCACATTATATTTAATTTAGTTCATGAACTAGTAGATTAATGTATTAGGGGATACATGAATTGGTGGAAAATTCTAGATTAGTCTAGTGAGTTCTTATTCATGTACTTGAAGGATGTGAAGTGTGAAATTATTAATAGCGATGCATGTATGCTAGGCTAGATACATGGATGAATTCACCTATAAATAGTCATGTAATCTAGCCATTTGGATCAAGTCAAGTTGAATAGAAATCATCTTTCATCCATTTCTCTTCTAGTGAGTTTTGAGTGTTATTTGTGTTGTCCTGCTCTCCCAAATTTCCAACATTTAGTATCAGAGCTGGTGTGTTTGAGAGACAACAAAACGTAGAGAGAGAATGATTAACATCAATGGAACTCCATTCCAAGTTCCGATGCTCACTAAAGAAAATTATGGAAGTTGGTGCATCCGAATGAAGGCTTTGCTTGGAGCCTATGATGTCTGGGAAATTGTAGAGAGCGGCGTTGATGAAGAAGATGATGCCGCTGCCACAAAGAAGAAACCAAAAGGCACTCACACTCATCCATCAAAGTTTAGATGAAAAGATGTTCGAGAAGGTTGCAAATGCAACCAACTCCAAGCAAACATGGTATATTCTTCAAACTTCCTTTAAAGGTTTGGACAAGGTGACAAAGGTTCATCTCCAAACCTTAAGAGGAGAATTTGAATAGCTACAAATGAAGGAATACAAATCAGTTTCGGATTATATTTCAAGAGTCTTGGCGGTTGTCAATCAAATGAAGAGATATGGTGAAGAGTTGAATGATGATAGGGTCGTTGCAAAAATATTATGATCCCTAGATTCAATTTTTGTTGTCATTGAAGAGTCCAAGGACTTGGACACCATGACCATAGAAGAACTCACGGATTCTCTGCAAGCACCTGAAGAAAAGTTGAAGAAACCGAAACAAGAGTCAGTTGAACAAGCTTTGCAAGCAAAACTTTCTTTGAAGGAGAAAGATGAAAGGCGTGGCTCACAACAAAGAGGTCGTGGACGTAGAAGAGGTCGTGGTAGAGTATGAAGAGGTGGTAGTCAACCTCCGACCAAACAAAATAGAAGTCAAGACTGCAGCCAAGGAAGAGGCCGCAGAAGAGGTAGAGGATAGAGGTCAAATCAAGGAAGGTATGACAAATCAAATATTGAATGTTATACTTGTCATAAATATGGTCATTTTTCCTGGGAATGTAAAAATAATTTGGAGGAGATAAATAATTTTGTGGAGAGCAAAAAAGAAGATGAAGGTGACACTTTACTCATGGCATGTAAAGAAGAAGAAAGTGTAGAATGAAATAAATGGTACCTTGATTCCGGTGCAAGCAGCCATATTTGCGGGAAGAAGCATTTCTTTGCTGAGTTTGAGGAATTTAATGATGGCAACATCACTGTTGGAGACTCCTCAAAAGTTCAAATCAAAGGAAAAGGTACTATTTTAATTCGTTTGAAAGATGGAAGCCATTAATTTATCTCCAATGTCATGTATATACCGGAAATGAAAAGTAATATTCTGAGTTTGGGACAGCTTTTGGAGAAAAGTATGACATTCATTTGGAAGATAAAATGTTGACTATGAAAGATGAAAATGGGAGATTGTTAGCCAAAGTTCCTATGACTAAAAATAAAATGTTTGTTTTGAATCTTCAGAGAATATCCTAGATCCGCCACTGCATGTGTTCATCAAAGCAAATAGTTGGGTTGTTACAATGTGATGAGTGTTCTTTCAAACATCAAATACTTTGAAAGAAAACTTAATTTTGAAAAAACGATTAATGAAGAATTAGAAGCATATCCCTCTAATTAATCATATACTCCATCCACTTCAATTTGTGTGTCTGGTTTTAACTGGGCACGGAGTTTAAGAAAGTAAATAAGACTTTTGAATCTTATGGTCTGAAATTAAAGATGTGTAGAATATATCAAAATGTCAATTAATCTTGTGGTCTTAAACATGTCATATTGAAAGAGACATTTTTTTTAAAATGGACTAAAAAAAAAAAAGTAAGACAAACCATGTGAAACAGAGGGATAATGCCAATGTGGGGGAAGAATTAGAAGCATACCCCTAAATTCTAATCATATAGTGCCAATGTGCCACATCATAAATGAATCAACTTTACAGCAGGAGGATGCAGGCATAGGCAGCGAAGGCTAAATTAAGAATAAGCAATGCAAACGTTGTTTGTGTATACTAAATGACAGGATGATTTGGTTGAGTGCAGTAGTAGTTAAGATCAGTCACGTAGTTATCGACCGCGACATTTTCCCCAAATCTTCTCATTTAGATAATCGTTTTGTTTTAAGTTCTGACAAATACCCACTTGAGCTGGTAAGACTTTGTCAAAAGATCAAATCCTTGTACAATACCCTTTGAAAAAACCAACAACGTGACGTATGGAGTAGAAAATTTCTAGTTTTGTTTTTTAATTGCTGTTTAATTTTTGGTTTGTTATGGGAGGATTAATTTTAGTTTCATCTCTTGTTCAAAATTAATATAGGGATTGGAATTAGAGAGTGTTTACCCCGAATTTAGGTAATCAATTAAATTTATGAGTGAGGTATAGGATATGTGGTTGAGCTTTAATCTATTTGGTTGAAAAAAGATATGGATATGCTATGAGCAAGTGAATAATAATCGATGGTTTGCACTAAATGTATGTATTTAATAATATATGAATATTGCTTAATTGAATAAAGCTAAAGAAGAACACACTAAATTCGGACCAAAATCAGAGAATGAGGGGGAGATTTTATAAATTTTGCTATTACAATGTTCTAGAACTGAAGAAGTCAACCCTTGAAAGTAGGGTAATGCCCCCTATTTATAGTTTTGCCTTGTGAGCCTCATACAACATAAAGCCCTTTTGAATAAAGAAAAACCCTAAAAGGATAAGGTTGGGTCGTACGGTCTGACACCCGTACGACAGGCAGTACAATGTGGCAGAACAGTCTTAACGCGTGACAATTGTGTAACGGATCACCCGGACCAACGGCCAACGGCCACGATCAACTCGGCTATGGAGAAACCGGACCAAACGATTTCCTTCGCTTTCTTCGAATCAAGCACTTCTCCGGTCCGAAAGGAAGTCTTCATGCTCGTGCTTGTTTCTCTCTTTCCTCGATCTCCAGTCTCACCGGTCTAGTATATATCCGATTTTTACCGTATACAGAGAGACAAGTCAGAAAGGGATGACAAGACCACAGGCCTTTCGTTTATGTTTTTGCGTTTTGTCTTCTCATTCTTTTGAACCACTTTAATCCTTTTTGCCTCCTCAAAGTCAAGTCAAGGAGAAAAACCAGTCATGATTGTTTACTTGGCAACATTTCAGGAGAAAGTTTAGTATGCAATTAGAAAACGTCTAGAATGAATAAGAAGCAGATTAATCATATATGCATCTTTTATTCTTCAATTTAACTTGTGGATCCCGTCAAATTTAAACATCAACCGTTTGTAGACCACTAAAATCATTATATGGTGGAGAAGTGTGAAGAAATAATTAAGTAATTATTTAAAGTACATTCTCTAGTATACTAAATTTTTAAATGAAATGATCACACAATTTTACATCATATCATATTAGGCAGAGATTTTGAATTCAAATCTCATTATCACTCAAAAATAATTTTCTTGTGATTGGCATGCATGAAAAAGAATCAAGCTTCCATGTGAAAGGGTATACGTATTAAAAATCATATTAGGTACTCCTCCGTTCATTTTTATTTGTCCACTATTCTAAAAATAGATTTTCATTTTTATTTGTCCACTTTCGCATATCAAGAGAATAATAATTTGTTTTTCTTGTTTTACCCTTAACATTATTCATTACAAATCATTTTCCAAGTCCAATACAATTATACACCAATTAATATGGGTATCATGGTGAAATATGCACTTCATTTATTATTTTTTAAGATGTGTGTCAAGTCCATAGTAGACAAGTAAAAGTGAATGGAGGAAATAATTAAGTGTGTTCGCTCTAACATTTTAAACTTTTAAACTTTTATGGCGGTCACACAATTCGAAATAGAATCTTGTAATTAGGATGAACCAGAGCAAAGAAGGTCAGAAATTTGACAGAGAATAAAATGAGAAGCACTGATCAGAACTAGTCGGTCAAATTAAAGTAGATATTCTGATAATGAGTCCTATTAACAGGTTTTCCAACTAAACTTTATGCATTACCCAAAAAGGATGTCATGAATTTTAGAATAATGTAAGGGCAATTGCCAAGTATTTACTAATAATATATATACAAGAGTCTTTATAAATAATTCAGGCCTGCAAGTGAGTCTGAGATGGGAGCATATATTCAAATGAGGACCTAAGACCATGAAATAGTCTTTATAAAAGGCTTTTTGTTAAGATAATGCCATATGCATGCAACCAAGTCCATGGAAAAGGAGAAGAGAAAAAGCAAAATTATAGAGAATTGAGAAATAGTATGTACCCAAAGACTAACAGTACGTCTTCTTCTAGTTTAGCTCTCCTTCTGATTAATTATCACTGAATGGAAAAAAAAAATAAGGAAAACCATGATCAGCAACATGCATTTAGAAATAATTAATCCTCAGATGTGAGGGTCTCATTTTGAGGGAGAGGAAGCAGGAAAAAAATCTATACATTTTTTTTCAGGATGGAAATAGAATTCACTGACTTAGATCATGAAGTTGTCGATCTAAGTTTTGTTACTAGAAGTGTGTTTGATACGAGGGAAGTCATTTATCAAGAAAAATAATATTTTTATACAAAATTATTTTCTCAAAAGATAATTTCGATGTTCAAATGGTGACTAAAAGGTATTTATCGGAAAAAACTAATATACATTAAGGATTAAAATAGTATTAGCAAATTGGGGAGCTTTTTATATGAAACTTTGATTTATAGTGGTAAAGATTAATTGCAATGTCTAAATATTAGTTGAAGTAAGTAACTAATATGAAGTTTTAAAATTTAGATACTTTTAATAAAAATGACTTGCGCAAATAAATCATTTTCTCTATTTGATAGAAAATGACTGAGTTGAAAAATGTTTTATATCAACCACGCATGAGAAAATGACTTTCTCATTAAATCATTTTCCGGAAAAATAAATTCCTTCATGTCAAATACTCCCTAAAATCTTGGCACGTCAAATATGCTAGATTTGCATATTTTATTTGTATGTCATAAATATTATAAACAGTTCACATACACGAGCGTCCTGTTTTCTTTTTTTGCCAACACACGCCCACATAGATTTAAATTATATGGTTGCATATTAATTGGGAACAGACTTGATTTTGATGCATCTGAGATCATAGCTTGGATCATCATTACCAGAACCTTTGGCATTTCATTTTTGTTTTGTTTCTGAGAAGCAGCCAGTACCTAGTAAAACAACAAATAATTTTCAATAATTTTTTTGGAATGATTAATTAAAGCGGGTGACATCTAGCTGTGATATATAATTGCATGGTGATGGAGACTGTGATGACACAGAGATAGTGAACGTGTGTCCATTTAATTAAACCTCTAACAAATATAATTAAAGAAAAAAATCGACTCAATGTTTTATGAACAGACAAAAAGAAGCTACAAAAACTGCAATGTTGATAGGTCATTTTAATTTTTACATCCTATGTCATGGGGGAATCATCTTTTGTCTTTCCACAGCTCTATAATTAATCTGCGTTCACAAACATTCATTTAGCTAATGCTCTTCAAAAATTCAACTTCGCACTTATTTAGGTAAACAAGATTATTTTTTACATTCGCAATAAGAAAATAGAGAAGGCTATAAGAAGAAAAAAGATAGCTTCTAATATTTAAAAGAATTATGGTCATCTCTTAATTAGAAAAGTTGAGAATTAATAACCAGCTTGATTAGCGGTCAGCAGAAATAGTGATAAGTTCAACATGAATTGACGACTAATAAGTTTATGTGACTACAACATCTCTTCGGTCATTTGTGTATATATCCTCTACTATAATTTTCAAGTTTGAGTGGCAAAGAAAGAGAACTTTAACATTTTCCTTTGGTAATCCCCATTACAACCGATGCAGTATTAGGTTAAAGTTTGATGTTGGATGGCAGGTAAGTATCCTCTTTTCCTCTCGTATCCTTGATAATTATTGAAGGCATAATTATTTAACAATTTAAACTTTTATGTAAAATGGTTACACACTTACTAACAACTATGAACGGCGAACACCCGCAAAATAAAAACATAGGAAATGAGTGTGTGTCATAAATATTTATTTTAGGGGCGTGTCAGAGGAATTAACAGGAACACTTTTCTGGCTCTATGCCTGAATAATATAAACAAATTAAAACAATTAGTAAGATACAAAAGCAGATTATTTAATTCCTAGTCTACTTTAATATAATTATCTCTGTGTAACATAATGAAATTAGAAACAAGTAGTTAATTAGTTTGTATTTAGTAGTAAGATAATTTAAATTGCCGGCCTATATTAAAGCTACATCTGACTTAATTCTCTAACCCTCCCCCACACTTGCCATATTCTTTTTCAAAATTAGAAAGCCCTTAAATTGTATCATCGATCTTCCATCATACACTAATCATCCATTTCATTCCCCTAAATCAAGATTATATTCTCTCGTTATCGGAGTCTTTTCACAACGAAGACTCCAATATGAACTCGTCAACCCATGATCATCCAGAAGTTGACCAACCAAAACAAGAAAACGGTATTGGCCGATCTTATGAGTGTGTCTTTTGCAAAAGAGGATTCAACACTGCCCAAGCTTTAGGTGGTCATATGAACATCCACAGAAAGGACAGAATTAGAAACAGACCAAATCAGAGTTCCATCATCCAGAACAACGGGCCGTACCATGCTGCCGCGGCCCATTTAAGTTACCAGGCATATTTTCCAGCCCATTCTTCCTCATCCACTACGGGCCCGTTCTTGATGAACGGGCCTGATAGTGGCTCGGAAGATCATAACAATAATGGTCCGTGCCTGAATTTGTTCGGGTTGAGTTTGCAATTTGGTGCAGCTGCGGCTCATGTTGTAGAAAATATGGAAAAGAATAAGGGGACAGAAGATGATTTGGATTTGGAGCTTCGATTAGGCCATGATCCTTAATTAAGCCAAGAGTATTATGGAGATTATAATATTGGAATTATTGTACAGCAGCCTGTACTAAAATCATGGAGTAAAGCAGATTCACGGTACTGGTAACTGGTAAGTAATATATGTACAATAATTGTAGTATATGTTTATCTGAAAATCTGCCCTAAGTAGCACAATATGTTAGGGTTTTGTATGCAATGAGTGTTTTAGACAGTGTATTAATTATCCGTCCACTACTCCCTATTTTTGTGTTTCTATAATTACAGTAAATAAGAGTTCTACTTATGTTCTTGCAAGTTCTTGCTACTTAATTCTAGATTTCCTAATCAATTGTATTATCTAGTCAAGCGTTAATATCCTAGGAAAATAAAGCGCTAATTGTATATATTCTGGCCTCATTCAACAATACCTTAGCTTTTCTACTTTGTTTTGTCAGTTGTTGATCTGAATTATCAAAGCTATCTTACATAGGTACTATAATATAGTAACATCATAACTATATGGTACGCTGCATTTCTTTGGAGAGTATTGTATTAAGTTATCTCCATGTTAGTACTATGCGATGAAATTTGCCTATTTCATTGTTTGGAAATTATCTCCCCATCCTCACCCTTTCCCCCAATACATAATAGTACTCCATTATGCTCCTGTTAATTCATTCGATAATTTTGTATGGCGCATTTTTTTGTAATCTGTCCGATGTAATGATATTTCTTTATATTTAGAAACAATTAATTTAAGTTTAAGTTTATCAATTTTCCCTAATGATATTATTTATAGCCACATAAATGTTTATAACTTGTTTTAGACCATAAATTTTAAAATTTCTTTTTTTCAGAACTCCGTATCTAGTCAAACATCATCTGATAAATGAGACGGAGGGAGTAAATGATTATCCCTTCATTGCACTATACCTTATCTGTTTGGATGGTTGTTTCCCGTGGTTCATTAATGTACAGTATGGTATGGTATGGTACAGTATGGTGTTGTATTGTATTGTACTGTATTAATGAACACAATGTTTGGATAGACTGTATTGTTTGTTGTGGTTTAATAACATTTGTATTGTTTGGTTTGACTGTATGGTACTGTATAATAACTTGTAAGTTTACTAAAATACCCTTAACTCTTAATTAGAAATTAATTTATATATATTAATAAAACTCAGGTAAAGAATAAAATAGGAACTTTAAAAAATAAGTAGGTAGTGGGTGGGGGTGGTGGAGGGGTGGATGGTGTAAGGTGGGTGATTGTGGGATGAGGGTGGGGGTAATGGGTGGTAGGGTGGGGGTGAGTGGTTGTGGGAGTGGGGTTGGGTGGTGGTGAGGGGTAGTGGGTGGGGGGTGGTGGAGGGGTGGGTGGTGTGAGGTGGGTGGTTGTGGGATGAGGGTGGGGGTGAGTTGTTGTGGGGTGGGGTTGGGCGGTGGTGAGGGGTTGTGGGTGGTGGGATGGGTGGCACAGGAGTGGGGTAGTTGGGCGTGGGGGTCGGTGGTAGGGCAGGGTAGGGGTGAGTGGCGGGGGTGGTGTGGGGGTGAGTGGTAGGGTGGGGCAGGGGTGGGGTGCGGGTGAGTTGTAGGGTGAGGTATAATGGAGAAATGAAATACATAATCACGGAAAAACCACCAAATCCATGGTTACAAAAATTGGGACTTTTCATGGTTATATAACCATGGAATGAACCACGGATTTACAACACCATACCACATAATTTTAAGAACAATAGAAATAAACATAGTTTCATAGAAAATCATACATTAATGAATCACGGGAAACCACCATCCAAACCGGAGGTAAGTAGATATAGTCCCCTCTGTATCGACTCTCGTGATTTATGTGAAGAAATTAAAACCAATTCCATACTAAGTAGACAATATACCCGTTATCCAGCTACACACACACATATATATATATATATGACAGGATATTATTGTGCTAGATCTCCCATGCAAAAGTATATAAACACTATATATAAATTACTATAATCGATCACCACTGGTAGATTTATCATTGATCCTATGCATTGATCATGTTGTCTAATGAAGCAGCTAGAACCGATATATTGAACTGTACAATCATCTAATTCGAAATAGAGCTCTTGCAATTTTAAGGCACTTTTTACTACATTGATTGAACTGTGAATTGATTGATTAATCGCCCAAATTAATTTGGAATTCATATAATTAGCAATTTCTTTTTCTTTGCTCAAGAGATGGAAATGAGTAACTTCTTAAAAATGTACTTGCCTTTTTATTTGAGAGGAGGAAATCTGATCAGATATTTATACTTTAGTTTATATAAGAAGTAAAGTTTTTTTTTTTTTTTTGTAATACCAAAAACGTGACACAAGAGGAAAAGCATTTCGTGGAGGATTTAACTTATATAGACCGATAGTGTTAAGAATTTTTATATATCATTCATGTGTTTTAAAATTTGTACAAGATAGTTTCTCTTCTTTCTTTCTTTTTTCCAGATTTCTATCTCGCTTTTTAAGAACGGTTATTTATTGTTATTTTTCGTCACACCCCAAATTTAGAGGGGCGTGGCGGGCACCCGACCCGGTGTCATATTCTGACCTCGAGTGTACCAAACTTGTATTCGTAACCGCTGGACTCATCCAGACAACTTAGGCTCACAAGGCCAACTTCTTTTACTTCTGATATCATAGGCCGTTAAGGACATAACTTGTTCTAAACAGAAGGTGGGCAATCTTCCTAACCAAGCTGAAAGGCCACCCAAACAGCAGGCATATATGTATGTATACCTATGCGGGCCGACAAGGCCACCATGCTCTTCTATAACTGAAATGAACAACTCAAGATATATATATATATATATATATATATATATATATATATATATATATATATATATATATATATATATTGCCACCGTATGATCACTGACTCTGCAGGGCCTATAAGTCCGCAACTCAAACTGTACGTACTGAACATGTGTCTACAAAAGCCTTTAGGAGTATCTGACATAAAAACCTGGTCAGGATAGGTCCTCCGCCTACCCATGAAGTCTGTAAACATCTGCTATCAATATGACCTCTAGACTCTGCTGCACTCCGAATGAAATGGAGTCTTACCAATCCTCTACTGAATATCAACCCTGTCTACTGTAAGGGCTCATCAAACTGGATACCTGAACTTCAAGGCATGAAATACAGCGCCCCAACAGTGGGACGTCAGTACAAAGATATGTACTGAATATATAAGGCAGATAACATCTGAATACTGAAACTGAACTGTTACATATATCTATAATGTACTGAAAGAAATCTGGGAGTCAAAGGAGATCTTAAATGTACTTACCTGTTCCTAACTCACAATATAGTTATAAGGAAAATTATCTGTCTGTATAGCCCCAAAGGCACTGACTATCTGAAATGTTGTAACTAATCTGTATATATCTAGATTCTGAAGCTCGTAAGTATAAATAACATATAATGGAGTTGTTCTAAATGAATATAAACTGGATATGCTGGAGTACTCTATAATTAGCTTACCGTACGGCGGGATATCTGAACTTATTTGAATATGTTGTTATACTGTAGAACTGTCATACTACTCTGCTCATGTATACTAAATCTGATTACTTACTTCTGTTAGGTCACATGCCCGTAAGCAACACCGACTACAAGAGTGGCACTTACGCGTTTCACCGGAGACCGTCCGTAAGGCTCACTTACTATCATGACTAACTAGTGGCTCGTACGCGTTGCATAATAGATACGGCTCACAGTACACTGGCTGGAATGTGCATACAAATGAGACCGTACGTCCACATCCACCCTCATAATGCACCTATGAGTTTATAGACCGTCCATAGGGCTAATCTGATAGGCTGCACACCTACGCGTTCATAGTCCATCCATAGGGCTAACCTTTACTATAAACATGTGCGTTCATAGTGTCACGACCCAACCCCGTGGGCCATGACTAGTGCCCGACCTGGACACCCGTATACGTACCTGTTAGATATAGTCATACAAAATCTAAGAACAATATGGAAACTTGTAAAGGAACTCCAAGGTTCATAACGTCGTCATATATATATGTCCAGATAAACTGTCTCCTGAGGAGTCACAACTGATCAAGTCATAAAATGATCCGCAAGCCGACAAGGCTGCCACTACACATCAATATCATGTCATATGCTAGCCGACAAGGCTGCCATTACAGACGAACATATACATAGCACAACGTATAGACACAGCTGAACAGAACTTATACACAACCCACACACATGTCTACAGACCTCTAAGAGTATCAACAGTGAAATTTGACGGGACAGGACCCCGTCGTACCCCTAGACAAACATATATATATATATCAGAAGGTCTGTACCAAAATCTAGGCTCCGGAACAACGGAGCTCTCCAAGACAGCTGAAACGGAATCCTAAGCTGGGGGATCACCAAATCGAGCGTCTGTACCTGCGGGCATGAAACGCAGCCCCCCGAAGAAAAGGGGTCAGTACGGAATATGTACTGAGTATATAAAGCATGAAATACAGTAAGAAGGATCGTAACTGAAATAAGAAGTACAGAAACAAGTACAATGTCCACAATACCAAAACACTTGCCTTTTGAAAAATAAATCATGCATGTCAATATCATATATCATACCCGGCCCATTATGGGACTCGGTGAACATGGTCGCCACCCCGTCTTTGGCGCCATAACACAGCATAACGCCATAACACAACATAACTCCATTATATATATATATATATATATATATATATCATATTCCGGCCCTCTAGTGAGGGACTCGGTGAACAATGCAGTGAGACTGTGTACGATAACATACCCGGCCCGGGACTCGGTGAAGGACATATTGAGGCATGCACGAGCAGAGCAGTGAGCAACCATATGCAATTTAAAACATTATCAAGACTCAAACAGAATAAGAAGAAGGGATTAACACCTGAGTATCAATAGCGACAATCATATCAAATATCCCTCGAACGTCATCATAAATAATATCAAAAGAGCCTTAGGAACCTTAGACATATGTCAATATAGTATGAAACAGCTTATAGAAGTCAAGGACATTAGTTATCGTAGAGTTTCTAAGAATAGGAGCTTATATATATCGACTACTATCCAACGTATAGGAAACTGAAGAGGGAAGCTCAATCACTTAAGAGTTCTAACATCAAGAAGTGAATAAGAATCATGAATCACACTCAAGACTTATGAATAGGATTACCCCAAAGCTCATATCATTCATCACTTAAATCTAAGACATGCCAAAAGAAAGAAGGGACAGCTTTACATACCTGTTAACGATTAATCGTAATCTCGTTCGTTTCGTCGCCCCTTTAGCTTATTTAATATAAAAGTAACGCTATCGTTAGTAAACTATAATTCCTCGCTCATAAATCTGTGACCAATCGCCTATAGAACTTATTCTTTAACTTATACTTTCTCGATTAGGGTTTTTCATTAGTTAAGGACTTAACGGAAATCGGGTAGCACTTCCCCTATATATTCGCCTAACCCGAACTGCCAATTATCCTCCTGCTATCACAGAAATACCAACAATGACAGTAATAGCAATATTCATATAGAATCCTTACAATTCAGCCCATAAACAATTCTAACAATCCAATAATCCTTTTTAATCCTTTTCAACCCACAATTTCGTATAACAACGATTTCATGCAATTTCTTACTTCCAATTTCATCTCATCCAATTTTAATCCTTCCATTACAACACCATTAATACAATTATACTACAGAACAAGAAAATCTTACCTTAATTTTCTCGGAGGAATTTCTACACTTAATTGCTCCAATTTCACCATTTCTTCTTCCTCAATTCAATATCCAATGTTGCTATCACCTCCTTGAACTTGTAATTCACCTTGGGACTTTAATCAAAACAAGAAACAATTTTTTCTCCATTCAACCATAATCCGGCCGAATTGAACTATTAGGTTCATACAAAGTTGATAACTAATATCAAATGAAATTCCTCAATTGTGAATGTTAATATTTCATGGGCAAAGCAAGTTGCAACGTGTAAAATTCTTCTTTTCTAAGTCACCATTTGCTTGCCACGTTAATTCCTCTACTCTTGACCAATTGATGCCACGTGGCAGCCTACTTGGTGCCATGTGGCAGCCCATTATTTTATTTTTTTATTTTTATTTTCGGGTGGGGCCCACAACTAATAATTAAATTAATTAATTTTAATAAGTTATTAATCCTTACTTAATAATCTAATCATAATTAATTAGTTCCTAATCTCTAATAATATTTCTACACTAAATAAAATTTATGTAATAATTAAAATTGAAAATTAAAGGTTCCTATTTCATGTCCGAAAATAATTCCTCCTTTAACTTGAGTCGATTTGCTTGCGAATCATTTGACGTATAAAAATTCGGGGTATAACACATAGTCCGTCCACAGGGTTCAGATCTCATACATTATCAACTTTATAATGATCATGCAAGCGTCATTCGACGACTCTAGGTCAAGCTCTAATCTGTAAGCTCAACAGCTTATAAGTAACTTACTACCATTAGCACTTGTAATCTCACTCAATCCCTCGTCATCTTTCTCATGCGAATTCCACTTTTACTTTATTACTAAGGAATCATAATACTATTTCAAGGGATGCATTGCTGGCTTGTTTTAACTTTATAATCTAATTTTAGAAGTAATATGATTCTATCTTTCTGTAAGTTATGTGCTGCCCATACTTCATTTGGCTGATTATATAAGACCATATGCGATATGTAACAATAGCGGATTTTCCTATCACCGCTTTATAACCATTTCTGAACTAGTGACTCTCTTTTATTAAGCTTGCGATCTATTTCTGGAAATGCTATGATTCTTTCTTTATAACTATGTGATACACTAACTTGTTGAATGGCTTATATGAAGTCGTTAGTCAATGCACAAGAGGCTGCGTGCTCACAATCTCTCGATACGTAATCTCATTACGGGACTTACTATATACTGTAATCTTTATAACTCAATAGGCAACATATGCCATCATTAAACTCTTTCTTGCCTTAGGCATGGTCTTGCTTTGGCTTAGGAGTAATATAACCATTCTTGTGGTTTCTTATCACTTTCGTAAACGTGTAACTCTCTATATATATATACATTGATGGATTCTGTATATTGGGACATTCTATAAGTCGCACTCATTCTTCCTATTCTGTAACTTATGTACTTTGCTTAACTCATGGAACTATTAGCGTATAGTTTGTTCTGCTTACTTTTCAACTCTTTAGTACGACGAGGTACTAAACTCTCGGAAGCTCTATTGGCTGCTAGAGGTCAATCCAAGGAAAATACAATTAGGAATGACTCGTTTCTATCATAACGCTATTCAAAGTCCCATAGACATCTCAACCATCAGGTTGTATTATATATATCTAATCGTCCCCTTGAATATCTTATAAAGAGGATGTAACTTCTAGAATCATGCCAAAAAGATGAAAGGAAAACCTTACATACCTTCAACCGTAGTTGTTCTTCACAATTCCGCAAGCGTCTCACCAATATGCTAGTCTACAAGATGGAAGCGCAGTCTTTTAATAACATAAGAGGCATAACGATAGCCGACAAGCGGCAAACTAGCCTATACGAAATTGTACAACACCTCCCCTCTTTCACTCTACTTTCAAGCTCAAAACGACATCAATAACACAAGAACAACAATAACAACATCATATCCCAGTCATACCATCAATTTCCGATCACAGCATATCACAAACATGGCTTCAAGACAGTCCACTACAACACAACACCTTAAACATGATTTCTAACCTTTATCTCACAAGTTCTTAATCAAACAACACTTCCAAGACTTCATTAAACTCTTATACATATAGGAGAGGGTGAATTTTACCTTAGATGAACGAAAACAATCCACTCCCACCTTGCTTCATCTTGAAGAAACCTCAAATTCTCAACACAAGAGAAGAAGCAAGTCAAAACTAGCATCATAAGAACTTTTAATGGAGGAATCACTTCACAATCTTTGAAAACTTAACTTGAATGATAGAGAACTGTCTTGGGAGTGTTTAGAGAGCTTAGGGTTCAGTTGATCGAAAAAGTGAGGTTAAATGGGGTCTCCACCATTTATATATAATTGGATAAGTTTCCACCGCCTATGTGGGTCCCAAAGGGGCTGCTTGCGCAGTTTCTCGAAAATGCGAATATCTCTCTAATCCAAAGTTGTATCAACGAACGGTTTGATGCGTTGGAAACTAGACTCGTAGACCTTCAATTTGGTGGGCGGATCACCCGGTAACTCCAAGTAGATTGAGAGAAAAGATTAGTGACATCTGACCCAAATTTCAGCGAATTTATTTACGAAACTTGTGACAACTTTTGTCGAGTTTTATTTTACAACTCGCTTGACTTCAAAACTTAATACACGACTATCATACGACTAAATTACCTCATAACACGACCTTCTTAGCATGATAATCACTCTTCCTAAAAGTACAGGTTATAACATTCCCAACTAGCTGACTTTCAACGAAACTTATTTTCTTCGATTCGTTTAACTTCTAAACCTTCCAACCCTCTTAGTACTTGCTGATCATGATCTTAAATCTTTGTAACCTTCAAGGTAACATGATTAACTCACTTTATATAACTTGAAAGATGATCTCATTTTGAGCTTATGTCATTTGACTTACGACGTACTTGACGTATGAAAACGCGCGATGTAACATTTTTTAAGTGACATGATTATATAAATTTTTATTTATACTATTAATAGTGTATAGAAGCTAATTAACCTCTTCGGTGAATTTTATTAGTTCCCCCATAGTGAACTTGCCAGATGCTAGTCGTTGCTTATATATGGTTGCACAGTAGTTAATACAGATACGGTATTGTAGAATTTGGTTGAGATAGTGTATTCTTCTTTTGGCCACAATCTACTTTCCAGTTTTCTCTTCTTGTTTTGTTTTACTTTTTCTCTTTTGGTTTGAAATAATATTATGCATATTACGTTTTTGTTTCTAATTTGGGTTGCAATTACACTGCTACGGGTAGCTTTTGTTTGCTCTTTTTTCTTTTAGAGGGCCGGGGGGGGGGGGGGGGGGGGGGGTCGTTTGGTATGCCGGTTAGGAGTAAGTTATTCGTGTATTATTAAAATTTTGCATAGGTACTATTGTGTTTGGTAGCTAGTTATGAGGTGAGTTATTTATGTATTAAAATTAGCACGGTGTTTGGTTTGCAATTTAAAACCCGCATAACTAATACCATGTATAAATTACGAGGGAATCTATGTATTATTTTATGCAGGGCAAATGGTGCAATAGCTAATACATGAATAACTAAATCCTGCATAACTAATACATGCATAAAATAATACATAGATTTTCTCATAACTAATCTATGTATTATTAATACCTGCATAATTTTAACCAGCTACCATACTACCCCTTAGGGTTCGATTGAATCCTATTCATCCCGGAATTACAATATGCAAATAGACGGGGGGAAATGTGTTTTTGTATATGGGGTTTATTTAAACTATTGAATCTCCTTAACATAAATTAGCATCGTCCATCTTTTTCTATATGATTCATCTTTATGAGCAGAAAAAAAAATCTTAATTTCGTGTTTAGCTTCTCCTTGAATCGTCCATCTTGAATTAGAACAATCATTATATATATATATATATATATATATATATATATATATATAAACTAGAACAATCACTATATATATAAAAAAAACTAGTAAAAGTTGTCACAAAAAGGCAACTAGGTTACTTTGAACTCTTTTGAGCACGAGTTGAACTTGACTCTAGCAAAACCGAGCTGGACTTACCAAAAACTCAAAAGCAACAACTCTGGCATATGTTGCGTTGCTAATTGGAACCTAATAGTATTACAATTTACACATATTACATATATACTAGTATATATATCCACGCGATACACAGTCATTATAATTTAAAATTGAATCATTTAAAAAATCTTATACATTTAAAGGTAAAGACGGCAAGTCATACAAAAAACTTATGATTTATATAAAAATATAATTCGTACAATTGAAAGTACGTGTTTGAGTACAATATGTCTTATTATTTACTTTTCGAGTGGCGTTCTTGGCTTTCCCACTAATCTCAAATAAAAGATAATACAATCACTTGATAAAAATGCTATATAAAAATCATCATCTTTTTTGCTCGTCTCGTTTTGAAACATGTTTGCTCATCTCTCGTCTCTTTTTTATATATCTTTAATTTTAAAATTGAAGACTATCAAATAGCTACATTTTTCAACTAATTTAAATATCCTGAATATACATGGCACGAAAATACTATCCATCTCTATTCAAATAGAAGCTATTGACTTACTGAATTATTTTGGGATTTGAATAATGAAATTACCAAACTTACCAACTTATTTTTTCTCAAGAAAGAAAAATAATGTGGATAATTAATATCATTTCGGCAAATAATTTTCTTATTCCAAACCTATGTTGTGGATATAATGTTCAACCTCCTCATATATTTCTTCCTACTGAACTCTAATTTTGAATTGGTAATAACATTCATTATCAGGCAAAGAGGGACAAGTTGTTGACACCCAATTTTGTCCCGCCTCTCCTCCGAAATACATATTTGCGCTTCTAATATTTAAAATAAAATAAAAATAAATAAATAATAATAATAAAAAAAAAATATATATATTATGTTTACTATAGTTGTCAGTCCCTATCAATGACGACGTTTCGTTATTCTGTTACAACTATTATTATCATCATTATTATTATTATTATTATTGTTAATTATTATTATTGTTAATTACTAATCACTATTATCAGCGTTATTTTTTATTATTCATCATTACCATCGTTATTTTTTATTATTAATTATTATCATTGATTTTATCAACAATTGTTATTTATTATCGTTATCGTCATTATTATTATTATTATTATTATTGTTAGTATTATTATTATTAATTATTATCATTATTCCTATTGTTATTTTGTTATTAACTGTCAATATTTGTTACCTACTATTATTATTATATCTATTATTATGTTTATCACCGTTATCATCAGCATTATCAGTATTACCGTCATCATTTATCATTATCGTTGTTGTTAATTATTAGTATTATTATTATTAGCAGTATTATTACCACTAGTCATTCGTTACAGTTATTTAATATTATTGAGACTCGCGTTTCTCGGTATTTTATCCACCCCTGCATACACATCGCATTTTATTTTCGTGCATCTTTAAATGATAGCTTTATTTATTGCTGAAACATTATTACACGGTCATTGCAACAACATAAATTTTTATTATCCGGGTCTTTTACAATTGCATATTTTCGTACCAAGTGATATTCTAGCACCCTTGGTACATCGCTAATCAAAATAGGTCTTTTATTCAAATTTAGAAGCCAAATTATTTCTTGCACTCGGTCCGCATTTTTTACTTACCGGACCCCAAATCAAGGTCCGATTAACTCCTAATATTTTTTTTTTGATTAACCCGTATCGCTTATCTTAAATTTTAGACTAGTCCATGGTTCAATTCACTAGTCCATTCTCTTAATACCCGGTCTAAAAAATCTGACCCAGTCCATTTATGGACTGGGTCCGACCCATTTCGTCCAAAAAGGGGGAAACCTTTTAGGTTTCCTCTCATTTTTCATCATCGCCTCTTCTCCGCCTCCATCGTCACCTCTACACCACCATCCCTTCCCCTCTTTCCTCTTCATCTCCGCCGTCTTCTCCACCTCCCCATCGCCACCACACCTTCGTCTCCACCATCCTCGTCCATCACCGCCTCCAACCTCCGCACCACCACCTCCGCTAATCCACTCCGTCGCCACTCCACTCACCTGTCCCCCACCTCTGCCGTCTCCACCCATCGCCGCCGACATCATCAACACCCCCATTCACCACGTGACTTCCACTTCACCTCTCACACCCAACATCTCTGTCACACCCACGTTACCCCCACGTTTCGCACCCTTCTCCGACACTCTGACACCACCCCTCTGCTACACCCACGCTCTGTCACCACACCACACCTTGTCCCCCCCACGCTCCTCTGCCACTCCACTCCTTCTTGTCCCCGCTCCTCTCAAATTCAAACGAAAATTAGTCTATAAATATTGGTTTCATCATCCATGTTAGGGGAGGATTTTTTCGGATCAGGGAGAACCCCCCAAGAACGAGGTCTTTCGATTCATGAAATCCCCCTAGAACCGTTTTTTCTTATTGATTGGTGAAATCCCAAGAACAACTTGTTTCAGCCGCAAAAACCCCCTAGAAATTAGGTTTCAAATTCGGAAAATCGCAGGAAATTCCCCATAGATAATATTAATTCTTTTTCGTTGTATTGTTCGATATCGAGTCAAAATCCATATCGCTGTGTTCTGTTCTTCCCTTGACATCTGTTTGGGTTCAGGGGTGTATAAAATTCGGGATTTTAGTATTTCGAAGTATATTTGAAGTGTTCGAGGCTAGATCGAAACCTTCGCCACACTTCGCTGCCCCTGAAGAAGGTCGGTAAATCTTCCTTTAGTTGTTTCTCCTCCTATTTTAGTCTTAATTGCTAATTTCTGTCATGCCGTAGTTGTTGTATGTTTGGTTGCTTGTTTGATTTAATTTCCATTTAGTATTGGTTTAAGCATAATTAATGAGCATTAGTTGCTATTTCTAGTCATCTTCTGTTAGCAATGATTTAAGTACGATTAACAGACATTAGCTATTGTTATTAATAGACTTACGAATGTTAGTAGTTCAGCATGAGTAGTTATTTTTAGCTACTGGTTTTTTTTTTGGGGGGGGGGGGGGGGTTAGTTACTTGTTGATATTAATATCGTCCAGTTTGATATGCTGTTCATATAATGCCTAGCCTATTCCCTGTTACAGCCTGTTATATTAAGTGTAGGATTGGTTGTTGGTCCAGGCCTGTGTTTAGAGATTCATTTCCCTAGGAAGATAATAAATGTGTTATCACAATAGTGATGTTTGGTCTAAGTTGTGTGTGAAGGTTTGTTTTTTTCTTGAAACTGAAACTGGGATTGTCCAGCTTATTCTTTTCTGAATCAGTGTGTATGTATCAACTTTTTCCTCTTTTCTCAATCATGACTGTAAAACACCTGTGTTTCCTGGGAATCTGAATCTGTATGACCCTGTATGGAACTCTGCATGCTTGCTCTCATCAATTGTATGTTTGCTTGCTTCTGTTTGTTGTCTGTTAAACTAGAAGTTGATAATAAAAGCATGGCACCTATGAACTCACTGGGTAACCTGTGAAACTTGTTGAAATCTCTGATCATCTTTGTCCTTTAATGTCCATGGTTTGATGAATAGCTTAAGCACACTGCACTCAAGTATGTTACGTTTATGGTAAAGGTTAGATTTGTTTTGGAAAGTATGTGATTAAGAAGTCTACACGCCTTGCCCAAATCCCATTGTGATGGTGTAGTCTTGCCATGAATCTTGTTTAAGCTTAAAGTCCAGTCTACTTTAAAGGGTTATTCATGACTTGAAGCCTGAAGCATACTTAGTGGATGTACCTCTGTATAAACGACCTGCAAATAAATGAAGTACTTGAATGTGTTAAAAGCTCACCAGAATCCTGTATGTATTCTCATGAAGTGGTCTGTGCCAAGATAAGTTTTAAACTTGATAGTTGCTAATACTCCATGTCCTCTGATAATCTCATATATGTTTGAATGTGCCATCTTTGGCTGAATGTTTGTTTAGATGGTGTTTCTTTACACTTGACCATGTCTTTCCCTTTCTATGAATATTGGTGTTTCGTCTTGATTGTCCCATGTGGATTGGAAGTGCATTGTTTCCTTTTTGAAATCTGATCTAAACCCATAAAATGTTAGTATCCTATTAGTCTGTTAGCCCCCTTTATGTGGAAAATTCATGCTTATTTTGATTCCTCGTAGTCATAATAAAACTGCAAATAAGTAACAGAATATCTAGTGTGCATGTCTACCTGTCAAATGACTTTTGAAGCCTTGTTTCTGAACTGCTGTCTATCCGGTCAGTTTGGCGTTGTCAAAATCGCTCATTGTTGTACCCTTGTGATCCCGTTGTGTCTTTCTGTATACCTGATATATATAAAATCGGTATATTCAGTATAAACATAAATACCACTCGTAAGGGCTCAGAATTGCAAACCTCTATATCGTAAAATCTTTTGATTCGAGCATTGTCTCCTTATTTTCGCCATATTGGGCTTCCTTTGCATCTGTGTTCAATTGACTTTGTTTGGATTGTGTTTGGCCTTTTGTCACTTCGACTGGGCATATTCTATTCTCTTTTACCGCTGTAACATGCTTGGGTAGGTTTCCATCCTTATAACGTTGTTGTTTTAGATGAACCTTAACAGGAATTTCTTTCGTTCCATAAATATACCTAGGAATACATAACATATATATAATTTATGGAGCTGCTTTGAATTTTGTATGTTTATATGTTTAATCTTATTGATCGTATACTAACCTCCTTCTTTCCATTTTTCGTGCATGACCATCGCATACGAGTCCGAGAGACTCGTCTCCTTCCGCGCTCGGTTTGGGCTAAGGCCCAACGTGAATTATTCTTCTCCGTGTCCAGCCCAACAGCAGCCCAGAATCATAAATTAAAAAAAAAAAGAACACTGCTGGGCCGGCCCAACAGTAGCAGATCAGTCATCCCTCAAAATGGGCTGAGCCCATGTCCGACTGCAGCAGCCCCTTTCTTACAAAAAAATGGGCTGAATCCATCTGAATTATTTCCCCCTTTATTTATTTATGCATTTAATTTGTATTATGCAACTAACTTTTTGTTTGTTTTGTTTTCTTAGTTTAGATAAATCCTAATAAATTAGGAGGTTAGTTTTAGTGATGGGTAGTTAGTTTAAGGAATACTAACAATTAATTTCATAAGTTAATACTATTCTTTTCATGCTTCATTTTTATTTGGGATAATTGATTTGCAAAATGGCATGACTATATATTTTAAGTAAAGGGAATCATGTTTTCATTATAGATGTTTCAAAAACGTCACTAATATGCAAGTATAAATTCAACTATATTTTATAGATAACTCTTCAAGTTTGAATCAATCATGCATATTTTTAACTAAGCATAATTAATAAGCAAATTCACTTCCCTTTGAATTCTATTTATAAGCTTAGATTTTCTACATTGCTACATTCACATAAAGTTCAAAATTGCTAAATCTCTTTCTTGAAAGCTATTATTTACAGGCAAAAATTATTATATTTCCTATAAGTTTTATCTTAAAATGCATTTATTATATTTCATATAAAGTCTTAGCAACATTTTAAGCCTTGTTTAAATAGCATCTAAAATCCTCTTTTATGCAAACCATCTTTTTATAAGTTTTATTGTTAAATTGCATTTGATTTAAAGCCTTAGTTATATTTATGAGTTTTATTTAAAATGACATTCAAAGTCCCCTTTTTTTTTATATGAATTTTCATCTTAATTAATTAACCTAAGTTTGGCCGGACAACCGTAGTTAACGGATTCTAAAGGATGCCTAACCCCTTCCCTTTAGGATAATATAGAACCCTTACCTAGAATCACACTGGTTAAGCAGACTATTAACGGAGGTTTAGCTAGCTTTACCTTAGTTAATAATTAGGTGCCCTAATTCACCTTAAAATCAATTAGGTGGCGACTCCTTAAAACAAAGCAATTTAGGAATCACCAATATGTTGTACTCCGCTTCAACCCAGTTAAAATGGGGTATAACAGCTTGGCGACTCCGCTGGGGACTTTAGGTTCTTAACCATAACAACTTAGGTTAATAATTAATTTGTTGGATGTTTGGTTGTTTTTCTTTATTTGTTCCTTTATTGTCGCTTTGTTTGTTTCTCTTATGTTCTTTTGAGTGATTGTTTTATTATGTGAAACTTTTAATATGTTATTGCTTTCCTTAAATTAGCATTCCGCTCATATTTCTTCCACTCCTGGAAAACTCACACATATTCACACACTTAAAGCGGCTTCGCAGTTTGCGCCCGTGCACTACTAAATTACCCCTTTAGTTGGATTGGTCTAGTGGATTTAGTCGATCAGCGGTGCAGTCGACGGCCACAGACTTTCCACTCCCAAGTTGTCCGCTTGGGGGAACCTTGTGTCATAGGAAGCCAACTCTTAGTCAGCCTAAGATAGAGCTAAACCAACACCCTTTATTAGGAGCATACATTTCATGACCTAGGAGGTTTAATACCCTTGGTGTATTAAATTCATTAGATGACTTTACCCAAACGTCCAAGCGGGTTCGCGACCCCGAGTGACCCCAATCATACTTTATGTGCATGTTTGAAGGATAATTGTGCCTAAATATTGACTATTTACTCTAATTAATTAAACTTTAGGAGGGAGGGCATGATTAATATTTCTATGACAGGTATGGATTTGCGTTGGAGTACAACGAATGACGAAGATCAAAGACAGCACAAAACGGGGCTGAGATTTAGACATAGGAAATTGTGTTCACTTCATTTAGATTAGGAAACACTTTATGTTGTATTCATTTGACATGTAATAAACGTTACATTACTTTTGTACTTTATTGTTGGGGAAATAGAATTTGTTTAATTAATCAAAGCAACGGGATGACATATTATGGCACACTTTACCCTTCAAACAAACGTTAGGCCCACCTCTGGCACAAAGAGGTCACATGCATGTTAGGACACGTTATCATCGTTTACATCTGTTTGACAATTGGTTTGACTCTATTTGATGAATTATTTGCTACATGCCTTACTTGACGTGATCATGACTTTGCCTAGATATGCTCATGAGACTAACATCATTTATACTTTATGTTTCTTTTATCTTATTCCCAAAAAAGTTGATTCGTGTTGACACTCAATGGCCGACCATCCTTACATCACAAGGTCAAAGACATCATCGTTACCTCAACGCAGCTGGTTTGTTCAAGGAAAAGCAAATATTACGTCTGATCCAGCCGTATCTATCTCAACTAGCCCGGAAAGCATCATGGTTTCTAATGACCCTCCCGAGATTTCTGAACACGGAACTACTATTCAACGGGATGAACATATCGCCCGCCTGACTCAGGAGATTGAGGATCTACGCAGAGAACTGAATCGGGTTAAAAACATGACCAACTCATCTGTTACACTCCAAAGTTCACCTCCTGAACCTAGGAGTGTCGCACCAAACTCACCTCATTTTCCATCACTTGAACCTTTAGTTCCAGAACATTTTTCTCCGCAAAACAATGCACCTACCGACAACAACTTACCTCCAATCACCCTTGTCGACCCACCAAATCAATCACTAGGTAATACTCCTTACATTGCTTTACCCACCAACACTAACCCACCACCTACAATTACTCCTCTAAACCCACCAAACCAAGTCCTTACATACTTTGGCCATCCGCAACAACCTTTCTACCCTTACCATTACGTTGAACCCTACCAAGCTCCACTATTCCCTTACCCTGTCTATAGTACTCAACCGAATTACTACCAACCCCGAGCACCTCAATATCAAAACTTACGTCCATACCAATTTGTCCAAATTTCCACCCACCGAAATCGACCACATATCACACATAGAGCCCGTCCAAACCCTGTCATAAAAAACACCCGTAATTACACTCAGTTCGCTGAACCTTTGTCTCAGCTATTTGAAAGACTGAAAGCGGCAGGCGTGGTACAACCTATTGAAGGGAGAATTCTCAATCCTATCCCAAAATGGTTTGATAGTTCCAAGCATTGCGCATATCATTCTGGAGTTCCTGGACATGCCACTGAGGATTGCTATGGCTTCAAAAGCAAAATCGAAGCCCTGATTAAGGAAGGAACAATCCAGCTCACTGGAGCTCGACCCGATATGGATTGCCATCCCTTTTCCTACTCACGAAAACGCCAACGTGAACATGATAATTATCGAAAAGCTAAGAATCAGAAGGAGGTTGTTACGCCAATTGGAAAAGATGGAGAGAGGCGTGTCATCAACGTCCGTTGCGCCTGTGGAGATGATCCGAAAACAAGTGCCAGTGAAGATGACTGCAACAACTACTGAGACACCAACCATCCAGGGTACAGAACCAGGAGAGACTCTGAAGAACTGGACTTGTACTCCGTCCCTGATTCGCCAGGAGCCTTGGTGGCATGAACATGTAGTGAACTTGTTTTCTTATATTGATGCTTGAACCGTACCCAAAATTTTGTTTGTTTTGCTTCACCTTATGGGAGCTTGAATTGCAAAACTATGAATGCATTTCAGATTTTCTTTAACCATCTATCTTCTACTTTACTTATCCAATCTTCCAACTCTACGATTGTGACATGAACAAATAGACAAATCCTGAGAGAGTAACAAAGAAACTAGGGGACAAGACAAGATTCCACTCGAGAAATTGAAATAGCCGATAGGTGACAACATAAGCCTAAAAGCTAACAATTTAAGGAGAAATCAAAGTACTACATTAGGTTAGACAACCCAGTTTGCAACCTTTCCTTTAGTTGCGAACTACGCTTGACCTGATTCCTCGGTGGATACGTAGGCAGCCCACATAGGGACTCGGTCATACTAGGTTAGAATTTTTCCATTCACATGCGTCCGAACTACGCTGACCTGATTCCCATGGTGGGATACGTAGGCAGCCCACATAGGGTTCGGTTGCTTTATAACAAAAATCCAAAATATCTTATGCGTCACGAACTACGTTCAGACCTGATTCCTTGGTGGATACGTAGGCAACCTATACAAGGTTCGGTCACAACATAGCATAGGTTTAGTGTACCCTTCAGAATCAAAACTGGGGCATATTTTGGAAGATTAGACAAGAGAAAAGTTGGACATCGACACTATTAAGGCTACTAGACAAGAATAGTACACACAAATGACCTTTCAAAGTTCTCGGAAGTGTCGCAATCGAAAGTTAGCAGGAATATCTTACAACTTGTATACATATATTTTCATATATATCTTTCCTTACATACATACACTTACGTATATATTTTTTTCAAATGGAAGACTTTCCTTCAATTGTTTCACTACTGTTCATCTACCGAGGCTTTAAATGGAGGCCGCAAGATCCAAACAAACAGGATGAATGGGGCGCCAACAAAGTCAAGCTTCGAGTCAACACGAATCAACTTTCCCCCTCCCAAACTGAGAATTTTTCTTTGGATGCAGGAACTTAAAATCGCGAGATCAACAATCAAGTCTATTAATCAGGGCCATTGTGGCCTCGCCTCAAAAGCCATGCGGCTTTGCTTTCAGCCTTATCCTTTAATTTATTTTTTCTTTTCAAAATAATTCTATAACTTTATACACCTGTTTTTGAAGGTTGACGAGATTAAAGACGAATCAAATCAGGATTACGTGCCATCAATTCAGCCTGTCACGATACCGTCAGACTACAAATTCTAGAGCTTTTTGTGTCCTTCTTTTACGGGTTATCTGGCATTGAACATTGTTTTGGCTGCGAATCTGCATTAAGGACGAGATACAATGAAAAAAAGATTTGAGTCATTCAACACCGGTGTGGGGTTGGTGCAAGCGCAAAATGAGGATAGCGAGAAGAATGTAGTACAAAGAAGCGTATTGGTCAATTTGGGAAATACCCTCAGCCTTCTTCCTAACACAAGTTCAGCTTCCAGCTCTACCCAAAACCTTTCCTTCACTATTTGTCCTCACCCAGCTCCTACAAACATACCGCCAAGATACTCTATTAAACCAGAAGCTTTGCAAATCACATTGATACCTAATGTCCAAAAGCCTGCACTTGCAACGCCCTTTACAGAAAACCAGCAAAATCAGCTAGCGGTATATCCACACAAGAGATTGAGAAATGAAACGAATGCAATCAATCAGAATAACTCGAATAGAGAGCTTCACAATTTAAGGAGAATTATCGAAGAAGAGATGCGGGCAAGAAATGTCCAAAGTTTAAGATATGAAAGTTTGTGCATGCTTCCGAATGTTGATTTGCCGCCAGGATTCAAAGTGCCAAAATTCAACACCTTTAATGGCAGAGGAAATCCTGTTACGCACTTGAAGGACTATTGTAGCAGATTAATGGGAATTGGACAAAATGAAGCCATAAGAATGAAATTGTTCATTCAGAGCCTATCAGGGTTGGCGTTAGATTGGTACACGGAACAAGACTTTCGCAAATGGTACACGTGGGAGGACATGGCCCGTGACTTTGTAGAACATTTCAAATTTAACATCGGGGTTAGTCCAAATCTGTATGATATGCTTGAGATAGAAAGAATGCCACATGAGTCTTTTCAGGAATATGCCATCCGGTGGAGATTGGAAGCTTCAAAAATACACCCTCCGTTGCCCGAGAATGAGCTAATTTCAACTTTCATCCAAATGCAAAAGGGCATATATTATGAAAAGTTGTTATGTGCGCGGTTACGCGACTTTTCTGATTTAATTCAAGTTGGAAAGCAAGTAGAAGCGGGCATTCGAGCAGGAAAAATTGTTGACACTTCATCAGTACAAGAAACTTTTCAAGCCGAGACATTCAACAACTTGCAAGGCAAAAACAGAGAGACCGACTCAACTGTCAGGTCTACACGTCAGCCGCAATCGCGGCAGAACTATCAATGTTCGCGTGATCATGTATACTTTCATCAACGAGGCTTTCAAAATCAAACCGATCAAGCACAGTCTAGCTTACGACAGTCAGAGCACGCAAAATTCCGCACTTTTACTCCTCTTGAAGAGTCATTAACCAGCATATTTGAGAAAACGAAAGCCAAGGGACTCCTGAAGCCAAAGAAAGGATGGATCCCTAAAAGCCTACCGCCAGATTTTGATTGGTCCAAGAGTTGTGCTTACCACTCTAATATTCCAGGTCATGACACAGAAAATTGCTCGGCTCTTAAGCATAAGATCCAGAACATGATCGAAAAAGATAAGATAAGTGTGCAACAAAATAAATTGTACGACAATGATGGCCCTTCAGTTGCAAATGCAATTATTGTTACCGGTGATCGGTCAAAATTGGCACCGAGACATTTGAAAAGGAAGTGTAGGACTAAGTAAGACTATTGAAAGGACCTACCGTCGCTAGCATTCTCCACCCATCAGCTTTCCTTCTTGTAATTTTTGCTAAAGCCTGTTATGAACTACTTTCGACCTGATTCCTTCGGGATAAGTAGGCAGTCCATTCTCGGACACGGTCTTAATTTAGTGAAAATTCCATCTTCCCCATAAAGCAACACTGGGGCAGCTTTGCAAATGGCCTATCATTATTCAACAAAAGCATGAATCGAAATCTCGAGCAATGTATTAGCGTCACCGGATTGTTGCAATGACATCACCTCGAGAAATGCAGATTCAACGCCAAAGCTTTGGTGTTCAATGCAAGGCAACCATTTTATTTTTACACTAACAATTTTTCTTTGAGTAACGCAGGGGCATATTTTAGCTATTTTTGAAGGATATCGCATAGTATCAAGTCGGCAATCGCAAGATTCGGATAAAGCAAAGGGCAAAGTCAACTTAATACTTATTAAATTTGAAACTCACCAATTTCTTTGAGTGCAGGAACTTTTAGATGCAAATTTTGGCAGGGTAGAAGGTCCCCAAATCTTCGGCATTACGTCATGAATATTTGCTGCTACAAATTACGCACTGCGTCAAACTCGTCTCACCGCATACAAATAAAGCATCGCAAAGCTCCTCGCTCCGCACTAATTTTAGTAATCATAAATCAAGCACTGCATTTTTAGGCTCGTCCGCCTTTAATAGGACATTTTAGGCTCGTCCGCCTTTAATAGGACATTTTTAGGCTCGTCCGCCTTTAATAGGACATTTTAGGCTCGTCCGCCTTTAATAGGACATCTTAGGCTCGTCCGCCTTTAATAGGACATTTTGGGCTGTGCACCGCCCCTTTGAAATTTTAGCATAAGACTGAGCACCGTCTCTTATCTCAATTTTATTCTGCTTTGTAATTTGAACTACGCTTGACCTGATTCCCTTAGTGGGATACATAGGCAGCCTATGTCAGGCTCGGTCTCGCCATTCGCAAAAGCTCGATATCCTCCTATACCAGAAACTGGGACAATTTTTAAGGGCATCATCGCAAGCGACATCGAGAAAACATGAAAGAGAATATGGCCAACAGAGTCATCAGGCAAAAAAAAAAAAAAAGGACTTGGGAGAAAGGATGCTCGCTTTGTTTCACGGTTCCCAAGTTGCGGAAGCCAAAATATATAATGTTCGCAGCCTCGCAAGGATTGCACGTCGAACGATTTGATCTTTCTTATAACGATTATGCCTCTCGAGTATCAATAATATGCGAGATTCGCAACAAATTAATGCTTGAGTCTTGCAAGTGATTTTTCAAACGTGTCGATGCACAAACATTTCCTATTGCTTTCAAATGCCTTGCATAAATGCTTTCAAATACAATGCGCATGCACTATTGCTTTAAATGCCCCGCACTGCACTACTGTTTTCAAAATGCCCCGCACTGCAAAAGCAACCGCACCTGCATTACATTATTACTTTCAAATGCCCTGCAAAGGCACATCATCATTGTTCGCAAAAGCACCTCATTTAGGCCCGTCCGCCTTTAATAGGACATTTAGGCCCGTCCGCCTTTAATAGGACATTTAGGCCCGTCCGCCTTTAATAGGATATTTAGGCCCGTCCGCCTTTAATAGGACATTTAGGCCCGTCCGCCTTTAATGGGACATTTAGGCCCGTCTGCCTTTAATAGGACACTTTAGGTTTGTTCGCCTTTAATTGAACATTTTAGGCTAGTCCGCCTTTAATAGGACATTTAGGCCCGTCCGCCTTTAATAGGACATTTAGGCCCGTCCGCCTTTGATAGGACATTTAGGCCCGTCCGCCTTTAATAGGACATTTAGGACCGTCCGCCTTTAATAGGACACTTTAGGCTTGTTCGCCTTTAATTGAACGTTTTAGGCTCGTCCGCCTTTAATAGGACACTTTAGACTTGTTCGCCTTTAATTGAACATTTTAGGCTAGTCCGCCTTTAATAGGGCAGTTTAGGCTAATTCGCCTTTAATAGGACATTTTGGGCTATGCACCGCCCTTTTAAATTTCTGCATAAGGCTGTGCACCGCCCTTCACATGAGGCATGGGCTGCGCACCGCCCTTTGCATCGTTTCCATATATTGCCTGGGCCATGCACCGCCCTTTAAATTTCCGCATAAGGCTGAGCACCACCTTTTAATTTTATGCATAAAGTCGTGCACCACCCTTTGCATCGCTTTCATATATTGCTTGGGCCATGCACCGCCCTTTTAATTTTCTGCATAAAGCCGAGCACCGCCCTTGCATCTCTTTCGTATATCACGTGGGCCATGCACCGCCTTTCTAAATCTCCGCATAAAGACATTGCACCGCACCTGCCTTGTTTTATTATTATTTTGTTGATGCCCTGCATATGCTCGCAGCAGCATTGCACCGCGCTTGCATCGCTGTATTTCAATAGTTATTCTTACTGACTATTTTTATCTAGTTTTTAGTTTCGCAGGAGCTTTTAGCGCAACGTGGAACTATTTCTTCGGCAGCGAACTGGGGCAATACGTCGGGAAGGACAAGCAGATTTCTCGACAAGGGTCAAAGATCTACCTCGAACACTCGGCTCCAAATTCAAATTTCCCGTTCACATTCCAGCACAATCAATTTTCAGGGTTCTATCACAATACCCAGTGTCATCATAATTCGACACTGGGACAATATTTTTTGCGAAGATCGCATCAAATCGTGAGTCGCCAGTCATAGGTGTCATAGTCTTCCCAGAACTACACACGGCCTGATTCTCGTGCAGCCCGAGATATGTAGGCGATTCAGAGACCAGAGTTCGGCCGTAATTTTCTTTACCCTTAGTCCTTCATAATCCTCTAGCCGGGACAAAATAGGCTACTAAGTCAACGTCTTTGCCCGAAAACTCTTTCATCATTATCAGGCAAAGAGGGACAAGTTGTTGACACCCAATTTTGTCCCGCCTCTCCTCCGAAATACATATTTGCGCTTCTAATATTTAAAATAAAATAAAAATAAATAAATAATAATAATAAAAAAAAAATATATATATATATATTATGTTTACTATAGTTGTCAGTCCCTATCAATGACGACGTTTCGTTATTCTGTTACAACTATTATTATCATCATTATTATTATTATTATTATTGTTAATTATTATTATTGTTAATTACTAATCACTATTATCAGCGTTATTTTTTATTATTCATCATTACCATCGTTATTTTTTATTATTAATTATTATCATTGATTTTATCAACAATTGTTATTTATTATCGTTATCGTCATTATTATTATTATTATTATTATTGTTAGTATTATTATTATTAATTATTATCATTATTCCTATTGTTATTTTGTTATTAACTGTCAATATTTGTTACCTACTATTATTATTATATCTATTATTATGTTTATCACCGTTATCATCAGCATTATCAGTATTACCGTCATCATTTATCATTATCGTTGTTGTTAATTATTAGTATTATTATTATTAGCAGTATTATTACCACTAGTCATTCGTTACAGTTATTTAATATTATTGAGACTCGCGTTTCTCGGTATTTTATCCACCCCTGCATACACATCGCATTTTATTTTCGTGCATCTTTAAATGATAGCTTTATTTATTGCTGAAACATTATTACACGGTCATTGCAACAACATAAATTTTTATTATCCGGGTCTTTTACAATTGCATATTTTCGTACCAAGTGATATTCTAGCACCCTTGGTACATCGCTAATCAAAATAGGTCTTTTATTCAAATTTAGAAGCCAAATTATTTCTTGCACTCGGTCCGCATTTTTTACTTACCGGACCCCAAATCAAGGTCCGATTAACTCCTAATATTTTTTTTTTGATTAACCCGTATCGCTTATCTTAAATTTTAGACTAGTCCATGGTTCAATTCACTAGTCCATTCTCTTAATACCCGGTCTAAAAAATCTGACCCAGTCCATTTATGGACTGGGTCCGACCCATTTCGTCCAAAAAGGGGGAAACCTTTTAGGTTTCCTCTCATTTTTCATCATCGCCTCTTCTCCGCCTCCATCGTCACCTCTACACCACCATCCCTTCCCCTCTTTCCTCTTCATCTCCGCCGTCTTCTCCACCTCCCCATCGCCACCACACCTTCGTCTCCACCATCCTCGTCCATCACCGCCTCCAACCTCCGCACCACCACCTCCGCTAATCCACTCCGTCGCCACTCCACTCACCTGTCCCCCACCTCTGCCGTCTCCACCCATCGCCGCCGACATCATCAACACCCCCATTCACCACGTGACTTCCACTTCACCTCTCACACCCAACATCTCTGTCACACCCACGTTACCCCCACGTTTCGCACCCTTCTCCGACACTCTGACACCACCCCTCTGCTACACCCACGCTCTGTCACCACACCACACCTTGTCCCCCCCACGCTCCTCTGCCACTCCACTCCTTCTTGTCCCCGCTCCTCTCAAATTCAAACGAAAATTAGTCTATAAATATTGGTTTCATCATCCATGTTAGGGGAGGATTTTTTCGGATCAGGGAGAACCCCCCAAGAGCGAGGTCTTTCGATTCATGAAATCCCCCTAGAACCGTTTTTTCTTATTGATTGGTGAAATCCCAAGAACAACTTGTTTCAGCCGCAAAAACCCCCTAGAAATTAGGTTTCAAATTCGGAAAATCGCAGGAAATTCCCCATAGATAATATTAATTCTTTTTCGTTGTATTGTTCGATATCGAGTCAAAATCCATATCGCTGTGTTCTGTTCTTCCCTTGACATCTGTTTGGGTTCAGGGGTGTATAAAATTCGGGATTTTAGTATTTCGAAGTATATTTGAAGTGTTCGAGGCTAGATCGAAACCTTCGCCACACTTCGCTGCCCCTGAAGAAGGTCGGTAAATCTTCCTTTAGTTGTTTCTCCTCCTATTTTAGTCTTAATTGCTAATTTCTGTCATGCCGTAGTTGTTGTATGTTTGGTTGCTTGTTTGATTTAATTTCCATTTAGTATTGGTTTAAGCATAATTAATGAGCATTAGTTGCTATTTCTAGTCATCTTCTGTTAGCAATGATTTAAGTACGATTAACAGACATTAGCTATTGTTATTAATAGACTTACGAATGTTAGTAGTTCAGCATGAGTAGTTATTTTTAGCTACTGGTTTTTTTTTGGGGGGGGGGGGTTAGTTACTTGTTGATATTAATATCGTCCAGTTTGATATGCTGTTCATATAATGCCTAGCCTATTCCCTGTTACAGCCTGTTATATTAAGTGTAGGATTGGTTGTTGGTCCAGGCCTGTGTTTAGAGATTCATTTCCCTAGGAAGATAATAAATGTGTTATCACAATAGTGATGTTTGGTCTAAGTTGTGTGTGAAGGTTTGTTTTTTTCTTGAAACTGAAACTGGGATTGTCCAGCTTATTCTTTTCTGAATCAGTGTGTATGTATCAACTTTTTCCTCTTTTCTCAATCATGACTGTAAAACACCTGTGTTTCCTGGGAATCTGAATCTGTATGACCCTGTATGGAACTCTGCATGCTTGCTCTCATCAATTGTATGTTTGCTTGCTTCTGTTTGTTGTCTGTTAAACTAGAAGTTGATAATAAAAGCATGGCACCTATGAACTCACTGGGTAACCTGTGAAACTTGTTGAAATCTCTGATCATCTTTGTCCTTTAATGTCCATGGTTTGATGAATAGCTTAAGCACACTGCACTCAAGTATGTTACGTTTATGGTAAAGGTTAGATTTGTTTTGGAAAGTATGTGATTAAGAAGTCTACACGCCTTGCCCAAATCCCATTGTGATGGTGTAGTCTTGCCATGAATCTTGTTTAAGCTTAAAGTCCAGTCTACTTTAAAGGGTTATTCATGACTTGAAGCCTGAAGCATACTTAGTGGATGTACCTCTGTATAAACGACCTGCAAATAAATGAAGTACTTGAATGTGTTAAAAGCTCACCAGAATCCTGTATGTATTCTCATGAAGTGGTCTGTGCCAAGATAAGTTTTAAACTTGATAGTTGCTAATACTCCATGTCCTCTGATAATCTCATATATGTTTGAATGTGCCATCTTTGGCTGAATGTTTGTTTAGATGGTGTTTCTTTACACTTGACCATGTCTTTCCCTTTCTATGAATATTGGTGTTTCATCTTGATTGTCCCATGTGGATTGGAAGTGCATTGTTTCCTTTTTGAAATCTGATCTAAACCCATAAAATGTTAGTATCCTATTAGTCTGTTAGCCCCCTTTATGTGGAAAATTCATGCTTATTTTGATTCCTCGTAGTCATAATAAAACTGCAAATAAGTAACAGAATATCTAGTGTGCATGTCTACCTGTCAAATGACTTTTGAAGCCTTGTTTCTGAACTGCTGTCTATCCGGTCAGTTTGGCGTTGTCAAAATCGCTCATTGTTGTACCCTTGTGATCCCGTTGTGTCTTTCTGTATACCTGATATATATAAAATCGGTATATTCAGTATAAACATAAATACCACTCGTAAGGGCTCAGAATTGCAAACCTCTATATCGTAAAATCTTTTGATTCGAGCATTGTCTCCTTATTTTCGCCATATTGGGCTTCCTTTGCATCTGTGTTCAATTGACTTTGTTTGGATTGTGTTTGGCCTTTTGTCACTTCGACTGGGCATATTCTATTCTCTTTTACCGCTGTAACATGCTTGGGTAGGTTTCCATCCTTATAACGTTGTTGTTTTAGATGAACCTTAACAGGAATTTCTTTCGTTCCATAAATATACCTAGGAATACATAACATATATATAATTTATGGAGCTGCTTTGAATTTTGTATGTTTATATGTTTAATCTTATTGATCGTATACTAACCTCCTTCTTTCCATTTTTCGTGCATGACCATCGCATACGAGTCCGAGAGACTCGTCTCCTTCCGCGCTCGGTTTGGGCTAAGGCCCAACGTGAATTATTCTTCTCCGTGTCCAGCCCAACAGCAGCCCAGAATCATAAATTAAAAAAAAAAAGAACACTGCTGGGCCGGCCCAACAGTAGCAGATCAGTCATCCCTCAAAATGGGCTGAGCCCATGTCCGACTGCAGCAGCCCCTTTCTTACAAAAAAATGGGCTGAATCCATCTGAATTATTTCCCCCTTTATTTATTTATGCATTTAATTTGTATTATGCAACTAACTCTTTGTTTGTTTTGTTTTCTTAGTTTAGATAAATCCTAATAAATTAGGAGGTTAGTTTTAGTGATGGGTAGTTAGTTTAAGGAATACTAACAATTAATTTCATAAGTTAATACTATTCTTTTCATGCTTCATTTTTATTTGGGATAATTGATTTGCAAAATGGCATGATTATATATTTTAAGTAAAGGGAATCATGTTTTCATTATAGATGTTTCAAAAACGTCACTAATATGCAAGTATAAATTCAACTATATTTTATAGATAACTCTTCAAGTTTGAATCAATCATGCATATTTTTAACTAAGCATAATTAATAAGCAAATTCACTTCCCTTTGAATTCTATTTATAAGCTTAGATTTTCTACATTGCTACATTCACATAAAGTTCAAAATTGCTAAATCTCTTTCTTGAAAGCTATTATTTACAGGCAAAAATTGTTATATTTCCTATAAGTTTTATCTTAAAATGCATTTATTATATTTCATATAAAGTCTTAGCAACATTTTAAGCCTTGTTTAAATAGCATCTAAAATCCTCTTTTATGCAAACCATCTTTTTATAAGTTTTATTGTTAAATTGCATTTGATTTAAAGCCTTAGTTATATTTATGAGTTTTATTTAAAATGACATTCAAAGTCCCCTTTTTTTTTATATGAATTTTCATCTTAATTAATTAACCTAAGTTTGGCCGGACAACCGTAGTTAACGGATTCTAAAGGATGCCTAACCCCTTCCCTTTAGGATAATATAGAACCCTTACCTAGAATCACACTGGTTAAGCAGACTATTAACGGAGGTTTAGCTAGCTTTACCTTAGTTAATAATTAGGTGCCCTAATTCACCTTAAAATCAATTAGGTGGCGACTCCTTAAAACAAAGCAATTTAGGAATCACCAATATGTTGTACTCCGCTTCAACCCAGTTAAAATGGGGTATAACATATATATATATATATATATATATATATATATAAAGTAGAATTTGTACTGTTCTTGATTAATTACAGATTTATTTATATTTATTTATTATTTTAAAATTATAATTCAAAAACAGTAACTAATTATATTTATATTTATTCATAAAAGAATGCAACAAGTGCAGGTCAGTACAAACAACAGTACTGGTAGGCATCATCGGCCGACTAAGCATAGTTAACACAATTCAGAAGATAAAGCAGATAAGCAGGGAAACTAGCAAGTATAAGACAATGCAATCAATCCCAATTATCTGTCATCACCTACTTACATCATCTAATCCCAAATGTGCCAAGTCTTAAGGTATCCAATCCAATATGACAATACAACACCAAACATCATAATAAAGTCATAATGCAATGCAACGCACTAATGGTATGAGTGCAATGCAATGTCATGCAAATGCGGTGTGCACATGTACTCTAGACGAAAATATCGACATCTCGGTAACACAACCCAGCGTGACTCGCGAAATTTAACTGCCACACGTCCCGGATCTTTGCCCAACAGGAAGACGGGACCCCGGATCTTTGCCCACAGAGGTTCTCACCAGAATCACCCTAGGGGACCTGCGGAGCCCATGCACTAACAACGATTCCGGAATATCATCGGAATCGGCCATGCAACAACGATGCTGAAATAGATTATCGGACATCGGCCATATCACAATCACTCCAGTAAAAGAGTTTATCAAATATTAGTTTCACACAATCAACGATTTCTGAATTGAACCTCGGACATCAACCATCTCACAATTACTCAAGTAAAAGAGTTTGTCAAATATCAGTTTACTCAATCAACGATACTAGATCATCATCGGGTATAGGCCATGCATCATGAATGAGTGAAAATGGGTGCAATGCGTGTATCAACATCAACAATCAAGTCAATATCACAAGTACAAAACAATGGAGTACGCCAACAATGTATCATATCACAATACCAACAGTGGGTATGCCAACAATATATCAATATCACAATTCCAATAGTGGGTATGCTAACAGTGTATTCGAACCAGAAATACCACAGTGGGTATGCCAATAATATATCCAAATCAAGATGACTAACCGGATCTAATATCTACCAACAACTCATGGCTTCAAGCCAACACAATAAACAGTTAAGCACAATACAACGGGGTGACTAGTCCCAACACACAGCAAGGCCTAACCTAAGACAATATCCAACCCAAATTCATACCCGAAGGTTCACATGTTGTCTCCGACAATATAATCTAAATATGTGCTTCGCTATATGAAGTCTCACCAAGGGTAAGCCATAACCTACCTAGATGGCCGAACTGCAACACCAACAACTCACTCATTTGCATTGCCCTTCCGCTAAACCTCGGAACCAAAGTAGTCTAAGCATAATCGAATTCTATATTAGAAATCATGAAAAATGATACTAATGTTGCTACTATTTCAATTAGGTCAATTCTAACCCTAGAAATTGGAGAAATGGGCCCACAAGGGCAAAACGGAAATTCCGGAACAAAATACCAAATTAAGTGCTAGGTAATCATGACCCAACCACTAGTTGTTGATTTAACTCAATGATTAGCCTAATTTCTGATTTCAAGCAAAACCCTCAAATTGGATATAAACCCTGAGTCTTTGATTCCGAAATTCAACGCTAAAAGTGGAAGACGTATGATTAATAAGCTTAGATTAGTCATTATCTAACATAAACATCACCAATTTATCATTAATAAGCCTAGGGACAATGTTCTTCCACAACCCTCTTTTAACTCTCATCACTATGGGTTTATGAAGGAAAAAGGGAATCTAAGATGATAATGGTTAAAGGAAGAATGAAGAATTAAGCAAGATTTACCTTCAAGATTCTCCTCCAAATATCCCTAAGAACAGTTCCCTCAAGCTCAAATATCGAAATGGGATATAACGAGGGTCTAAGGGCTTTTAAGACTTTATTAATGTTACTAATTGCCCATCACCCGCTTCAGCGGTCACTTGACTGCTTCAGCGGTCGATCCTAAAACGCTTGGACCGCTTCAGCGGTAGGGTTACCGCCCCAGCGGTACCACTGCCGCGGGTTTGGTGCCGCCAAAGCGGGCACCAAACACCAGACACCAGAAAACTTCCCAAATTCCGCAATTCGATCCGATTTTTCGACTAGTTGCCGAGGCCATCTGCTCACATACCATCCACATAGACACACATAAAAACGCGCTATGAACTCGCCCGTGGCCTTGGAATTCCCAACGGAAGTCTCGTTGACCGAGTCAACCCCCGATGCCTTAATTTCAATTTCCCAACCCAAGTCCCAAAATGCATCCGAGTGCATTGGGAACCGACCCAAATACACACACAAGTTCTAAACGACCATCCGGACCTCTCGGAATTGACGAAATTCCGAAAAAGGTTCGTTTGTCCAAAAGTCAACTTTGGGTCAACCATCTTTCACTGTAAGCCTATATTCCCCAAAAGTTGCCCGAACCGGTCTAGACACCTCGGGAAGCGTGCTCACGGTCTCATCGAATCTAAAGTGAGCTAATCAATGCTCGGAAACGGGCGAAAATACCGAAAAGACTATAACGACCAAACGAGTCGTTACACATATGATGTATACGCTGAAGATTCGTATTGTCCTAGTGGTTAGAATCTGAATATATAGTAATCCCCATAGATTTTTTTTTTAAAAGGCCCTTGCTTACAATATTATTTTACCATATATGTTGCTTGTTTGTTAATCAATTATTCATTTTTATAGTCAAATTTAATATTTGTCTTCAAAATCTAAACAAAGTAAAAGAAATAAATGCAATAAATTAAATAATATGCAGATCATAATATTATTTTTTATATGTTAAAATTTGAATTGTATATATTCTAATTTATTAGTAACACAACTGTAATATGAAGTGTTAATCTATTTTAATTGTATATGATAAATTTGGCATGTTATGGATGGAGAAAATTATTTTACTGTGCTATGTTAAATTTAGAACAATCATCACTATATTATAGGAAGTCTAGAATAACCAAATTTTTTTCCAAACGTGGAAAATAAAGCAAGACTATAGTTTTTTTCCCTTATCTAATGACTCACATATTATTAATGTAGCTTTTAATGACAAAATCATATGGGTTGGCAATTTTCTTTTACTAACCAAAAATTAAATCCTTTCTCCCTTAAATAATAACCCAAATGCAGAAATCAAAATCTTATAACAAAATTAAAGTGATTATTAATACAAATAAAATTTTCATATAAAGGATATAGGTATAGATAACTCAAATTCAATAAAATAAGGATTTAAATTTTCTCTGAAAAAAATATTCAACATAGGTCAATATATCACATCTAAATGTGGGGAAAAAGTAAGATAGGCAGAATTAGATTCGAACATAAATGGTAGAAATCTAGGAAACAATTTCGGTAATGCAATATTTGGATTGAAATTGACAAAGAATTCCTTTTAAATTTATATTTCACATACAATCATTTTACCTATAACATCAATAACCAATTTTATAACAGTACGCTCGTTGACTTAATATTAAGTTAGATTACCCTCCTTTTATTATAATATAGATATATATTATTATTATTGTTATTGTTGTTGTTGTTGTTATTATTATTATTATTATTATTATTATTATTATTATTATTATATCCTAGTATTTGAATTGAAAATTTTCTAATTTCCTTATAAAGAAAAATATAATCTGAACATTTATTGTCATATAATATTATTTCTTATATGGTAATTTTTTTAATTGCAAATATTCTAAAATCGATATAAGGAATAATATTATATGAATATTTTTTAAATTATATGACATGATTCTTCATATGGTAATATCTTAATTGCAATTAATAATTTTTTTAAAAAATTAACACAAATAGAATTTGTTGCCAAGTGGCTTGTTCATATTACGCCACTTGGCTTAATATTAAGCTAGACTATCCTCCTAAGGGCAAAGGGTCAAATATACCCCTCTACCTTACTTTATTGGTTAAATATACCCTCCGTTAGCCAAAGTATCTAAATATACCCCTCTGTTAGCCAAAGTTGTTAAATATACCCCTACATGGATGGAAGTGCCCAAATCAGATAAAATTAACCATTTAACTTAAAAAAACCATGCCCCATAATTTTAACCCGACCCGACCCACAAACCATGCCCGAGATTGGCAGCTTATCTCGACTTTATTCTTTAAATTTTTCTAAAAATTTTATGGACTAACTAAACATTTATGCTTCAAAGAATTTTTCAAGAACAGTGGTTTAAAGATTTTGCAATATATCAAATTCCTTGGAACTATAATAAGATAGACCCATCAGTTTACATAAAACAGTAACTCAACAATTTCTAATCATTGATTAATTAAGTTATAATAAACGCTCGAACTATTGTTAATTTTTTATGTCATTCATTTAATTAACTTAAAAATTGACATAAAATTCCTTTACAATAGTATTTCCTAGTTCTCGTACACAATGCATCTTTTCAGAAGAAGAAAAAAATATCAACTTATGTACAATATAAAAAAAAATAGTCATAATCAATTGAATTTTTGTGTCTAATTGCAAGAGTCGAAAGTCATTTTTCATCGTTCTTCATTGTAGCTTTAATATGCATCAACAATGCTAAAGCTTCATCACCCAAAAAGAATTCACATATAAGACTGTCACCCAATTAGAAAGTTGATAATTAACGATGTTTTTAGAAAGGTTTAAAGAATAAAGTCGAGATAAGCTGCCATCCTCGAGCGTAGTTTGTGGGTCGGGTCGGGTTAAAATTATGGGGCATGGTTTTTTTTAAGCTAAATGGTTAATTTCATCTGATTTGGGCATTTCATCCATGTAGGGGTATGTTTAATAACTTTGGTGACCAGAGGGGTGTATTTAGGTATTTTGGCTAACGGAGGGTATATTTAACCAATAAAGTAAAGTAGAGGGGTACATTTGACCCTTTGCCCTTTATTATAATATAGATTATTATTATTATGTGCTGATAATATCCTAGTATTTGAATTGAAAAATTCTAATTTCCTTATAAAGAAAAATATAATCTGAACATTTATTGTCATATAATATTATTTCTTATATGGTAATTTTTAATTACAAATATTCTAAAATCCATATAAGGAATAATATTATATGAATATTTTTTAAATTATATGACATGATTCTTCATATGGTAATATCTTAATTGCAATTAATAAATTTTTAAAAAAATTAACACAAATAGAATTTGTTGCCAAGTGGCTTGTTCATATTGCGCCTCTTGGCTTAATATTAAGCTAGATTATCCTCCTTTTATTATAATATAGATATACTAGTATTCGTACCCGCGCGATGCGCAGTCGATATTAAATGGACTAATAGTATAAAATTTTATATTTATATATTAAAAAATCAAATATGTAAAATTATCTCGATTGAATCTTCAAACTCAACTATCTACCTGTTTGGAGGTCGAGATTCTCCATTTATGTTTGAGAACATCAATATATCGCTGTAAATATCTTCAATTGATTTAAATATCTTAGACCAATTTTACTTATCCAACGTAATCCTGATACTAAAGAACAAAAAAACTTAAATTAAAAATCAAACAAATCAAGTGAACAATGAGTAATATTTGAATGACCCAAAAATATCATAAGAATACAATTTGTACTCATCCCTGCATTGGAGTCCGATTATAGGAATCTTCCCTATAAAATAGGTAAGTTTATTTTTCAAAAGCTTTTGGATTCTATTTACTGTGAAACAGGAGCCAATCTTAATTGATTGATAATTGATTAACTTTCCAACTCATTTTACACCATCTGAATATTCTCTGTCATATATAAGTATTCCTTATATCATTTCAAAATTCAAATTCGCAAATATTGAGCAACATTATTATTATTATTATTATTAAGTGTCGATAATATCCTAATATTCCTTATATGATGAAATTTGAATTGCAAATATTATAATTTATTTATAAGGAATAATGTTGTATCAGCATTTTTTGTCATAGAATATTATTTATATGGTAATATTTGAACTGCAAATATTCTAATGTCAATATAAGGAATAGTATTATAAGTATATTTTTTAAATTAGAAGACATTATTCCTTATATGGTAATATTTGGACAACAATTAATAACTTCTTTTATAATTAATGCAAATCGAATTTGTTGCCAAGTGGCTTGTTCATATTACGCCACTTGGCTTAATATTAAGCTAGACTACTCTCCTTTTATATATACTATTATTCGCGCGGACAAAATTAAAGAATATTAATCATATTAAAATGTGATTTATGAGATACTTTTCACTTTTTGAGAGGCAATTTGATTAAACTTTGAAGCTAAATTGGAATAGATTAACTCAACATTTGTAAATTAATATTTTATTTGAAAACTATATGAAAAATAAGTTATAACTTTTATCATGTCAATTTGGTAAAAAAATATATCTCAAGATGATGATCAAAATTCATGCAGTTTGAATATTGGGAAGCGAAAAGTATACATAAATTGGGACAGATGTCACATCTTCAACTAAGCGCACGTGCAGCACTTGACAACTCGCTCACGTTCTTGCACAACTTGCTCACGATCTTGCTATGCCAAGTCAGCCTAGTTTACTACACTCAAGATCGCTAAGGGAATAGTAATTGAGAAAGACAAGAGAAATTTGCTAGAAGGAAGCTTTTTATTATAGAAGACTTAATTGATTTTGCTTGATGGTTTTTTACAAATGGATGCCCCTCTATTTATACTACTCACCTAGGGACTAGTATGCAAATAATAATTAATGTATAAGTCCCTACTTATTTACAAAGAAGTCCGTACTCTAGAATTATCCACTAGGCTAGAATGTTCTAAGGTCTTCCTAAGAAATCTTCTAGGAAGTCCATAAATATCTAGAGCATCTCCACATGAATCTCCATAGCTCTAGAATCATCCAACGCATGCTAGACTTTTTTTCCATGTAAGCATCCACATGGTAAAAATAGCTCCAAATGGCACTTAGGTGGCATGATGACGTGGCGGGTCATCACACAGAGGAAGTATAAACTTTTGTATCCAAATCAAGCATTCACCAAACTTACCAACTATCAACACTATGAATAATTCAAATCATTCGCGATAAATAATTTTCTTGTTCCAAACATACGTTGTGAATTCAGCGTTCAACCTCCATTAGCTCTTATTTTGAATTAGTGATGTCCTTGAGAAAACTTCTCATCAACATGCTTGATCGAAAACTTCTCACCAACAGGCTTGATCTCCCACTCTACCAAAACCTGGTGTTGAAAGGATAAAAAAAGAAAAAGATCAAGAAAGTCAATTACCTTTATATCATAATTATGCAAAACAACATAAAATCAAGAAACTACACATGCAATACAGATTATAAACACTGAAAATTTTAAGCAATGAAAAGCAAAAGCAAGAAGGATGTTTGGAGAGTTGGTTGATGGCATAAATAGAACGACTCCAAAAATTTATCACCCTTTTGTTTCTTAATAATTTGCACAAAAATAAATATACCATAATTATGTATCATTATTGATTGATATTCTATTATTTCATACCCTATTTATGTGCCCACTTCATCAATTTTGTAACTTCCACTCAAATTTTTCTCAATGAAGTTCTCCTTAAATCTCTCTTAATTTTATGATTTGATAATATGTAACTGATTACTTAATTATCTCCACAAATTTTGGGAAGATTTTCTGGACTCATATAAGGCATCGGTTGTTTTTTATAATTAGTGATTGTTTTTTTTTATTATTTATTTAAATAAGATATAGCAGATTAATAAGAGAGGATGCGAAATTAAAAAAAAAAACAAATAGAGAAAATCCAAAAAAGGAGATAATTTTTTAACCATTTTTCCACAGAAATATATGGCTAACTACAAATTCAGAATTTGAATTAAACATTTTAGAATTTATAATCAGTTACCTAAATTTTAGGGGGTATATTCAATTTTAAATTTTTATTGCATATAAATTCATTACAAAGATAACCCAATCATCGAGGGAAAAAATTCCAATATTCCTTATATGATGATATTTGAATTGCACATGTTTTAACTTTAAATTCAAATTCAAATTTTTTATTTCAGTTCAAATATTTGTATTAGAATATTTTCTCTACATAGAAAGAGAAATATAGAAAAGGAAATCGATATTTATTTATAAAATTTAGTTCATCAGAGTCACAAAATTTGTCGATTTGATTCTGTTACTACCCTAGCTTGAAAGAAAATCTTCTTCTTAAAAGGAAGTACCAAAAAAACTTTGATGTGTTCCATTTTTTTTACTTTTAGGAAGGATAGTCATTTGATTAGCTTAAAAATGGTAACTGTCTTTCAATTTAATTCAAATCCTATTTTTTTTTTATTTTAAGTTTAAATTGTTTTACATCTATATATAGTATGAACTTGGTTTAAAATTCAAAGTAGCATTATATTTTTTTCCTGCTAATTACGCTAATATTGATTTGTTCTATTATTAATAAGAAAGGTGATAAAATCTAATTGTTGATATCTCAATTTCGTTTAGACTTATCATTTTCTATATTCCTAATAGATTACTTACACAGTAACATTTTGAAGTGAAAATATTAAACAAATGAATTTCAATCATGATTTTTTGATACATTTTAATTTTGATATTGCATTCAATTTAATCGTACGGGTGCTCTTCATATGGGCTTGAATTTATCTTAATTGCAGAAAGTAATAAAGGACAATATTATATCTTACCATTTAAAGAAGCATTGTTGACTATAAATTAGAATCCAAGAATATCAATTAATTATTTTCTCCAATCAATTCACCAAATTAGGTGAGTTCATTTAATAATGTCAATTAATTTCTTTTTAGAATTGATACAAATAGAATTTGTTGCCAAGTGGCTTATTCATATTACGTCACTTGGCTTAATATTAAGCTAAACTGCCCTCCTTTTATTATAATATAGATATAGATATTATTATTATTATTATTATTATTATTATTATTATTATTATTATTATTATTATTATTATTATTAACAACTCTACTACTATGTGTTGATAATATCGTATGAGTATATTAGGGGAGTTCATTATTATTATTATTATTATTATTATTATTATTATTATTATTATATTAACAACTCTACTACTATGTGTTGATAATATCGTCTGAGTATATTAGGGAAGTTCATTATTATTATTAACAACTGCTACTACTATGTGTTGATAATATCGTATGAGTATATTACGTGAGTTCATTATTATTATTATTATTAGTAGTAGTAGTAGTAGTAGTAGTAGATTATTAAATTAGGTAATATTTTGAACTACAATTAATAACTTCTTTAATAACTAATGCAAATAGAATTTGTTGTCAAGTGGCTTGTTCATATTGCGCCACTTGGCTTAATATTAAGCTAGACTACTCTCCTTATATATATATATATTAGAAGACATTATTCCTTATGTGGTAATATTTGAAATACAATTAATAACTTATTTTATAATTAATGCAAATAGAATTTGTTGCCAAGTGGCTTGTTCATATTACGCCACTTGGCTTAATATTAAGCTAGACTACTCTCCTTTTATATATATATATATATATATATATATATATATATATATATCCTCTTCGGCTCTTTCTAGATTGAGATTTAGTAAATTATATTACGGAAAATGGTCAAATATACCCTTCGTTATACTTTGGGCTCAAATATACCCCTACCGTAATACTTTGGGCACAAATATACCCCTCCACAATTAAAGTTGACTAATGTGGACATTCAGTCCTACGTGGCATTGGCATTTGATGAGGTGGATGCCAAATGGCATGCCGCCTTAATATCCCTAACCCATTTTACCCCTAACCTCTATTTGTTCTTTCACGTCTAAAATTTTCTTCCCCTTCACCGCCATATTAAAAATGGGGATAAGCCTAAATTACATTTCTACATACATGAACTTCAACATTTCATTTCCCAATTAAATTATTTGTAGAAACTAATCAAGACTTCGACTATAAGTTGAAAATTTTAACTTCGCAGAGAAAACAGAAATTAGAACAAATTGAAAACGTAGAACAGTAACTATCATAGAACACGGGTAACCTGAAACGACAAGACTATGAGAAGACCAGCTGCAACACCAACAAATAATAAAAAAAAGTTTTGCAAGGCAGAGTTTCGTAGCAAAAGTTAGGCCTTAAGGCAGATTTTTGTAAAATTCCAACTGAGGAAAAAAAAATTGTCTTAATGCAAAACTCTACCTTATGCCTTATGCCTGAAGGCAAAACTCTGCCGTAAGGAGAGTTTGTCTTATGCCTGAAGGCAAAACTCTGTCTGATAAGGTTGAGTTTGCGGTCAAACTCTGCCTGATAAGGTTGAATTTGCGGTCAAACTCTGCCTGATAAGGGAGAGTTTGCGGTCAAACTCTGCCTGATAAGGGAGAGTTTTCAGTCAAACTCGGCCTGATCGGGTAGAGTTTGAGGCAAATTCTGCCTTAAGGTAAACTTTGAAACTCTACCGTATGAATCCAAACTCTACCTTGCGATTTTATTTTATTTTAATTTTTGACTGATCGGGAGTTCGAACCAAGAACCAAAGGGTTTTTAGTGAAGGGAAAAAATTAAAAACCACCAATTTGAGGAGCAAAAATTAAAGACCGCCCCGAATAACGGAAATCGTGCAAATTGCCCAAATTCCTTCTGAAATGCCCATTCCAAAATTTTGAACTCAAAAGTGCTAATTAAGGGTAAGAAGAATTTTCGGGACGGTACCATACTCCTTGGGGCCAAGATTCAATTCTAATAAGTTAAGATCAGACATCAATAACATACCTAGTGAAATTTCATAAAGTGAGGTCTGGAAGGGTAGAGTGTATGCATACCTTACTTATACTTTTAGGAGAAGTTGTTTCCGGCAGACCCTCAACACAAGACAAGCAATTCAAAGCAGTATAAAATATTAATACAAAATACTATAAAAAGCATGATAAGCTGTTTGAAACAAAGGAACCGTAACTACCACAAATTGACACGATGATCGAATCAAAGAGGTAACTTAGTCTCATTCAAACAGAAGTAACCATTAGCAACAAAAGCACCAGTGGTCTAGTGGTAGAATAGTATCCTGCCACGGTACAGACCCGGGTTCGATTCCCGGCTGGTGCAGGCTTGTTTTTTCGTCGCAATTTCAACATAACCGGATAGCTTGCAGCACACATTTAGGTGGAAAGTCCATACTACAAATTTTGTCGCAACATATTTTCTTGAAACTAAGTAAACGGTTCACAATGCTGTCTACCACTTTTTGCCTTGTAAAATCCCCTTTCTTTTCATCGAAATTACTATCATTACCTGCATTTTTTTTTTCATTGCATAGGGGGTAAGGGAGGGGATTACAATGTGGGGATTAGAACCCTCACTAACAAAGTGAAAGTTCAAGGTAGCCAACCAACCGAGCTACTAGATCCCTACTCATTACGTACATGAAAACCAGAAAGAATCTCTTTTACTATATTAACTTTTTCAGGTAGGGGAGAGGATTACAATGTGGGGATTAGAACCCTTACTAACAAAGTGAAAGTTCAAGGTAGCCAACTAATCGAGCTACTAGATCCCTAATCACTACGTACATGAAAACCAGAAAGATCGTTTTTACTATCTTAGCTTTTTCATGTGAAAGGAACATCTTTAACAAACGGAAACATACAGAAGACATTTTTTATATCAACTCCACACGCCTTATTCTTCCCCCATGTTTGCATAATAAGAGAAGAGAAAGCAAAAATTATCCTAGGCCCTAAGGGGAAATGTTGTCAATGAACATACCATTAGGCCAACTTCGAGTCTCCGATAGAGGATTACTGAAAAATCTACTTTTCGCTCATCAACCTTAAAGCTGATTCTACATTTGGAAAGATGAACTGCCATGTATTGATAATGTAAAGCTCATCGCCTATTAATGCTTATGCTTATTATAGGTGGTTACCTACAGTTGGCTTAAAAGTAGTACTCTGGTTACTTTTTACAACTTCAACACTTCTAACAATCATCCAAGAAACCCTCCAGATCCGCTGAATTTCGGACTAATTGAGCTTTAAGTACCGAGTAAAACTTTGGTTTCTATAACTCCACTCCATGTGGTTAGTTCATTGATGGCTTATATAATTACCCCTGATCATAACGCATCATTTGGTACGAGGTACGTAAAAGGGGTTGCGGTGAACTTTCCTTTAACATTTTAAGAATGCCGTTTGCTGCAGAAACGACAATATTTGGGCTCTAGATCAAGTTAGGTGCCTGAAATAAAACGTTTAACTATGTAGGCACTGATTCCATTCGAAATACTGAAAAGTATCGATATCTGTTGCATCAAAAACATCTTTACACAGACCCACAAGTCACAAGATTCTTACACTGAGGAATTGGCAGCAGAATTTTGAGTAAAAACAGCATCATCTTCTGCACACAAAATCAGTACACATCCCAGTTTTCAATGCTAATTACCTAGTGAGATAGTATACCACCAAAAAGAGGACCACAAATGAGGCTACAAGTGTAAACATTCTTCGGCTTGATTTGGTCTCGAATACCTGAAAAGACAAGGAAACAATTTAGATTCAGCACACCCATCAAGGCTAAGGCGGAACGGGAATAAAGGTCGTACAATATTACATACCATCTTAAATTTATCCATTGTTCCAGATAAAACTCCCCTTGAAGAATCCATATCATTACCCTGAACAGCGAAACAAGAAAAGCTTAAACAAATGTTCAGTAATACAACCAACGTAAAAGCATGACATAAGTTACACATTCGAAGAGTGCTGACCATTCTGTCCAGCATTCTATTATGAGTGTCCACTTCCTCATGTATATCACCTGATAACTGTTGGATATAAAGCTTCATCAGAACAAATCCAAAAATCTTCAAAGGTTCAAGATGCTCATTCAACAACACAGCTATGTCACTTGATGCACACACATTCAGTTTATGATTTAGAAGGGAAAGAAACTTAGAAAAGCTCAAACACTTAAGTTGCAACTAAAAGAGAAAGCAGTTTTCCCAACCTAATGAAAGACCTCCAAGTTAAATATACATGACAATAACTCAGATGAAAAACTTATAAGAACTCAAACACTTAACATAAATCTTCTCTTTGAGGAAGATGGTTTCTATTTTACCCCATCAGAGATCAAACAGATAGGCTCCATCTACTACTTCTTAAGAAAAAGATTCCCCAATGGAGCCTCAATCACCCCTTTTTTTATGACAAGGGAACCACAGCCGCTACCCTTTTGGGTGCGGACAGGGTAAACCCCATTCCTGTGTAATAGCCCGCAAACCACACGGGAAAAATAACCTGCATTAGGCAAGCCATCTGCGACGAGCTCGACCTAGAAGGCAAATACCCTACTTTCGTAGGTAGGGGGTTTCGAACCTGAGACCTCCATTATGAAAGCCCCATGCTCAACCAACTGAGCCACCCTCATCACCCTTTAAGAGTGGTCTATAATTCAAAGTGGACAACCAAAATGACGGTGCTTTTATACTTGGCCAGTAAACATAGAAAAATAAAACTTGAACTGGATAAAACTAATAGCTTCTAAATGTGCAGGACTTACTCTTTTCAGCAGAAGAACTCTATCTTGCAGCCCGTCCATTGCTTTCTCATTCTCTTGCTCATCAATTTCATGTGAAGCATATGATGATGAAGCCCTTATACCACCTTCCTCAATACCATCAAATAGTGCTGCTCTGTTGCTACGTTCCCTAAATTCAAGGATTGTTAAGCAATTATAGGAAGAGATAGGTGCAAATAAGAATGTTACTTTACAATTACACGAACAAAAAAGCAGCCCTGGTTATGACATCACCCCCCCCCCCCCCCCCAGTAGGTTAGCATGGATAAGGCTAGAAAAAAAGTTGTCACTTAATTTTTATTTTTTGGGGGGTCTCTACTTGCCACTTCAAATTTCCCCGGCCATGTCAAATGTTAGAGTCTATGGCTGTGACCGAAATGATGAAGTTCACCATCAAACTTAGATCAAGCATATCGCCCCCATATTTACACCTCATACCACAAAAAGGAGGAAACACACATGGGTCATACATGTTCAATACACAAACAGGAAATCGGTCATAATATTTTCTTTTGAACAGTAAAAGCACAAATTTTAGTCATAAATATTACAGCAACTTAAAGTTCGTATCCATCCTACTAAATCTGAAGGCTTTAAGAAACAAAGGATTTAACAATTGAAGTTGGGAGAAAGATAGTCAGCACTACTAAAGCATTGCTAGTACCCGAATAAGATAAAATCAACTCTATGCCACCTAATTACACATTTTGAGGCTATTTTTGAGGCCTAAATACTGGTGAGATAATATATATATTTGCGGGTAGTCCTGCGAATGGAGTCGTCTTTAGGAATGGGCTTTGGTAGATAGCACTTTACCTCCTAAAATGGGACTTCCCAGCATGAGGATTAGTCGGGCCCCAAAGTGGATACCGGACACCGGGTCTGGGAAACCATATATATATCTTTGCGAATAGTAGTGTCCATATAGTACATAAATTAGTGTTTAATAGTAATGACTCAGTTAGAATGAATTGTGAAAGAGAATTCACAAGATTCTTAAAACCTACTTCAACAAAACACAGGAAATCTTCTTTGAAACGAGAAAAAAAAAAAAGATGAGTGTAAAACACATCATTATGTCCTAAAAAGTATCAAACCGGGTAATTGCAGCCCACTGGTCATGCGTGTCAAATATTGGTTCGCGATGAGATTAAATTCAGCTACATGGTCAATGAGGATTCGTATAGCCAACCCCAACTTGCTTGGGATTGAGATATAGTTGTTGTTGTTGTTAAAGTTAATATCAAAAACCACGTTACATGGAGAAATGCATCCTACTATCATGTGAATATTCTGATTACCACAATATCAATCAACTAACTATTACCTCAATCCTAAACTAGTTGAGTCAATGATATCATATATGAATCCTCTGTATCTAGACCCGCCCTAAGCAGGCCCATTTACCAAAAGTATTATGGTAATCCCAAAAAGTAAGAGATAATGGTCAATTGAACTATCACTTTTTCGCGAGTTTCACACCCCTTCCCTTTTCCTACCTGAACTATCACTGGTTGAGTAGATGGTGATAGTTCATGTAGAAAAAGGAAACAACGGACAGTTAACCTAGTCAGCTTCAAGGTGTGTTCTAATACAAAAATGATAATAGTTCAGGTAGGAGAAGGGAACAGCCGATAGTTAGGGTATGAAACTCGCGAAAAAGGGATACTTCAGGTGTGTTAAGTTACATAGAGTCTGTTTGGATGGGCTTAAAACTTATGCCTTATAAGCATAAGCCATAAGTTCGGAAGCCTAACTTACAGCTTTTGGCTTATTTTTGTTATTTTGACTTTAAAATAAGTGTTTAAAAACACTTTTTTATCTTACCCAAACACTACAGAAGTGTTCTAAAGCTATTTTAGCTAAAAAGCACGTAAAACAAGCCAATCCAAACAAGCTCATAATCCTATCTCGATGTAAGAAAGGGTACCAAATGATTAAATCTATGCTACTAACATGATTAATGTAATAAATCAGATGATCAGGCTTAAAAATCATTAATTAAGAGAAGAAGAAAAAAAGAACCTTCGAGAATTCATGGCTAGTGATGTGGAAATTTTGTTGTGGTGGATCGCAAGACGAAAACCTGTAGCCTAAAATTGCAAAAATAGATCAATATATTTAGCCCCATAAAGTATAAATATATAATAATATCCTAATTGTCAAAGTATAACAACCCTATGGGTACAGATGTGACAAATCAAACACAATTAGATAATAAAATGGGTTTAAATCGTACAGTAAAATTATAGAGAAACGAAGAATTTCAGATCTACCGGAAATGTACACTGTATTTTCTTGAACGGTGAATATATGAGTACTGTATAAACTCCTTTTGCTTGCTGAGGGGAAGATTACGAAGGACAAATGGGTTTTTAAAGTATAATAAGTTGCCAGTTTTAAAAATACTTTATCCCTTTCATTTACCCCCTGTTTGGATGATCTTTCCCATGTTGGTTTTCATTTTTCTTAAATAAAATTATATTATATGGCATTGTAAATCCGTTTTAATTTTGTTGTTATATAATAATGAAATAACTCAATTTTTGTAATTACACATTTGGTGATTTTTGCGTGGTTATTTATTTCATCTCTCTATTATATCCATTCACCCACGCTTCCATCATACCCCAAATCCACCCACCCCACTCTCCGCCACTCACCCCACCCCCACGCTATCACCCATCACCACCCACCTACTACCACTCATCACCCCGCCACCGCTCACCCTCTACCCACCACCAACTTATTTTTTTAAGTTTCTATTTTATCCTCTAACTTAATTTTATTATATGTAATAACTAATTTGTAATTAAGGGTTAAGGATATCTTAGTAAACTTACATGTTATTATAGAATACCATACAATCAAATCAAACTATAAAAATGTTATTAAACCACAACAAGCAATACAATTTATTCAAACACTATATTTATTAATGCAGTACAATACTATATGATAATGTCCATGATGAAACCATGGGTAACGATCATACAAACAGGGTTTATATATAGGGTGAGTTGGGTTATACCTTCGTCCCAAATTAAGTGTCTTAGTTTGACTGGACACAAAGTTTAAAAAGTAAAAAGAAAATTTTGAATCTTGTGGTCCTAAATTAAATACTTCTGTCATGTATTAGAATGTCCTTTGAATATTGTGGTTTTAAACTTGTCATATAAGATGTTTTAATTATCAACTTACTAAATATAGAAAGAGGGAATTTTTTTGGGGCATGACAAAAAAGAAAGTAAGACACTTAAATTGGGATGAAGGGAGTATTTTTCAATTTCTCATGTTCGGTTTATCAAAATTTTAAAAAAGTTTGTTCCCTATGAAAACAAGTTCCTAAAAATGAGGAAATTGACTTTTCTAGTGGAAGTAGGAAAAACCAATTCTACAAGTAGCATTCCATATTGATCGATCCTCCAACATACCTCATCTTCACCCCAACCCCCGTTGACCCCAACCCCACCCCCTCGGACCCCTATTTCCACCCTCACCTCCCATAGTATTTGTGTTGTGTATATTATATACAAATATATTTTTAGGACGATATTTGCTTACACACCGAAAACAAGAAAATAAATAACAAACCCACTTGTTTTTCTGGAAACATTTTCCTTCATACTGAATACACCCGTAGTGTCTTCTTTTTTTATTTCTAACTCGGTGTGTACTTGAATTAGCTCTCTAACAAGACTTTTCTTTGCATCTTCAAAGTTTAAACTCGATACCTCTGATTTCTTTGAATCTTCGAAGTTTAAACTCGATATCTCTGATTATAGGTAGAGAGATCTCATCCATCCGATCACAATCTTATTAATTATACTAGACGAGTAACTTATCCGGTAATAACAAGGAAAATAGTTTGTATTCTTTAAGATAGAAAGAATAGAGTGATATCAAGTCATTTATAAAGAACACATGCTAACTGTTTCATATAATATTCATATCCATTTGAGAGCAAAACTCGTATTCATGGATATTATGTGGTTATCAAATGATACATTAATTGATACATTCTTTACATCAATTAGAGATGCACTCTTCAATTAGAGATGCACTCTCCCTAGCGCTCCCTCTCTCCATATATATAATTTACATATTTATGACTGGTGATGCATTCACTATACTGAACATAGTCGTCGTCTTCTTTGATAAAAATATCGACACTTGTGGACATCATGAAGTGATGATCAGATGTTGATACTCTAACAATGTTAATTAGAGCACATGCATACCGCCATATCAGGACGACATATGATACACCTACATCATGAAGAAAAATATAAGGGATAAACACAAATGCACAAGCTGATCAAATAAAAAGGAAACCAAAAGGGATAAATCGAAGTGTACAAGCTGCTCAAATAAATTATGTCAAGCGTGGCGTACGGTATTCCAAAGAAATCAAAAAACAACATTAAAGTCGCAAAGTTCCAAAGAAATAAAATAACAATATTAAGAGTGTCTATTACAGTCAAGTAAAGTTTGAAGAAATGCAGCATATACATTTGAGATTAAAAATATTGTCCTTTGTACCAAATACACCCTAAATGAAAAAATGTGATTGGTAAAAATTTATATATATATATATATATATATATAACACCAACCCAACTTATTTGAAATTAAGGTGTAATCATTATTGCGCAAGTTGACTTTTTCTTTGGTCGATTTTTCGTCAAAACATTTGAGTATCAAAGTTTATTGTAAAGTTTTTTGTAAAGTTTTTTGTTTTATACAAAGAGATACAGTTATTAATAATTACTTTAGTCCTCTCATATTTTTTCTGTCTAAATTGAGTTATCAATTGTATGAATTTTGATCAAAGCAACTCTTTAGTAGAGTTCTCTATACTTAAATTATAGGCCTTCCATGTGATACCACATTTATGTTACTTCTTGTGTTTCAACTTTTTGTCTTAGTTTAACTCAAATGGAGTTTAAGAAAAATAAAAAACCTTTCAATCTTGTCGTCTTAAACTAAATATGCATGTAATATATAGGGTAAAATTCGTCGACACCAAGTGGACGTATCAAAGGATGGCACGTGGCGATGGTGACATGTCAGATTTGAGTCAGCAAGCAAGAGGCTCCGAGAAAGCATAACGACGCTCCGGAGGAGTAACTTGACAACCGCTACTAGAGACAGAAATTACAAATGGTCTGGAGAAGCATGTCAACTCACCGGTCAAACGTCATTTAATGTGCAACCGTTACAAGAAATCCCAAGTCTCCTCCGGTTTTAAATGTGCATTATTGCCCTTCATTGTCATTCATTGTCATAGCATTAAATCCCTTTATTACCTTTTATTACTTTTGGCATTAATATTGGTAATGAAGAGGGCATGATTTGTGGATCATGCACCCCATAGCTAGTCTAGTATAAATAGAGGTACTCATTTTATTGTAAGGGATCTGAAACAGTATACAGAAATACAACTTACTCATATCATTTTTAGCATTCTCTTGTTCTTGCTCAGTTTATTGAAGTTTTAGTAGCACACTGCCCGGAGACTCTAGCTCAACGTTTCTCTAAAACCCAGGCTATTACTTTGATTATTTTTTAATTATATTTCAATAATCTTACTTGTTACTACTAATTTATTTCATAAGTTTGGTGACATAGATCCACATGTCCTTGACCTCGCGTACAAATTCAACTGTACTGATTTTCCGTGTAAACATGTAACGTACCAAAATGCCATTTGAATCTTGTTATTTTAAATATAACATGTAGCTAGGATGTTGAGAGTATTTGTATTTTTTTGCCTCCTGCTAATGTTAGCAAGGAAATGAACAAGAAGAATGGGATTCTAGAGTATCTTTAACTGAAAATAGAGTTATATGCTACTGTGAAAATGTTCTTGTATATAATATACATATACTGATAGCTCTTCTTTTTTATTGTCTTTACCATGGGTAATCAGTGAATTTTTTTCGAAATGGTGTTAGATATGCAGACGGTAAGCATCTCCGGCTTCTACCGAAAGGTTGTGGATTCGAGTCATCAAGGGAGCAAAAGGGAGAGCTCCTGGGGGGAGGGATTAAAAAAAATGACACCAGGCCATGCAAAAAGAAAGAAAGTTTCAAGTATCTTGATCTGTTATACAAGGAAATGGGGAGATTGACAATGATGTCACACATCATATTGGTGTAGGGTGGATGAAATGGAGGCTCGCATCAGGAGTCTTATGTAACAAGAAGGTTCCACCAAAACTTAAAGGCAAGTTCTACAAAGTGGTGGTTAGACCAACTATATTATATGGGGTGAAGTGTTGGCTAGTTAAGAACTCTCACGTTCAGAAGTTGAAAGTAGCGGAAATGAGGATGCTGTGATGGATGTGTGGGCATACTGGGAGAGATAGAATTAGAAATGACGATATCCGGGAAAAAGTGAGGTGGCCTCGATGGAGGACAAGATACGGGAAGCGAGACTGAGGTGGTGATGTGCCGTGAATTTCGGCACATTTTATGTCTTTTTCACTAGAAGTGTTGCTTGGTTTTAAGTGTTTTTACATCGTTTCTTATGTTATTTTGGTGTTTTGTAGGGTTGGTTGACTAAGGTACGGAAATGATAAGAAATGACGAAAAACGGACAACTTGGAGCAAAAGGACGGTCCGAAACTCGAGTTACGGACCGTAACGTGATCCGTACCTAGAGAGAAAGATCCAGATACGTGTCGCTATAAAGGACGGTCTGTAACTCATGTTACGGGCCGTAACGTGTACCGTAATCTGAAGGAAATTTCCAGTAAGAAGCCTAAGTAGTGTCACATGTTACGCCCAGAAGGACGGTCCATAACACAGGTTACGGGGCGTAACGCATTGGCCACTGAACACTGAAGCCATGATCCGCTGGAAGATACGGACCGTAACCTGTGTTACGGTCCGTCGCAAGAAGCCGTAACGGTTGACCTATATCAAGCTGACAAAGGACGGAACCGAATGACGGACCGTAACCTGTGTTACGGTCCGTAACGATGCCGCGAAAGGGTGTTTTTGTCCAGAACTTTGGCGCGATTTTAGCCCTATATATACTTAAAGTTAGGTTTTTAACATTTATTCTGATCTTTTGGAGCATTAACTTTAAGCCTTGGATATTTGTGAAGTGGTTGGAGCATTTAAAGCACCAACTTCACCCTCATTCCACATTGTATTAGCATTGTAAGTATATTATGTTAACTTTTAAGCTTTCTTTGTTAACCAAAATGATGAGTAGCTAATTTTAATTCTAAGGTTGTGGACCCCATGACGGGTATTATGTGAATGGGTTTCTACTATTGATATATGCATAATAGTTGTTGGTATTTATTTTATCTTTGTGCGTTAGCGTTGGGTAATGATTGCAAACATTAGCCTAAGCCATTATACTAACTTTTCTTGGGAAAGAAATTTAGTATTGGTAAGATTGAATAACAATGACTCGGGGCGTTAACCCTCGTTTAATAGACTAACTTAGGAATAAGAACAAGTCTAATAAACATTATTGGTCGCTCTTAGAGTTCAACTCTTTTACATTTGGAAAAATCATAAAGAGGGAATACAGTCTAACGGTTGGGAAACATTAGGAAGTCCTTAAGAGATCAAGTGCATACTCTTAGAACAACCATTAGAAGTATATCACATTGAAACCTGAAGCATAATATCTAATCAAAGTGGGGAACACAACCTTAGTCTCTCTCTCTCGCATTAAGTACAATTCAAGTCAAAGTATTCAATTACATTACACAACAAATATTTCAAACTATTCGGAATAGGATTAAAGCCTTTAAAGACTAGCATCGCATACAATTAGTACCCTTTTCTCTCCATATTCCCTATGGGATTCGACCCCAACCTTGTTTGGGTTATTATATTTGACAATGACCATTTTACGACACTCATAGGTGTAATTTGAGCGTATCAGGTGGTTCGGATGTATGAAGAGGATATGCACGGATATCCCAATGATGAGGTGTGAGAGGTTGGCTATGGATTATTTCAGAAGAGGTAGAGGTAGGCCGAAGAAGTGTTGAGGACAGATGATTAGATAGGACATGGCGTAGTCGAGGATATGACTATAGATAGTAGGCTGTGGAGGACAAAGATTAGAGTAGAATGTCAGTAGGTAGTTGAGCATTGTCCCGCTTATCTTTTGATACTAGTAGTCGTAGTATTACTCTAGTTGTTTCTTGTCCTTCGATTTCTACTACTATTTGTTGTTTCTTGTTCTTTGACTATCATATTACTTTGTTGTTCCAGCTCTTGTTTGTGATTGTTACTACTCTATCATACTTTTATAGTACGTTGCCATGGATTATTCATTATTTATTTTTTATCCTATTTTGAATTGCTTGTCCTTATGAGAAGAGACTGACCCAAGTTACAGTTTAAGCAACTGGTAATCGGACCCTAAAGGGAGAATAATTGTTCTAAGGAATCAAAGATGATGTCGTGGGTTGGCAATACTGCAACATTCAAGGACGAATGTTCCTAAGGGGGGAAGGATGTTACACCCCGGGAAATTTCGTGCTGCCAAGGTCGTAGACAGCTTAGTATGGGCCTGATGAAGAGTAAAGTTATGCGAGGATCAAGGATAAAGGTTATATTATAAGAGTGTAATAATATGTATATATGATATGTGGAGACCATATGGGGTGAATCGGTTCATATGTCACTTGACGAAAAACCCTCGTTACTGTAAGCTAAGTGGGGCCCACACGTCGGGAGTTTTATAAAGGACATATGAAGAGATATATGAGGAGTAAATGGGAAGTTGAGCAAGTCCTAAGAAGGACCCTTAAGCCAAATATGGGCATAAGCCCTCCAAAAGGATGATTTAAGGAAACATTTTTGGATGATCTGACTTGGAGGGGCCAAAACGACATTATAAGTTTGGAATTTGGAAAAACACCAAAAATGAAAGTTGTATATAATTGAATTAGATTTCCAACCATAGGTTGTGGGCCCTCATGTCATATCGGAATCAAGAGTTATGACCTTTTTACTGAATGAACGCGCAGTCAGAAAAATTAAGGCTGTGCGAATGCGCCCAAAGGGGGAGCGAACGCGCTGAAGGAATTTTAAGTCGGTCCAGGAAGAACCTGGACCGCTATTTAAAAGGGGAGACCCCTTCATTTTCGTCCCAAACCACCCCAAACTCTCTCTAACCTTCCAGAATATTCCCCAACTTTCCATCATCAACTTTTTTAGCCCGAACCCAGGTATAATTCCCAAATCTCGATCCAGACGGCGTATAGTTGCGACTACAAAATTGTGTATTGAGGCGTTGTGGCTTAAGCTAAAGTTGGAAGAGTGAATATATAGCAATACTACCAAGAGAAAGGTACAGATCTTTTCCTATTTATGTTAATACCGGCTTATTTACGAAGACAGTGTGGTTAAATAATTGTATAACGGGTTGATTAGTTATGGAAGTTGGAAAACAGCGTGTGGGCTGTTCTATGGAATACTTTGGAGTTGGAAATGATGCTATTGATATTGGTATTGTTATTGTTGTTGTTGGTTGTTGAATTGAGAATTCGGGCTAGGCATATAAACAGGGGAGATGTTGCCCGATTTTTGGCAGAATATAGAATAGTTTGATTTGAAAACTTGGAACAATTGTGGGATGATGAGTTTAACGTTAGTATAACTCCTTTTAAATGTAGACTTGCGCGCTCGGGCGAATAAGCGTTGCTAATAGGAGACCGATCAGGTATGTTAAGGCTCGTCCCTTTCTTTCAAAGGCATGATTCCTATGCTACAATTTCATAAATGTTTCCATATCCTCCCTGTTTTCAAAAGTTAGAAGTTTATGATTCCAAGGCATGATTCATTTCCCGATAACCCGTAAATGTTTTCCAAAATGTCCGTATTTTTCCAAAACAGAGGTTTGTGATTTTGTAAGCTCTTATGACAACAATGATGGACATGTTTTTATCATGATGACAATGATGCCAAAGATGAGAATATTACTATGATGACTGTGATCAGAACGATTTCATGTTTAAAGGTTCCAAGCTTATGGTTTCAATGTGAATATGAGAATGTTGAGCTAATTCTTGATTTCTCAATTTTATTCATGGATGATGACTATTTTTAAAGATTCCAAAGTATATGAATTGACGTCCTATGAGATTTATGATCTTATTCTATGTTTTCTCTTAATGTTATTCTTCATTGATAGTCTTACCTTATAATAATTGTTCTTTCAAGGTGAGACAAAGCGTTGATGATTATTCCATAATATAATCGGAGGTTACCAACCTTACGTCACTCCGATAGATACATGACTTTCTTTGGGCTCTCATGCATGTTGCTTATATGATATATGTATATGCTATATGTATACGCATATGGGGAATATGGGGGAAAAGGTTGTGGCGCTATAGACGCGTGACCACCTAATCAGTTGGCGTAATATGATATCATCCCGGACGCGGGAGTAGGACCTCTCCTCAGCGGCAGTCGGTACGCTCCATTGATCCGAAGTTGCACCCTTTTTTTGGTATGATACTCTGTTATGTACATATATGGGTATGGCAGGGCCTTGTCCTTTCCTTTCTACAGTATGTATTCTATCGAGGTCTGTAGACAGTGATATGTAGCCATGATGTTATGCAACCTCGTCAGTGCTCATTTTTGTTGTACAGTATATATGTAGCGGCCAAATCGGCTTGCGCTGTTACTCTCAGTATTTATGTCTATATGTATGTGTTGGCCGTGAGTTCCTAGTACAGCGTCTCTTATGTTGATTGTTCGGGAGATAGTATAGCTCAATTACAGATTATGTATGGGCCCAGGATAGTCAGTGAGAAGTAAATGCAGGCACCGGAGTGCTTGACCAGCAATGGTCGGGTACTTGTCATGGCTCATCGGTTTGGGTCGTGACAAAAGTGGTATTAGAGCAGTTCGTCCTAGGGATTGTCTACAGACCGTGTCCGGTAGAGTCCTGTTTATGGGTGTGAAGCCGGCCACACTTATAAACAGGAGACTGCAGGGCATTTAGGAATCATTGACCTTTCCTTCTATCTTAGATCGTGCGATAGAGCCAGAATCTAAGGAAGATTGCTTCTGACCTCTTTTCCTGTAGGTAGGCGCAGATTGACGAAAAGATGAAGATATCAACTTCGGGCAGTGGGGGTGCTAAGAAGGCCCCTAGATCAGAACTCAAGAAAGGTTAAGGGTGAAAGTAGCGAAGGTATACTAATGGGCTGATAGAAGAAAGATGAGAGCATCTAAGAATAAAGTAACTGGAAACCTTCAACCACGGGGGTACCCAAGATACGTTAACGAGTTGGCGGTAGGAAACCGATCAATCACCGAGATAAGAATAAGGATGATGGGGTGACACATATGACTAGAAAATTAATGACATGAGGCAAGAATTCCTGTAAAGACTGAGAGATTCGATTATAAAGGAAATAGAGTGTAATGTAAGGAACGTGCATAGAGGACATCCGGGCCGTGACATCAGAAAGACAGATGAAGGCTTGATGAACGAGGATAGAGAGAGTGTACGTTGTAAGAATTCCGTGCTAAGAGCAAGAAGTAGCAGGACACTCGGAAAACTTGGATGCACAGCTGCAACACAAACGCGTAGTTAAGAAAAATTATAAACAAGTGAGTTAAACGGGCGAAAGGACTAGTAATGGATGGAAGGGTATGGAAATATTGACAAAAGAATGATGATATAGACATAAATGGAAGAAGAACTCAGGGTAAGAAGTTTTAGATATGTAATAAGCAAAGTCGGGAAGAAAGACGAGGAGTAAGGTATAATTGAAGACTTGATAAAGGATGTGGTAAATCTCGATGTCCCCATTAACTTGCGGGTCCGGAAAACCGTTAGTCATAAAGACAGAGGTGTGGAAAGATGGGAAAGAAGGCATTGGAATTGGATTTAACCTTTATAAGTGTTCCGATTGGATACAAGATTGTAACTAGCAAAAAGATAGATAAGTCAGCCCATACGAGGAAGAAACTCTGACCTTAAGGAGATCGTGAAGAGCGGCAGATAATTATCAAAGACGATAGATGCTCGAAGGCTATTGGTGTAAAAGGACATCCTTAAAAAGGGGGGGGGAGAGCATATTAGGCTTGAAAGGAATTATGACGTTCTTAAGCTCTAGAAGAAGAAATTTATCAGCTTAAGGCCAAGCTCGGGGCGTATTGACATATCAAAAAGGCATAAAAAAGGCGTAGACACAAATAGAAAATAAGTGATGCCATGAGGCAGCCATAGGAAGGAAGTATAGAAAACAACTCAAGTGAGTACTTCACGCCAATATGAACTACGATATTTCTAGACCATGATTTGAATCCCTCGCATCGGGAGAAATTGCGTCGTCCCTAAGTATGCAGTGATATACCTTAAAGGGTAATAAAAAGAGCAAGAAAGGTTTCCAAGTTAAATTCACCAAGGGTGATAGAGAGAATGACGAACTCAAAGGACACTTGGGATGACAACGACTATTGTAACAAAAGCAACAAAGATTGGTAGTTTGGTAATTTTCCGAAGAAAGGAAGAACGCTGCTCTTATGAATGGAAATAAAGGAGAGCTGTACCACCGGATATTAGAAAACATCTCACGGATCACTAAGTATCCTGAACATGAGAGCATATACTAGGGAATTATATGAACCATCAACGTAGAGTTATGTCTAATTACAATTGCACGAAAGTTACACCGGAAAGCCAACAGGGAATAATGACTGACGAAGTGATCGCCGGTACAAGGGAATCGAAGACAAATATATTTACATTACAAGAGAGTCGTAATGGAATAAGAATTGTTGTAGCCCTATGCTTCTGGGTTGTATTGCGAGATTTGAGGGAAGGAGGTTAAAGAAACAGTTGTGGCAGGAGCTCAAAAATGTGGCGAGCTACAAATTTAGTTGAACTCGGATTATGAGTTTGCCATAAGTGCAACTGTACTGCGAAGGATAACAAATGGCGAAGAAACATTATGTACATACGTATTTTAGGTATTGATATAGCTGGTCTTGGAAAGGAACTGGGGAAAATAGCTTAAGGGACAGAACCATTATACTCACTAGCGACAAAGTCATATTGGATAAACATTTGGAATGTAAGGATAAGAGAGATGACGACAAGGATGTAAGGATCAGAGAGCCTGACTAATGAACTACAAACAATCGGTATAGTGTATATCTAAGATCAACAGGTATAAAAAAAAAGTCCGAGACAGCACCGAAGGAATAAACACAAAAAAGGGCGCCCTATATGAGAAAGGTAGTTGGTCACCAACAAGGAAACAAGGAGCGAGAAAAAACAATACTTATAGGACGATGAATAGTTACGGCATGGCAAGTCAAGGCTACAATAATGGAGACAAAGCGAGAGCGAGATACTAGTTAAATTCCGATCATGTACATGAGGGAAAATAAGTGAAAGAAGTTGACTAAAGGCAATAAAATAGTTAAGGAAGAATGAGAAGAGACTGACCCAAGTTACAGTTTAAGCAACTGGTAATCGGACCCTAAAGGGAGAATAACTGTTCTAAGGAATCAAAGATGATGTCGTGGGTTGGCAATACTGCAACATTCGAGGACGAATGTTCCTAAGGGGAGAAGGATGTTACACCCTGGAAAATTTCGCGCTGCCAAGGTCGTAGACGGCTTAGTATGGGCCTGATGAAGAGTAAAGTTATGCGAGGATTAAGGAGAAAGGTTATATTATAAGAGTGTAATAATATGTATATATGATATGTGGAGACCATATGGGGTGAATCGGTCCATATGTCACTTGACGAAAAGCCCTCGTTACTGTAAGTTAAGTGGGGCCCACACGTCGGGAGTTTTATAAAGGACATATGAAGAGATATATGAGGATTACATGGGAAGTTAAGCAAGTCCTAAGAAGGACCCTTAAGCCAAATATGGGCATAAGCCCTCCAAAAGGACGATTTAAGGAAACATTTTTGGATGATCTGACTTGGAGTGGCCAAAACGACATTATAAGTTTGGAATTTGGAAAAACACCAAAAATTAAAGTTGTATATAATTGAATTAGATTTCCAACCATAGGTCGTGGGCCTTCATGTCATATCGAGATCAAGAGTTATGACCTTTTTACTGAATGAACGCGCAGTCAGAAAATTAAGGCTGCGCGAACGCGCTGAAGGAATTTTAAGTCGGTCCAGGCAGAACCTGGACCGCTATTTAAAGGGGGAGACCCCCTCATTTTCGTTCCAAACCACCCCAAACTCTCTCTAACCTTCCAGAATATTCCCCAACTTTCCATCATCAACTTTTTTAGCCCGAACCCAGGTATAATTCCCAAATCCCGGTCCAGACGGCGTATAGTTGCGACTACAAAATTGTGTATTAAGGTGTTGTGGCTTAAGTTAAATGTGGAGGAGTGAATATATAGCAATAATACCAAGATAAAGGCATGGATCTTTTCCTATTTATGTTAATACCGGCTTATTTACGAAGACAGCGTGGTTAAATAATTGTATAACAGGTTGATTAGTTATGGAAGTTGGAAAATAGCGTGTGGGCTATTCTATGGAATACTTCGGAGTTGGAAATGATGCTATTGATATTGGTATTGTTATTGTTGTTGTTAGTTGTTGAATTGAGAATTCGGGCTAGGCATATAAACAGGGGAAATGTTGCCCGATTTTTGGCAGAATATAGAATAGTTTGATTTGAAAACTTGGAACAAGTGTGTGATGATGAGTCTAACGTTAGTATAACTCCTTTTAAATGTAGACTTGCGCGCTCGGGCGAATAAGCGTTGCTAATAGGAGACCGATCATGTATGTTAAGGCTCGTCCCTTTCTTTCAAAGGCATGATTCCTATGCTACAATTTTATAAATGTTTCCATATCCTCCCTGTTTTCAAAAGTTAGAAGTTTATGATTCCAAGGCATGATTCCTTTCCTGATAACCCGTAAATGTTTTCCAAAATGTCCGTATTTTTTCAAAAACAGAGGTTTGTGATTTTGTAAGCTCTTATGACAACAATGATGGACATGTTTTTATCATGATGACAATGATGCCAAAGATGAGAATATTAAAATGATGACTGTGATCAGAACGATTTCATGTTTAAAGGTTCCAAGCTTATGGTTTCAATGTGAATATGAGAATGTTGAGCTAATTCTTGATTTCTCAATTTTATTCATGGATGATGACTATTTTTAAAGATTCCAAAGTATATGAATTGACGCCCTATGAGATTTATGATCTTATGCTATGTTTTCTCTTAATGTTATTCTTCATTGATAGTCTCACCTTATAATAATTGTTCTTTCAAGGTGAGACAAAGCGTTGATGATTATTCCATAATATGATCGGAGGTTACCGACCTTACGTCACTCCAATAGATACATGACTTTCTTTGGGCTCTCATGCATGCTGCTTATATGATATATGTATATGCTATATGTATACGTATATGGGAAATATGGGGAAAAAGGTTGTGGCGCTATAGACGCATGATCACCTTATCAGGTGGCGTAATATGATATCATCCCGGACGCAGGACATATGTGGTTAAATGGATCGGGCCGACGTTCCTCGGCATATTTTCTGTATATATGAACAAGAAATGTTTTTCAAAGAAAGCTAAGCATGCATGGCATCCGCCCTAAGAGGCACTCATATGTACAGGTTACCCTTTTATCTTACGATATGCTCTTGATTTCCATTCTGTGATTACTTAGGCTATGCATCCCTTACTATGTTATTATTCATGCCTTACATACTCGGTACATTACTCGTACTGAAGTCCCTTCTTGTGGACGCTGCGTTCATGCCCGCAGGATCAGATAGCCAACCCGACGATTCACAGCAGTAGGACCTCCCCTCAGCGGCAGTCAGTACGCTCCATTGATCCGGAGCTGCACCCTTTTTTTGGTATGATACTCTGTTATGTACATATATGAGTATGGCAGGGCCTTGTCCTGTCCTTTCTACAGTCTGTATTCTATAGAGGTCTGTAGACAGTGATATGTAGCCATGATGTTATGCAGCCTCGTCAGCGCTCATTTTTGTTGTACAGTATATATGTAGCGGCCAAATCGACTTGCGTTGTTACTCTCAGTATTTATGTCTATATGTATGTGTTGGTCGTGAGTTCCCGGTACAATGTCTTTTATGTTGATTGTTTGGGAGACAGTATAGCTCAGTTACGGATTATGTATGGGCCCAGGATAGTCAGTGAGAAGTAAATGCAGGCACCGGAGTGCTTGACCAGCAATGGTCGGGTACTTGTCACGGCTCATCGGTTTGGGTCGTGACATTGTAGTTGTACTCTAATAAGTCCACTGAACTCTACCACATAGAGAGTGAATATACAAACACCCCAAAACAGTAAGTTTTGTTTGGGGAAACTTGATGAATCCTCCAAAGTCATGGAAAGGAGAGTATGCAAAGTCATCGGGTTCATCTTCTATTTTTAAAATTTAAAAATTCTAACTGTGTAATTACATTTGTCCAGCCAAACAATACATTTACAATTACATTGTAATTACGTTATGACAAACATGTCATATTTAATAGGCTTAATGCATACGCGGCCCCCTAAACTTGCCCCTTTTTCCCATTTTGGCACCTCAACTAAGTGTTGTCCTTATTGAACCCCTAAACTCGTCCTCAAGTGTATCTATCAAACACAATCCGACTTACATAGTATTTCATCTCAATGTAACATGCTAATATATAGTCTAATTTAATTATGCTATCTTTTAGTTAAGATTAACCGCAATTGAGAGGGGAAAAAAGAGTAACTATTAATTAAGCTATCAGTGGAAGAGCAGAATCGACACATCCATGACCTAAAGAATAGCTTAGCACACGTCTAAAATATTACTCCACCTTCATTTTTCCAATTTAATTTCCGCTTCTAATAAAAATCAGATTTAAGGGGTTTAATAGACACACTCGAGGACGAGTTCAGGGGTTTAATAGGAACAACACTTAGTTAAAGTGCCAAAACGGAAAAAAGAGGCAAATTTAGAGGGCCGCATGTGTATTAACCATATTTAATAAAATCTAATGAAATTTTAGTAATTACTATACTGTTTACTTACTACCAAAGTAATTATATCCATTCCAACTCCAAAAGTATTCATCACACTTTTTCTCGCTTATTTTTTTTAATTAAATAAATAGAACCAGTGAATCAGTCTACTATGGAAAAACGCCTAATTGGGTTTCAATGCAAACCGGTTTTTATCATCATTAAGGGCATGTTATGTGCTACTACGTTGGCTGATTGAGGCAAAACGGATACTTGCGATTTTTCAGAACGGTTTGTTTAAGGAAACTTGCATAAATATACCCTTCGACCATCTAATTTATCAAATATGGCCAAAGCATACACTATCAATACACTTCGACTATATGGATAATGTATAAATATGTATATTATACGTATAGGTATGTATAGTGTTTGTGTGTATATATATATATACTAGTTATGTGAGGTCCGGGCTCAAGATATAAAAATAGATATTTTAATTAAAGAAATATAATTTGTGTTAGTACAAGTGTACAACAACAACAACAACCATATACCCATTGTAGTCCCACAAGTGGGTAATTACGTTAGTAGTAATTAAATTTCATATAAGTATATTTTCAATATACGAAAACAAAATTTTCATTACACTCCTTTAATATTTTAACTTCCATTTTGATGAAATTATTTACTTCAAATCAAATGTGGAGCCAGAATTTGACATTTATAAGTTATGTATCCTAATTTTCTGAAGTTATTTAGTTCTAAATAAATAATCTATACATAGTTAATGAAGTTTTAAGACAAATACATGGAGCTATTCCTCCCTTAATTAGGGATTAGGGGTTCGAACATGGATATGGAAAAAATCTTTGGAGGGAGTGCTTCCCCCGAATGGGCGCGATACAGTGCGAATTATCTGGGGGCAATTCGCAGAATTGCCCTTCTTTTGGGTGGTCTTTAAATTTTGCCCCTCATATTTGAAATCTTTAAGTTTTGCCCTTCGGTTAAACCCCATGGGTTCCAGGTTCGAACCCCCACACAGTCAAAATTTTTAAAAAAATTCGCAAGGCAGAGTTTAAATTCGTTATGCCCCCACCGGCATACACTTATGAAGGAATTACCAAAGTTATGCTGGACCCGGCATACTTATGCCTTATGAGCAGACTTGGCATAAGTATGTCGGGTCCGGCATAACTTTGGTAATTCCTTCACAAGTTTATGTTGGATCCGGCATAAAAGTTTGCCCATTAAAAGTATGCCCCCAACAACACAGACTTGTTAAGGAATTACCAAACTTATGTCGGTCCCGGCATACTTATGCCTTATGGGCAGACTTGGCATAAGTATGCCGGGTCCGACATAACTTTGATAATTCTTTCACAAGTTTATACCTGGTCGGGTATAAAAGTTTGTCCATTAAAAGTATACTCCCACCGGATAAGGGTACCTAGGAAGAATTTCATTGTCCTCCTTCTAATATTATTACAGAACTAAAAGGCTTCATGGTAAAAACTTTGTGCGTGGCCTCTTCCACTCATCGTCATGCAAATGCTGTCAACAATTATCATAGTGTTAATACTCATGAAAAACTAGGCTTAGATATAATGGAACAAAATCACGATAACTACTCTTTTCTAACACTACCCCATAATATATTAACAAGAGCAGTTATAATATATCTAATATAGGAAATGTAGCAAAGAAAGTCTTTAGGCAACATTGACACAAAAACCACTTGAATTTTAATAAAGCATTTTGATGTCACTAAAAATCTGTAAAAAGTTGACATGAGATCTCAAAGTTATGCCGGACCCGGCATAAACTTATGAAGGAATTACCAAAGTTATGCCGGACTCGGCATACTTATGCCAAGTCTGCCCATAAGGCATGAGTATGTCGGGTCCGACATAACTTTGATAATTCCTTCATAAGTTTATGCCGGGTCCGGCATACACGCGACCCAAACCTTGACTTGCAGTTTTTTTTTTTAATTTATGTTTGAGCGGGGGTTCGAACTCAGAACCTCATGATTTCTGCGTGAACGCTCAGTGTTGCAATGCGAAGGGCAAAAATTAAAGACCAGCAGTATGAGGGGCATAATTTAAAGACCACAAATATGAGGGGCAAAATTTAAAGACCACCCCAAAAGAAGGGCAATCCGCGCAAAAAAATGATTATCTGGATTAATTGGGCTCAAATGCGGATATCGAGCACTAAACAGAAAACCAAAGAACATGAAAAATGAGGTAGGAGGTTCGATAGCTTTTGAAAAGTAGATCTTAAAAACAAAAATAAATAAATTTGACTTAAATAAATAAGATTAGGACCTAAAAGTAATTAATTAAAATTTTTTTAAAAAAATTGGAAATTCTTGTGAGGACTACAAAAGTACCTAAATTTGCCCTTATATATAGTAGTAATATATATATATATAAACTACGTGACCGGATGATATTTGTTTATAATTTTCCCCGTCTTGCTACGTGGGCTTTAGTTCTATTATTTGGAATTTTAATCGGTGGACTTAAGCCCAAAAGAAGTTAGATAGTTCAAGCCCATTAGCTCCACATTTAAAAACCATTTTTTTGCGCGGATTATCCTTCTTTTGGGGTGGTCTTTAATTTTCATCCCTAAAATTGTTGGTGTTAAAGTTTTGCCCTTCACTTGAAAAGGTGGTCGAAAATACCCTAAGTTTCTGAGTTCGAACCTCCACTAATTCAGAAAAAATAAATTTCGCAAGACAAGACTTTGCAAAATGATCTGTTTTATGCGACAGACTTTGCCTTAAGAAATAACTAAAAGTCTGCCCCATTCCTTAAGGCATAGACTTTCTGCCCATTCCTTAAGGTACAAACTTTGTCTTATAAGACAAACTTTTAGTTATGCCTTAAGAAAAAATTCTGTTTTATGGGACAGACTTTTAGTTATAACTTAAAGACAAAGTCTTAAGGCAAAGTGTGCTGCATAAAACTTTTTTACAAAGCTTATGAATATTTCTTATTTTTATGACTAAGCCGGGATTCGAACCCAGAACCTTAGGATATTTTAGGCGAATGACAAATATTAAATACGAGCAATTTGAGGGGCCAAAAACTAAAGACCACCCTAACGAAGGACAATCGTGCAAATTGCCCTTTAAAACAGCAACACGACACGGCTTAAAGATTCAAGAATTCATTCCAATAATATTCCCTACTTTTAAGTCCACTGAAGAGTGCCACATAGAGAGCAGCAAACACCCAAAAAGAGTAAAGTAGTTGTTTGGTGTGGAAAATGGCGAATCCACCAAAGCCGTGGAAAGCAGAATATGCAAAATCATCACGTTCATCATGCAAGACTTGTAAAAGTCCTATTTCTAAAGAAGTTTTTAGGCTTGGTAAAATGGTCCAAGCTACTCAGTTTGATGGCTTCATGCCTGTATGTAATCGACCCCTTGTCTTGTTATTTTCTTCTTTCTTGAAATATGTTGTTTTTGCATTTTGGTTTGGTTCACTTTCATAATTCTGTAAGGTGAAAAATTTCACCCTTTTCTCAGTCATCTATGCTATTGGAGTCCTTTTGTTGCTATTTTCTTGTTTCTTGAATGTGTTGTTCTTACATATTAGTTCATTTCACTTGCATAATCTTGTAATGTGAACAATTATTCTCTCCCCTTTGTTAGTTATTTATAATTCTTTTTCAATTTGTGTATTTCCCATGTTTTCTTGAATTGGACATTGATCTTTTCATTTTTTTTCTCTAAAGTAATTTTCTGGAAGTTCTTGCTAGTTTAGTTAGTGTTTTTTTTTCTTGTGTGGGTTTCGCTCATAACCATTTTGGCATTCTTGATATGGGTATAACTCACTCATGTGTGTGTGATTTATTATTAGAACATGCCCAAAAAGTCATGTTCATCGATCTTGGTTGTTATATAGTAAGTTCAAAGTTGTGGTGGTGTCCTTGCAATCTGATGGCACCTTTACGATTGGGATTACACTGGGTATGTTGTTGTTGTATGCGATTAGTCACATTTCGCCCTCTAGGTATCTTGTGTAGTTCATCAGTTCATCTACAAGTTGATGATATGCTTGTTTCCATTGTAGTTTTTGTTTATCTGTCTCTGGTGGCCTTGATTCACTAGGGTAATGGGGAAATTTCAACTATATATGAGATGCACTACATATAAGGATGCACTGTATATGTATGCTATTGATGGAAGAATGATTATTAGTCCTATATGTGTTATTTCTTGCCGATTCTTGAGATCTGAAGACCCTTAAATTTTTTAGTATGTTAGTTTGATTGCTCAAAACTGTACCTTGCGTACTGAAAAAGAGACTCAAGTTTAGGATAATGAAAGAATTCCTTCTGAAGCGTTTGTTGGAACATCACCTTCTTGCTGGGGCATGTAGCTCTTATTTTAATGGTGAATTTGGTATCAGAGCTTCCCTGACGATACTCATTGTTGATTAGTTAAGAGTCTTAAAACCTATTGCTGTTATATTTTTCATTTTTGTTGTTGTTTACAAGCTTTCAGTTAAGTTTTGCTTTATGTCGTCACTGACCTACCTTTGTTCTTGTTTTTTGAATCAGATGTGGCATCATGCTAGCTGCATCTTGAGGAAAGCAAAACAGATAAAATCGTATGCCACTTCCATTCCCAAATATTACAGTTAAATTATGGTTTTTGATACCAGAAAGGACTTTATTTTTCATTGACTTTCATTTTGGTCTTAGCCTTGAAGATGTTGAAGGGGTCGACCAGTTGCGGTGGGAGGATCAGCAGAAGATAAGGGAATATGTAGAGGGTGGTGGATCCTCAAACACCCCTACTCCTGCTGCTGCAGTGGAATGTGGTATTGAAGTCTCTCCAGCCTCCCGTGCTTCCTGTCGGCACTGCAACCAAAAGATTGTTAAGGGGGAGGTTGGTTTTGTCACTCAATAGGCTTTAGTCAGCTACTATTACCAATTCTTTGTTTAATTTTCGCTAAATTCTAAATCTGCCGCAATTCCTTTCCTTGGGAGTTACCTTGTCAAAAAAACAATTCCTTTCCTTGGGAGTATTAGCCTATTAGGTAGTCTTGGTTGAACATTGTCATAAATCAGGCCTTTGTTCTTTTTGGTCCAAGCACCTGAACGATGTGTTTCTTGGGTTATTTTTCTCTTTACTTTTAGAGAATTTGTATTTTTATACAAAGTCTAATCTCTAGGTGTGAGACAAGTCTTTTTCTCAATAAATGACATCATTTGAAACAATGGTGTAGTCTAAAACATTGTATGCAGATACTGGAAGGAACAAAATATGGTCCTCCAACCACCAAAACCATGTTATGTGAGGAAATATTTTCAATCTGGTCACACTATTAGCAATACTTTGCGTTTTTTATGTTTTAGTTTCATCAACAACAACAACGTACCCAATGTAATCCCACAAGTGGGGTCTGGGGAGGGTAGGATGTACACAGACCTTACCCCTCCTTTGTGGGGTAGAGAGGCTGTTTCCGATAGACCCTCGGCTCGAAAGAAAAGACAATGATGTGAAGCATGGTTTGAAGAAAAATATGACACTTTATGTTTTAGTTTCCCAAAGAAGACTATTTTCATGTTGATCCGTCTCCCTCTCTTCTTTAATATTTTATTTTAGTAAACATGATTTATCCATAAGATTATAGGAAGCTTACTGTAAATGTCAGTTATGAGAAGAAACTTTTTTTTTTCCTTTTTCTGCATCACTATTTGTAAGTTCTTCTTGATCATCATAACAACCTCTTATCATTTTATTGATTTTGAAAATATGGTTATTCTCTTTGATGCATGGCTTTATATTATTCATGAATTCTTTTGCTTGTGTGAATGACGTGACTTTTAGCCTTTCCTATCTGGTCGAAATTACCAAGCAGGAGTATGAAATATGAATTAATAATTGGGTTTAGTATCTATCTTCTTATCAATCAATTGCATCATCATCCTAATGGACAGTTAACTAGAAGCTCAATATATTTTCTTAAATACTTGCTATCTGTTGTTAGGTCCGCATATCATCAAAGCCTGAAGGTTCACGTGCTAAGTCCCTGGCATGGCATCATGCAAAGTGTTTCTCTGAAATATCTTCGACTACCCAGCTTGAAAAGTTATCTGGATGGGATAGCCTCTCGGCTGATGATCAGGCAGCTGCTCTATCCCTTTTTAAGAGTTCTGTCTCAACGGGTAATTAGAACTTTGCTCTGTTGATCGCACATTACTGTTGTGGTTGGATACTCTTTTCTCCCCTCGTTAGCAACTAATGTGTTTGACAATTATCTTAGGTAACAAAACTGAGCCCAAAAAGGAACCAGAATGGGAATCAACATCTAAGGCTGGTGCTAAAAGGAAAAAAGCCAGTAACAACAGTGAGAAGTTAAAGCTTGCTAAAGCCGAAGCTGATGTTTCTACCGGCAAAAAAGTGTTAGACAGAAATACTAACAATGTGAAGGAAGAGTTCGTCAAAGCATCCGAGTTGGAGAGCCAACTGGAGGCCCAGAGTAAAGCCCTATGGGCACTCAAGGATGATCTCAAAAAGCATGTCAGTACAGTAGAGTTGCGACAGATTCTTGAAGCTAATGATCAGGAATCTACAGGATCAGAGCTTGATCTGCGAGATCGCTGGTATGGTTAATGTGATATACCTGAGATATGGCATTGGTCACTTGTGATGCATGCAATATATCTAACTCCTTCTTCTCAATTGCCAACTTTAGGGCAGTTTGTACTAGTACAGTCTTGTATCTTGCGTGACGTGGGCTTCACTTCCCTTAGTTTTCTCTATATCCATTGTTCAATGTCACCTTTTCCCTTCTGGATTTCTTTGTTTGTTGAATGCAAATTTAGTGTTTGATGTGGATGCGATTTTTGTGCATCACTCTAATACGTTTTCTTTACTCTTTTTTCTTGGCTTTTATCCAGTGCCGATGGGATGCTTTTTGGAGCGCTCCCCAAATGTCCCCTTTGTTCAGGACACCTTCGATATTCTGGAGGCATGTATAGATGCCATGGTTATTTGTCAGAATGGAGCAAGTGTTCATACACTGTCACTGACATAAAACGTGTTAAAGGAAAATGGAAAATTCCTGAAGAAACCAGCAATGAGTATCTTCTCAAGGTACATGGTTAACAAAATTCTAAAATCTGATACATAAGTGTGAGAAGCACTTTAAAGATTCCCTTTTAGCCTAAATTTTTATTAGGTATGAATCAAAGTTTATGCTGGTCTTTAGTTGGAGAAATTATATAACTGTTATTTTTTGTTCAGTGGTTTAAGACACAAAAGTCAAAAAAAGCAGAAAGGATATTGCTCCCGGCTACACCCAGCAAGGCATCTGCGAGCAAGGCTGCTAATGGGCTATCTCAGTCTTCCAAGAGTGAAAACCTAGGGGATCTAAAAGTTGCCTTGACAGGATTGTCCGGAGATTCAAGGGTAACAATTTTCCTTCTTTTCCGGTTTCTCTTTCGTCTAGTGGATGAGTCATGGGTATTTGAGGTTATATTTTTCCCTTCTGTGATTTTTATTCAGCTTATTACTACACTTTTTCAAATTAATAGGAGAACTGGAAGAGAAAAATTGAGGAAGCTGGTGGACAGGTGCATGCCAAGTTAAAGAAAGGTGCCTTATCAATCTTTGGAATTTAGATTAAAAATTTGTCCTTATATTCTGAATGTTAGAAGTATTTGGACTTGCAGACACAGGTTGCTTAGTTGTGATAGGGACGTTGGATGATCAAGATCCCGAGATAAAGAGGGCCAGGTAAAATTCTTGCAGGTTGCAACCAAAACATTATACCCTGGCAACCTCTTCACTTTCATCTGCTTCATTCTAACAGGAGAATGAAAGTGCCAGTAGTCCGGGAGGATTATTTGGTGGATAGTATCGACAGAAAGAAAAAACTTCCTTTTGACCTGTATAAATTAGAAGCTTATGGCGAGACTCAAAGCATGGTAACTGTCAAAGTAAAAGGGAGGAGTGCGGTTCATGAGTCATCTGGCTTGCAAGATACAGGACACATTCTTGAGGACAAGACCAGCATTTATAATACGACTTTAAACATGTCAGACCTCTCAACTGGTATTAATAGGTGAGATGTATCCATATTTTCCCTCTGAAATATGCTATAGCAATCCAGTGGCTGTCCTTTTCTCTTTTTGGGTCGTCCTTCTGCATTTCACTTGTGGTCTTGTCTGCCTTTCTAATTGAAATGTCTCTGTTTAACGGAACTGTCATCTGTAGATTCTGCCTTAGAATTGAATTATCATAAACTTTGTAAATATGAAGTGACTTGTGAGATACATAACAATATTAACATCAAATCTTGAGATACATAACAACATTAACATCCCAATCAAATTACCAAATTCACTCATTTTGAAGTGAATCTTTTTGGAGTATTTGCTATTTAATCTCAAGTGAATTAGATACATTATACGTAAACCATCAGACATAACCAGAGTATCCGGTGCCAGAATTATGAAATTGATTGTTCTATCCTTATTGCACAAGTTCAAGGATAAGTCACATGAAAATAACAATCTTTCTTCAAACTTCATTTTGTTAGAGTTGGAAAAAGAATTTTCATGTGGCTAGGGAGTCGGGTGTGAGAAAGTGGAATTCAATGAGAGTAACTAGTTTCAGAGAAATACACACAAAATTCAAGTTCTATCCTTGTTGACCCCAAGTTTTGCTTACTTTTGCATCTTGCTGCTGACTTAGATTAAAGGTATCTGGAAACAACTGCTTCCAAGCTCCCTGTCCTAGCCAATTATCACCCTAAGAAGACGTTTTCATCCCTTTCCTATCTTGTGCTCACATTTGCACGGAAAGAAAGCCAAAGAGTTCTGATTGATTTCCATGCACTTAACCCATAAGCATAAGGTGAAGTTACCCCTCTTGATACCCACTTCTTTCAGTCTCGTATTTTTCACAAATAACTCTCCTCCACCGCGCTTGTTCCTCCAAAATAAACCTCCATAACAATTTCACAACCAGGCTATTGCTCTGTCCTCATAAAACAAGTGGTCTGGAATTTCCTAAACTGAAGTTTTTCAAAAGTGGATATATCTCTACATCTACATGAGTATTAGGATATTCTTTTAAATATATCATTTGATTTTGGACAAGCTCTATCTCTACATCTACATGAGTATTAGGCTATTCTTTTAAATATATCATCTGATTTTGTAAATAGCTTGTTTTTTCATGTTGCTGAGAAAGTCAATCCTCTTCAAGTTATAAAGTAGCACACTTTTATCAAAATAGCAAGGATGATTTCTATCTGTAATGTTGTCCATGTAAGATCCAGCTTCTGTCTGATCATATGGTATTTTGGCCTTTTTGTTTCTGTTGTCTGCAGTTACTATATCCTTCAAATTATTGAAGAGGACAAAGGGTCAGATTGTTATGTTTTTCGCAAATGGGGTCGCGTTGGAAGTGAGAAAATTGGAGGAAACAAGTTGGAGGAGATGTCTAAATCAGATGCAATACGAGAGTTTAAGCGATTGTTTCTTGAGAAGACCGGGAACTCATGGGAAACATGGGAACAAAAGAAAAATTTTCAGAAGCAACCTGGAAGATTTTATCCTCTAGATATTGTTAGCTGCCTCCTTTCGCGTCAAGTCTTTAAACATTTCCCTTTTCCCGGGGTTGCACCCCCGAGATACTTTTCTAATATCACCTTATTTTTATTATTTTTGTGCTATAGAAATGTCAGGTTCCTTCACCAAGTGCTCAGATTTTCAAATGATTTATTTTGTAGGATTATGGGGTTGACAAAAAACCCGCTGCTAAGAGAAATCTCAATGACACAAACAGCAAACTTTCCCCTCCATTGATGGAACTGATGAAGATTCTCTTTAATGTTGAGACATACAGGTTAAATGAAATCTCACTGTTGAACTCCTTGTATGTTTAAGAAATGCAGCTAAACCCACAAGTGTTGCAGGGCTGCTATGATGGAATTTGAGATAAATATGTCTGAGATGCCACTAGGAAAGCTGAGTAAAAGGAATATTCAAAAAGGTAGATCTATTCAGCTATCTACTTCTATTGGAAATCTCCTCCGTCTATTTATGGGTGTTTTAAGCTCATCTGCCGACTAGTTCCTGATAATGCTTCTGGTACTTAGGTTTTGAGGCATTGACGGAGATACAAAATTTGTTAAGCGGTACTAATCATGATCCATCTGTCAAGGAGACCCTTCTTGTTGATGCAAGCAACCGCTTTTTCACAGTCATACCATCTATTCATCCTCATGTTATTAAAGATGAGGATGATTTTAAGCTGAAGGTGAAGCCTCTTTACTTCATATCACTGTCATCTATTTTGGCAACTACTCTGCCAACTGTGTTGTGCCATCTTGGGATTTTGATGGATCACCAACAACCAAGTTAAAAAACATATTATCAGTTCCTACTTGCCATGTCTTCTTGCATGCAAGAGGCTTATTTGTTTCCACGTAGGGTGTGTTTGGTGTGGAGGAAAACATCAAATTTTCCCATGTTCGGTTGGTCAAAATTTTTGGAAAACATTTTCTCTAGGGAAACAAGTTCCTTAAAAATGAGGAAAATGACCTTCCTGGTAGAAGTAGGGAAAACAAGTTCCACAAGTGGCATTTTCATTGATTGCTTCTTCCCCACCCTCCAACCCACCTCATCTTCACACTTACCTCCGTTGTCCTCATCCCCACCACCCCACCCCCCATATATTTGTGTAGATTATATCCAAATGCTTTTAGAATAATATTTTTTGTTTTCGTACCAAACACAAGAAAATAAGTAAGAAATCCACGTATTTTGTTTAGAAAATATTTTCCAAGAAAACGTTTTCCTTCATACCTAACACAGCCTTCATGGAGGTCTAAATCTGAATCTAGATTTTAGCATTTTCTTTCTTCAACAACCACATATTAGCTCTTTAATAGATTTGAATCGTTCAGATCTTGTACAAAGGCTTAAATCATTAAGACCTTCCCCTGAAGTTCCATTAATTTAACCTTTTACTGCTATTCTATTTCTTACCATCACCATGCAAACATCACCGCCACCATCACCACCACTGGTTGCCTCTACCCACCAACCACCTCTACCAGCCTCTACCGCCGGCCCCTCACAACCACCAGCATCACTTACCAAAACCAAACCGTCAATCATCTCAACCATCAGCCACACCACCAACCACTTCCACCATTACTAGCCATCGCCACCACCAACCACCTCTGTCGCACAACTATCACCGCCAACCACCATTATCAACCACCTTCACCGCACAACTATCACCACACAATGACCATCACCAACTGCCTCCATTGCTAGCCACCACCATCAACCATCGCTGCTCGTCCATTGCCTTTGGTTACACCGTAAACCACCATTGGATGCCACCACACAACTCATCGCTATACTTCATAAACCACGACCATCGCCAGCTGCGAGTGAAGTTCATCAAAGATAACAATGTATATACACCAAATAAATTTAATTTTCTCTAACATTTATGGATTTAGTTTTTTTTTTTTTTTTTTTTTTTTGGAATTTTATATTTACTACTGTTAATTTTTGATTAAAGATAAATTTTACATGTTTAAATGTTGAGAAAACAATCAGTCTTAACTAGTCAATGTTCATATCTAGGTACATCTTAATAATTTGATGTGTATTCAGATTCAGACATTTTAATCTTAATAAAAACAAACGGGCTTGAGAAAGGTTCCTCTGGTTTTATTTAATCAGAAACATCTACTTTTGCATTTTGTGGCGCCTCTTTTCTGCAGGTTTCACGTGATGTATTAGCTATCTGAATCAAAGCTTCCTTATGGTCTTCTATATCATCTTCCAAGGCCGTTGGTTACTCCTTTCCAGGTCATTATCCATTTGTAGCATGAACCTACTGAGAAAACTTCATTACTCTTCACCATCCACTGCAATCTATTTGTTTTCTGCACATCCAATTCTACCTTTTCCGATTCTGTCAGCAGAAGAGTGATACTTCCCATTTCCCAGTCCTGTAAGTTTCTTCTAAACACCATTTCCACACTTCATTGCTATAGCATTCAGCAACAGTTCAGTGGGGATTATTTTCGATGCTATATGGATCCGAGAAGCATCTTATAAAGTGTTTCCGTGCATCCACATGTCTTGCCTGCATTCGGACTTTCTTCACATCTCCAATTATCGTTCTGATGAGGGGCCAGAACTCGTCTCGGTCTTCTAATTTGTTTCCATAGACTTGTTCCACGAGATGTGAAGACCTGTTTGCGCCTCTTTTTTCCTTATATGGCACCAGAGTCCACTTGACTAGGTGAAACTTTGCCTTGATTTCCTTCCCATTAGAAACATCTTGTAATCTTGACTCAAGGCTGAAAAGGAGTAGGGATCTAGTAGCTCAGTTGGTTGGCTACCTTGGCTACCTGAACTCTCACCTTGTTGGTGAGGGTTCGAATCCCCACATGTAATCCCCTTCCCCATTTCCCCTTCCCCTACCCCCTATGTAATAAAAACAATTTTTTTTTTGAAAAAAAAAAAAAAAAATAAGGCTGAAAAGGAAACTATTGTATGAAATTTAAGTTTATTATCAGATGAGCCCCAAAGGTGTCGGATAGGGAGTAAGAGGGAAACACAGAATGTATGGGGTTAGACGCACATTACAAGTTAAAGCTCTTCCGTGGAGAAAATCTTGGTATTTAAGTGGAAATGAGTAGAAGGGCGGGTCCATTATCCATCGATTTTCGAACTGTACGCCAGCTGGCCCTCAGGGATTTCTTGTTTATTAGAAAAAGTTAAGATTGAGACGATTTGTAGAAAGTTTGAGCCATATTTATCAACTGAGCTCATTTATAAGTTGCTTATATCTGCTTTTTTTCATACTTTTCATAAGACTAATTGCTAAATCCTTAAGAGTCCTTTTAAGTTTATGTAGTAACTAGTAAGTGCTTGGAGTGAGTTAAGACGACATGCTCTGACTAAGTTATCTGCCTCTTCAACATCCATGTGGTGCTGTTTTCTTTGGCAAACTTGCTGTTGGATTTTTTACTCACCATCTCTTCGAGCAAACCTCATTTGGGTACCAGGATACCAGCTAACTTATGCTGTTGTGTATTTGGTGATAGATAAAAATGCTGGAAGCGCTTCAGGACATTGAAATAGCTTCAAGGCTTGTTGGCTTCGACATTGACAATGACGACTCTCTGGATGACAAGTATAAGAAGCTACACTGTGATATATCTCCACTTCCTCATCAAAGTGAAGATTATCGAGTGATTGAAAAGTATCTCCAAAGAACTCATGCTCCTACACATAAGGTGGGTTTAAGCTCCTTTTAGTTTGCGACTCCCCCTTCCTCTAACCGTCTTTTCCCCGGGAGCTTGCTAGTTGTTTACTTCAATATCTTTGCGTTTTTGTACTTTTGGAAACCCAAAATGGATCTATAAGCACAGTGGGCTGGCGGTGGTGAGAGCACCACAACTTTTTGAAAAAAAGGGTATGTGCTAATGTTGGAGTTTTCTCAGGACTGGGTTCTAGAAGTGGAAGAAGTGTTTTCTCTCGAACGTGAAGGGGAGTTTGACAAGTTTAAACCCCACAGAGAGAAACTGAAGGACAGAATGCTTCTATGGCACGGTAAGTTGAAACACACATCAAGTCGACCTGTCAACCGGAGGATTTATCGATTGAATGGCTCAGAATTTGCATTGTATTTGAAATTTAAGGTTGTGAGATTATTATCAAACTGCGATAGTGAGCTTGACTGCATCAAAATCCTTTTCAGGTTCCCGTTTGACAAACTTTGTGGGTATACTAAGCCAAGGACTGAGAATTGCTCCTCCAGAAGCCCCAGCTACGGGATACATGGTATCACCTGCCCCTTAAATTTTCTTAGTTACTCTTTTGTCTGTATATCAAGGCATTTACTAAGCTTTACACGTAGCTGATGTGCAATGTCTTTTCCTACCTTGTAGTTTGGAAAGGGAATATACTTTGCTGATATGGTCAGTAAAAGTGCACAATATTGCTTCACTGATCGCAAGAACCCTGTTGGGTTTATGCTTCTCAGTGAAGTTGCTTTAGGTGAGGTTTATGAGCTAAAGGCAGCCAAGGTGAGTAAATACAGTTGGATTTCCATACCATACTGTTATTTTGTTCATTCAGTGCGTTGTCCTATTTATCTTTGTCTGCCTTCTTTTACCTTGTTACTTATGATATTTATTGTGGGTATGTTTGGCTTCCATGTAGTATATGGACAAACCTCCTAAAGGGAAGCACTCTACTAAGGGTCTTGGCAAGACAGTACCTGAGAGATCAGAGTTTGTGAACTGGAGGGATGAAGTTGTGGTTCCGTGTGGAAAACCAGTACCATCAAATGTTAAGAACTCTGAGCTTTTGTATAATGAATACATAGTGTATGACGCTGCCCAAGTAAGTGCTCTTGTCAACATTAGGTCTTTTTCTTGATAGAGTTTGGTGATAAACCTTTGAGAGTATTTCAACACCTATTCTTGTTTGACACAGAACTAACTCTTATCTGTTAATTGGACGAACTATAGGGTTATGTATTTACTTTTGCTTCTTTCATATAAATCAATAGGTTTATTTATTACATGAACATCAGAATTTTGTGCCACTGACATAGCAAATAAGTGTTCTAATTAATTAACCCTGTTAAAGCAGTTTCTTAGTTGATACAGAGAGTAGTACTTAAATTATTTCGTATTTTGAAGTCAGAGGCGCCTAATAGTTGTGTGCAGAATATCATGTTCATAGATGAACATACTGATGGACTGACTGCTTTGAATTTGTATTTCTGCAGGTAAAGCTGCAATTCTTAGTCAAAGTGAGGTTCAATTATAAGCAGTGAAGTTATGATTCAGACTTGTAAATATGTGTCTGCTTTGTAAAGACGGTTCCGCTCCGTGTTAGCAAAAACTGCACTTTCTTACCCATCGTGTGCAGGCTTGAAATTGAGGTTATCTTTTGTTGTGTATGGGGAGGGCTCGATCTCATTTTGGGGTTTTAGCAGGAGATCGCTTCCTGCACATGTAAATGCCTTTTTGTAAGAGATGAAACCGTGTTTCTACTTTTCGACTATGACTAACATTAGCAGTATTAACTTGAGAGCTCTCACTGCTAGCTGCAGCTGCAGCTGCTTTTGCTCTGTAAATCTGCTTGAGACACTGCTGCAGGTTTGCTTAGCGTCCTTTTGTGCTGCTACTTTCTTCCGATTTGCTAAGAAAATTTGACATGAAACTAGTTAGTAGTGCATAGTTTCTCCTTGCTCTCCTTTGGCTAAATCATGAACTGTTTAAAGTCGAAACGATGCATCTAGTGTGAAGTCAAAATAGTTAGAAGTACATAGTTTCTCCTGGCTTTGCTTTGGTTAAATTGCGAACTGTTGGAAGTCCTATCAAGTCAACAAACTATGAATGGCTATAGTACGAAAGATGGTACTAATAATTATGGAAAAGTAAAAGGATTTCAATTCTGTTTATCAACTTCAATCGAATCAGAGGCACTGATGCTAATGCTAATGATCTAGAAACCTTTGTCACAACCACCCTAAGCACACCTTTAATGTAGTGTCACTTATCTACTTATATTGTTGAATAATTTGATATATTATTCTCTCTTAGTTTCTTTGGATTTTCAAAATGACATAGGAGTGTTAAACTGTTAATAGCTTTGGTTAAAGGTAGGGAGGATATTTGCTGCATGCATAAAAATTTAGAGGGTGGGAGTAAGGACAATGCTGAGTTGTATAGCTGATGCATGAAAATAACATGGGGCTTTACCCTTTTTTCTGCAAACTGCCATTTTCTTTGTTAGGATGACGAACCTCTTACCACTTCCATTTGACTATAGCCAGTTGTTCTCCTTCACATATGTAATCCAATAGTGATTGTTTTTTGGGTTGCAAGTGTCGGCAATTACCTAAGGTTTTTGCTGAAATAAATTTACATGTCTCCTGTTTATTTTTTTTTCCCTTTTTATTTATTTACAAGTAACTAGTTGGACTTAAGGTTTAGTTGTTTTTTATATTAGTTAAATATAAGTATGACTTGAAGAAATAGTTTTTAAAAATTATTACTACTCGAAGTAATGTATAGTTTGCAACTCTTGTTCCTTTAGTAATTTGACCTGTTACTCCGCTGTGAACAATATTCGTCAGCAAATAGTGATTGTATATGAATAGCATCCCTACATATGGATGGTATATACGAGCAGTGACTGGGTTGAGAATGGGAGGCTACGTTGGTTGTATAAAAGTACCTATTTGTAAATTTGCTTCATCAACTCTGTCATATTCATATACATATAGGAAGTAGGTGCAACACTTTAATTCATTTGCTATAATCGGAGGTCACATATATGTTGCACTGATTTAGTTAGCATTTGGGAACTCGTAAATCACAAAACTTCAAATTTCCAAGGTCTTTAATGAACGTATAATACCAAGGAAATGAATAGCTCTCTTTTCTTCACCCATATTTCGAAGTCAAAATAGTCATAACTCCTCCAATTATTTTCATTTGTGGGGCACCTCATCTACTTCATTGGAGTTCGAAGGAGATGACTAAAGGCTGCTATAATGAAAATTTTCCCCTTTTACTCCGTGTTATCGCAAATAGTAAAAGATTGATATTCCAGGAACGAGACCATAATAATAATGGAAGTGCTATCCTCCAACTTAGAGATTGTGGTTTTAACATACACCCTACCTCGTAAGGTGAAAATAGTTCAAAATCATATAAAAAATTAATATTCATTTTTTTAATTAATATAAGTCACGTTAATACTATCTACGCGTCCAACATTGAACATCTCGAACATGAATAACATAGCAGGGGGACTAATCGTTGAAAAACGTGACAAGTTTAGTCTCACTTTTAGATTCTATTAAGAAAATTAAATTTTAAACCTAACTCATGAGGTGGTACTTGATAATTATATGAGGAGAAAAACAACACAGAACATGGGACACTTTAACATAAACTGCATCTAATGCATAACAGGCTTTCCAACCCTCAGCACCCATACGATGGAATGAGCATACAAGATGTTGATACTACCATAACAATTGAGTTGAGGATGGAATTATTTTCTTTGGAAACCCAGGAAACCCACGGGTGCGCACTGGGTAATCTGCTCACTGTGCAATAGCCCGCAAATTACACAGGAGATGTAAACCGCACCAGGCGATACTTTTAATCGCATCAATTAATCTCATCAAAACTCCACTCTGCTACATTATTCACAGGAATAACTCACCAGAAAAATAAATTTGAAAAGAAATTAAAGAGAAAATAAGGCTCAGCTTGGAAGTCAAAGTATAAAAGCATCATCACCACGTGTCATTAGCTGGGATCAAACGAAAACTAATTTTTTTCTTTCAGAAAGCAACATTTTTTTTTCCAGAAAGCAACAAATAAGAAGCAGCAGTTCCCAGGTGCGGCGTTCGGCGGGAAATTATTTAACAAATAGAACAAAAAAATTATTTTCTAATTTTAACAATTAAACGTAACGTTCAATATAACAACAGGACAAATGATACTGGACCCTCTCCCTTGTCACCACTATTACTACTACGACTAACAAAGCTGGTAAACAAACAGCACAAAAAGTAAAAAAAGATTTGGGCTTTTCTTACTCAATTGAACTAACATACTAGGAGCCCGTTTGAATTAGCTTATAAGTTGCCTATAAGCTGTTTTAAGCTTTTTTAGTGTTTGACTGACTAGCTTAAAGTCATTTTGTGCTTAAAATAAGCTCAAAAAATTAATTGAATTTGTTTGACTTAACTTATCTAAAACAGCTTATAAGCTGAAAGCTGTTTTTTTTAAACCCATCCAAACAGGCTCTAATGCGCAAACTAATCTGGTCTAAGAAACTTAACAAATCAAATAAAATATACGCACTCAAGCTATAAAATATAAAAAGAGTTCAATTAGTCTACACATATCATATAGACGAACTTTATACTAGTACTAGACATCCAAAAGATAATTATAATTAATTGCATATAACAAATTCGTGATGGAGCCACTCTTTCATTTGAGAACTATACTATGTACGTAATAGGGTAAAAACAAACTTTTCTCTCTCTCTATATGATTTTTTTATTTTTATATATAATTTGCGCCTTTAAGGGGGCATAGTCCGTTTATTCATAATCAGAGAAATATACCGGATTCAGAGATAATAACAATGAGCCAAACCCCTGATACATTTAATCACCCTAAATACTACTCTATTGGCTATCATGGACAGAGAGGTACACTCTCAAACCAAAATATCAGCTTCCAAAAAGTCTAAAAATAAAAAGAATGTGGCGTTTTTACATCTTTTGACTCTTCCTAATTTTTTTGATTCCACCACTGCACCTAATTAATAAGTTGAAACTAATTACCTAAAAAATAAAGCACACTTGCCAAGTAAGCTAAACTACGACTTAACAGTGTCAAAATTATTATAATACTCCTTTCGTCCCACTTTATTTAACAATATTTCTTGTTTAAGAAATGAATAACATTTTTTATATTTTTTTAATGAGAAATTTCTGCAGTGACACAAACGTTATGACATATTTAAAATCTAATCATACAAATATTATGATATATTTAAAATCTTTAACTTTTAAAAACACTTATATCTTTCTTAAATTCCGAATCAAATTAAATCATGTCAAATAAATTGAAATGAAAGGAGTATACTTCATCCGTCTCAATTTATGTGAAGGTATTTGACAACACATAAAATTTTGAGAGAAAAGAAAATTTTTGAAACTCATAATTTAAAATATACTCCCTCCGTTCACTTTTACTTGTCCATTTTGGACTTTTCACGGTGTTTAAGAAATAATAAATAAAGTCATAATTTACCAATGTACCATATTAATTAGTGCATATTTTTATTGGATTTGAAAAATGATTGGAAGTGAGTAATTAATACTACGGGTAAAACAGAAAAAAATAAATTGTCTTATCTTGATATGCTAAAAGGGACAAGAAAAAGTGAAAATCTATTTTTAGAATACTGGACAAGTAAAAGTGAACGGCGGGAGTAAGCCATAGAAATTTCTGTAGCTATAAATCATCTCATTAATACTAAAATAGAAAGTCTAAATGTAAATACATTCTCCCTCGCGCTCTGTCTCAAAATGCTTGTTGTCCTTACTAAAAATATTTGTCAATTTAAAATACCAAGAAAAATTAAGTAGCGTTTTCTCATTTTACCCTTTATAACTAATTACAACATTTAAGAGGGAGTACATCATTGATGGAGTTGACAGCAATAAATATTTATTGAGAAGGGATAAGAGGGTAAAAAAATCAAAATACTACACTTATTAATGCTTCTTAAAGGGGCATGTAAATGAAAAATAAGACAATTATTTAGAAATATTTTATACTAGCTTAGAGTGTATATATTACACAAGCCATTAATAAATGTCCCCTTAGAACCCTACACGCAGACCTTCTATGTCCCCTTTCATTCACACTCCTTATATAAACTCCCTACAAGTCCACTATTAGCCCCACCTTAGCATCTTCCTCTCAGTTTCTTCATTATCTGCACCATTTCCTAGTCCACTCGTGTGCTTCATCTTTAATCTTTTTCTTCTCTTTGTTAATTTCTTTTCTTTTTGAACTATCTAGCTATGGCTTCTGGGACAGGTTCACCTTGTGGTGCATGCAAATTTCTGCGACGCAAGTGTGCTGCTGACTGTATATTTGCTCCTTATTTTTGTTCAGAACAAGGTCCTGCTAGATTTGCAGCCATACATAAGGTGTTTGGAGCTAGTAATGTTTCTAAATTGTTGCTGCATGTTCCCGTGCCTGATCGGTGTGAAGCTGTTGTTACTATTGCTTATGAAGCTCAAGCTAGGATTAAAGATCCTGTCTATGGCTGTGTTGCACATATTTTCGCTCTACAACAACAGGTAACTTTTCAATCTTTCAACTTCTCAACTCTATTTATCACTACAAAAAATAAGTACTGGAATAGAATTAACGACGAATTTTTACTGTTTAACTACATAATTTTTCCTTCGCTATTTCCTATTTCCTTTTAGCAGTGTATGTTCTTCGGCCACTTCAAGAAGAAGCCTCAAAAGTTTATATTTAACCTCAAGAGTATAGCTTCTATACGCTGATAGACAACTGTCCATAAGAAGTTTGATTAATAACCTGTAAAATAGGGTAGCTTGGATTACTGCTACATAAGGTTTACTGATAGAGTAGATTTTTTGCCTAGTATATTTATAAGTTATACATATAATTTCTTATCCTTAAGTTTGCCATTCTTCTGCTATTTTCTGCTTATGTGTTCTTAAACACTTTGAAGTATAAAATAGAAACTTATTGCTAATGGGAAGTATGATTGACTCGTGAGGCAATTATTGGAGAAAGCTGCTTATAAAATATTGGTTAGGATGCATTAATAATCATTGTTTTTGTTTTAAATTCAGGGTGTGATTGGTACGAAGAAAGGAAAAGAAGTTATTCTCTAGCATTCCAATACCAAAAAATATTTTCCATGAAAGGGGGAAACATGACTTTCTTCAAAAAAAAAAAAATATCAATGGTTCATTTGAAAAAGTTTTAAATTTTTTAAAAGTGTTGGTTAGTGTAACAAAATTTCTTCTGAAAAACATTTTTCTTAAACAAAAACATCCTCAATGCCAAAATACAATGATGTATCTTATCCTAGTATGAGAACAATGCACTTTAAAAGCTTACAAAAATCTCAAAGTACTTGGAGTAATTATATTAACATAGATAAATGGCTTTATGTAGTAAATTCTGAAGCTTTTTTCTTTTGGTAATTGATTTCAATTGGTTACGTTTGTTAGGTGGCATACTTGCAAGCTCAACTGATGCAAGTGAAGGGTCAGCTGGCACAAAGTTTGCTCAATAGTTCAAGAAATTCAGAAAATTCTTATCCTCAATGGCCCAACAATATGGCCCCATCAATTGGGCTAATGGCATCATCTTTCCCACCAAATAATAATAATAATCCAACATATACTGTAAACTCCAATTCATCACCACAGAGTTCACTTGAATCACTTGATCATTACAATGATGGAATAAATAATGTACAAGAGATACAGAGCAGAGACCAAGTGTTTTATCATCAAGCCTATAGTAGTAGCACTAGCAGGAAGAGACCGTCTCAAACTGAGTTGGGTGAACTTCAAGCATTGGCTCTTAGGATGATGAAAAACTAATTAGTACCCTTTTTTTTTTGTTTTATTCTACATGCCTAAATCATGTGTACATAGACTATGAGAGGGAGAGAGAGAGGAAAGAAAAGAAGAGAGAAGAAACTTTGATCCATCTTATGTTACCCAAGCCTACAAAGGAGGCTTTTTCCCACTGCAAAAATGATCTTTAATTTTCTTATTATATGTATATTAGTTGAATCTACAGAACTTCCCTTAGCAGTGTTGTCAGGCGTGCTGAAAGCAAGGTGGTTTTCGCCTCCCTTAGCAGGCGCTTCAATATTATCAGCAAAGCTCTTATAAGACATATTTTTTCTTGCTAATGAGCTTAATATTAAGATGCTGACATTAAAAAATTAATGTTTCACTTTATCATAATTTTTTTCCTAATTTCGTTGTCCATATATTTGTTATTCATGCTAATAATTATTAGTCTTGGACAAGATATACATAATTGTATTTTTTTTTTCTTCATTTGTGCCTGTCTTCGTTAGAGTCCATGTTGTATTGCATTTATTTTGCGCTTAAAGCCTCAATGGACATTGAAACTTTTTTAAGCTTTTCCCTTTTGATAACAATCTTTAGATCCACTTCCACAGCTCCTTATTTAATCCAAATTACTTAGTTTATACCAGGCGGTCTTAGAAAGCTAGTACTTCGAGAGTAGTAATGTAGCATTTGGCTAATGAGGAACAGTAATTAAAGAAGGTACCCTTTGACATTTTGGAACAAGTCTCGGAATTTGAGCTGTGTACTGATTATGATATCCACATTTATGAGTTTTACTGGTCTTTGCATCGAGAAGGATAAAAGTACTTTCCAATTTCGTTTCTCGAAGAGAAGCCTAGCTTGAATCTAAATGAATGTAATCCAAGGATCCTAGGCTTTCTTCATTTGTACACACATTTTCAATAGACCAATTCTACTCAAACAAGCTAAGTCTACCTTTCCTACAAATCCGCTTGGCAGAGTTATTAAATTCAGAACGTGTGATCTATTATACATATAAATAAATTAAGTATTTGTTTTGCATGTTCGAAGCTAAAACAATTTAGTTGGACTCGCTGAACAATGGCGGAAGTATGATTTTTATCAAAATGTGTCAAAATATGAAAAAGTAAATTTACGAAGAAGTTAAAATTGAACATGTAGTAAATATATGATGTAATTTTACAACGAAGGAATATTAGTTGACACCTCTTGGATACATGTGGCCGGCTAAACTTAATCTAAAATGTGTCTATGATTTAGTAGTCAACGTAATGTTTGTCAGGACAAATAAGACAACTTTTGTGGACTCTGAGGTACCTTGTTAAGGTTCCCCTAGGAAAAGATTTGGGCTCAGTACTGCAAGGCCAAACATGTTATTACAGTATAGAAAGAATATACTGAGATTTTGAATTGACAAATATGATGCAAGCAGAAGATCAATGTACCCTCTCAGGTACTTCGATGGAGTAATAAATTGGATAAAACACATTTTCTTCTTTGTTCTGCTTTTTAGCTAGTTCAGTGCTATTCCATTGGTAGGAGAAAATTTTCATTTGCAGTCCTAGTTCGTCCAGGGTTGTTAAGGTAATAGCCCTTACGTTGCAGAATTTGATATGGGAAATGTTGAATTCACGAATTCCTCAAATCACTTAAGCATTAGAAAAGAACTTATCATGTGTTTGACATGTTAGCTTAATGAACTTTATGGTCAGTAATTTCTAATTCCAGTGCTTAATCCTAGAATAAGCAATTATTTCATTTCCAGTACTAAAATTTCTTACTCCTCCCCCTCCTCTAGGTACACTTGCTGTAATTGATCTAATTAAGCCTAAGCTTAATTCTACCTCATATTTAGAAAGTTTTTCAAACTCCTGGGGTAGACGGATGAAAATACTAGCTAGCTAAAACAGGTTGTTAAAGTGATTAGAATCAATTATAATGGAGTACTGTAACTGCAATGTGAGCTTCAAGCTTGCTCAACAATGGCGGTGAGAATTTGCAGAATTGAAAATAGAGAAGTAGAGAGAGAATTTGTGATTTGAGAAATATGAAAGCTTGAATTCAATATCTGTGAGTTGACTACATATATACATCATCCACTGACTATGAAGATCAAAATATCTAAACTAACTTTGACAACTAATCACAGCTAAGCACTGTGCAACTAAGCAACCTAACTAACCAGATTTTATCTAACCAACTAACTAACTGTGCTGACTCAGCACATTACAAATAGATATTTATTTATCTCAATAGTCCCTCTCAAGTTGGAAGTGGTGAAAGCACATCCAACTTGCTAAGAATGGAAGAATGCTTGATGCCAGTGAGTGCTTTAGTTAGAATATCTGCAAGCTGTTGATTAGTGCCAATGTGATGAAGAGAGATGAGATCAGTCTGCAACCGAGACCTCACAAAATGGCAATCCACCTCTATGTGCTTTGTTCTCTCGTGAAAAACTGGGTTCCTTGCAATGTGTAACGCTGATTGACTATCACAAAACACAGGAATTGGACTACGAAAGGGGATAGTCAATTCAGTGAAAAGTCTGCTCAACCACACCAACTCTCCAACAACTTTTCTCAAGGCTCTATATTCTGCTTCTGCTGAGGAAAGTGAAATTGTCTTTTGTTTCTTGGATTTCCAGCTGATAGGACTGTCACCTAAAAGAACAATGTACCCAGATACATATCTTCTAGAGTCAGGGCAAGAGACCCAAGCTGAGTCACAATAAGCTTTTACAGTGTAATCATCAGTGCTTGACATGAACACACCTAAGGTAAGATCTTTCTTCAAATATCTAAGCATATGCATAGCTGCTTGTAAGTGAGGTTGTCTAGGATCTTGCATGAACTGGCTAAGATGTTGCACGCCATAAGCTATGTCAAGTCTTGTATTGGTGAGAAAATTGAGTTTTCCCACCAATTTCTTATAGTAAGATGGATCACTTAAAGGCTACCCCTCCTTGGCTCTTAGCTTGACATTGGGATCTAAAGGTGAACTAAGGGTGTTGTACTGACTACAATCAAATTCCTTCAAAATATCCAAAAGAAATTTTCATTGTGAGATGACCACACCATTTGGTTTGTACATGTTATGGCCCGTATCTTGTACGTTTAAAAATTTCCAAAGTTGTCGTGGAAAGTTAAGGGCAAGATCACTCTCAAAATTATTTTAATGTACGAGTCGTGGTAAATATTATTCATGATTATTATTAGTATGAAAGTATTGAGAGAGGTTAAGGACAAAAAGAGAAATTCGCAAAATGACCGATGGAAATAATGTGGAAGCTTGGGGGCAAAATGGTAATTTTACAAGTTCAAGAAAAATTCATGAAAGGGCCATGTTGGCCGTGCACTATATGCCCTTATTTTTAATTAATGGGGGCAAATTGTAAATCCTAAAAGTTATGGGCCAAAGCTTGTTGAAGAAGACATGAGTCTTCTTTTAATTAAGCTTAAGGAAAAATCAAGAAAATGATAGAATTCTCTAGAGAGGGGCATGTGCCCCTCACATGATTGGAGACATATATATATATATATATATATATATATATATATATATATATATATATATATATATATATATATATATATATATGTGTGTGTGTGTGTGTGTGTGTGTGTGTGTGGTCTTCCAATTCAAGACAAAAAAAAAAAAAAAGAACAAAAAAAAAAAAAAAAAGAAGAGAAAAGAGGGTGAGGGTTCGGCCACACCATGGAAAAATTGACCATGGGAAATCTTGTTCTAAAAATTGTTGTCTTGTGGTATCTCCACTAATTCAAGGGTCCTCTACAACATGGTATAATTGTTTCGGAAGGTAAGTCATCCGTTTCGTCGTTCCCACATTCGAGGCAAGTTGAGGAGTTGAAGAAGAAAGGTGAGTTTTAATCTTGTTTTATGTGTTATGAAGGGTTTATATGTGTTGTAATATGCTAAGATGGAAGAAATTCATGATAGAAATCAAGTTGAAGTTATGGCCGTGTGTATGTCCCTTTGGTGTAAGTATGATAAACAAACTTTACTTAATGTTATTTGATTGAGGTATAAGTTGTGGAGTGTGAAAATGAATGAAGTTCATGACAATATGGATGTTGGGGTGTTGGCCGAAAATGGGTTGCTTTGTATGCTAGGTAATGACCTAATTTTATTTAGTGTTGGTTAATATGGTTATGAGCGTTTTGAACATGTCGTAATGTGCTGAAGTGAATGTAATGCATGAAGTTGTGTGTGTTAATGTGTTGGCCGAATGGTGGCTGCTTGTGTGAAAGAAATGGACTGATTTTAATTTGGTATGAATTGGTTGTCGTATTGTGAACGCCATGGTGAGAAATGAAGGTTTGATGACTCATGTCGAAGTTGTAGTGTTGTGGGCTGTTTTGAAAGATAATATGATTCCAATATGTTTTCTCATATTTATGAAGATAATGTGGTAATGTATGGAATTGTTGACGTAGTTTATGAATTGGAAAGAAAGAAAAGCATTGTTGTCGTATTCATTAAGTTGGAAGGTTTCGGGTAAGGTTGGGTGTTGGTTTGGACATTTTGAGTTACTTGTCGAAATTGTTATTATGATTGTTAGTATTGTTGTTGGTTTGGCCGGGTCAAATTCCCGGATTGTTGTTGTTGATTTGGGGCCGAGCCGTATTCTCGGGGTTGGTACATTTACAGGGGAAATGCTGCCGAACTTCCGGCAGACAAAGTGTTACTTTAAAGAATCAACTTCTAAAGGCTCTAATCAAGTTTTGGTAAACATGACCAATTTGTAGATTTTGGCGGATTTGGAACTTGAATTTGGAGTCGCATAAGAAGCATAAAAGGTAGGTAAGGTTTCTCCCTTCTTTCTATGGCATGTCTTAGATGTAATATGTTGGATAAGAACCTCGGGGACCCTTCTACCCTCCAGAATCCTCATCTAAAGTTTCCCCTTTTTCAATCAGTAGAATTGAATTAAAAAGTGTGCAAAATGTTGGAAGAATTTCCTAAACCTCTAGAACCCGCATAAGTAGGACCCGACTACCCTAAAACCCTCACAAGTAACGCCATGACATGTAACATATGTAAATTTGGTACGCCGCCTCATTTGATCCGAGGTGGGCCCACGGGTTCCCGGATTTACCTTATTGTTCCGCTTGACTTACTTTGAAGCTGAACCCAAAAGAAACCTTCGATACTTATTCCATTACCAAATGATAAGTACTATAACTACTCTAACGAGAACACTTCTATGATGACGATGATAACGACGATGTTATACAAGAGAATATGCCTATGATAAGTACGACCGGAACGATGCTACGACTAAGATTTCTAGGCTAAGGATTCAATGTGAGCATGAAAGTAATAAGCTAGTTCTTGAACCTTATTTCTACTTCCTAGCTATGACACTATTTCCTAAGGATTCCCAAGCCTATGAGTTGACGTCTATGGTGCCATGATTCCATTCTATGTTTACTTTTGATACTATTCTCCGTTGGTTGTCTCTCCTTAAAATACTTGTTCCTTCAAGGAGAGACAAGGCGACCACGATTGTTCCATAATATAATCGGTGGTCACCGACCTTATGTCACTCCGATGGCTACATGATTCTTCTTTGGGCTCTCCTGCGTGCCTATGTGACATATGTATATAAGATATGTAAATGCATATGAGACTTGTAAATGTATGTAAGATATGTATATATATTTATAAAATATGTACATGACACACATATATGTATATGATTAAAGATCCAGAGTGCTATAGACGCTGATATATGCACATGATACACGTATATGTATATGATGAAAGAGCCAGAGCGCTATAGACTCTGATATACGTACATGATATATGCATATGTATACGGGGAAGATGGAGATAAGGGCAGAGCGTTATATACGCATATCCACCTGATCAGTTGGCATTACATGACATGACATCGTCCCGGACGCGGGATGTGTATATTTATGGTTAAATGGATCGGCTGCCGACGCCTCGGCAATATGACAAGTTCTATTTATATATATATATATAAATATATATATGTATATATATATATATATATATATATATATATATATATATATATATATATATATATATATATATATATATATATATATATACGAACAAGAAAAGATTTCCAAAGGGAAGCTAAGAATACATGGTATACGCCAAAGGGCATTTATATGTACAGGTTAACTTTCCACCTCATGACATGCGCTATGTCTCTTTTATGTTATTATCCTTGTTCTACATCTTCCGTATGTTATTATTAGTGCCTTGCATACTCAGTACATTACTCGTACTGACCCCTCTTCTTCGGGGGGGCTGCGTTTCATGCCGCGCAGGTACTCCCAGATGATTAGAAGACCTTACTGAAGATGTTCCAGCGGAGATGGCGAACTCCATTTGTCCCGGAGAATTCCCAAGTCCAAGTATATGCTATGATGTTTTGTTCTATGTTAGAGACTTTGCAGACAAAGCAATGGGTATTGGGTTGTCAGTTTGTAAGCGGCTCCAGTAGCCGATATGCTATTATGTTTTATGTCACGAGTCTTACATGATGTCAGAGCTAACTTATGAAAAGAAAAAAAAAATATTGGAGAGCTTACTATGTATTTCTTTCTTTACTGATTCAAGGGTTTCTATACGTAACAAGAGTCAGCGGGTTCGCTCGGCTCCAGATATGGGGTCGGGTGCCCATCACACCCTACTAAAGTCGGGGTGTGACAGTACATAATTTCTAGCCCAAGGAAGTAGTGCAATTTCCCATAGTCCTTGATCTTAAACTTATCATCTAAGAACTGCTTGAGATGAATGATCTCATCCATGTCAGTTCCTGTCAACAACACATCATCCAGGTATATAGCAAGGAAAACTATGGAACTTCCCTTCTTTCTGCAAAATAAGGAATAGTCATACATTGAATGGGTGTAACCTCTTGAATTCAAAGCTTTAGTGAGCTTCTCATACCACTTCATACTGGCTTGTTTCAGGCCATATAGAGATTTGTTTATCTTGCAAACCATACCTAGTGTGCCAGTATCCAAACCCGGAGAGACATCCATATATCCCTCTTTATGCAAATCTCCATGGAGAAATGCATTATTTACATCTAACTCAAAAATATTCCATTGTTTCTTTACTGCTGCGCAATTAAGGTCCTAACTGTTGTCATCTTGACAACAGGTGAAAATATTTCTGTGTAATCAGCTCCTTGATGTTGTGTGTAGCCTTTTAGCACAAGTCTAGCTTTAAATCTTTCTATGAAACCATCTGCTTTGTGTTTGATTTTATATACCCACCTGCATCCTATGGGTTTCTTTCCAGGAGGTAAAGGCACCAAGGACCATATGTTATTAGTATGGAGTGCTTCAAACTGTTGTGTCATGGCTAACTGCCATGCAGGACTTATAACTGCTTTCTCATAAGAAGTTGGTTCACTACCATGACAGATAATCATAGCAAAATGCTGACTTTCAGGACTTAGAGTCTCAGAAGTAATGTGTTGGTTGAGGGAAAAGCATGCATTCAAAAAGGAAGGGGTAAAAGATTTAAGGTTAGGTAATGTATGCTTATAATCCTGCAGGTAAGTAGGAGTTTTGGGAATTCTATGTGATTGTCTAACTTCTATGCTGGAAGCATGACTACTGGTTCTTTGATTGTGTGAGGGAAATCCAGGTGGGGTTGTAACAGGTGAAGAAAGTCTAGGTGAACTTACATCAGGTGAAGGTAAAAGAGAGTTAACTTCCATGCCTATAGTGTTTGGTGACTGATGCAGTTGTGTAACATTATCACTTCTATTATCATTTGAAAGTTGGTAGGAGGACTGTAGGTTGAACATGGGATATCAGCATCAAAGAAGGGTGAAGAATTATTAGAAGAACTACTATGAGACTTAAGTTTAGGCAAAGAAAAGGGAAAGACAGTTTCACAAAAAATGACATCTCTTGAAATATGTATTTTTCTGGTGGTTAGATTCAGAACTTTATAGCCTTTTGTAGCATTGGGATAGCCAATGAAAACATGGGGAGAGGTTCTAAGTTCAAATTTATCTTTGTGAGGCTTGGGCAAAGTGAGGTAGCATAGGCATCCAAAGCTCTTCATATGAGAGTAGTTAGGTTTTTGCTTGTGTAGCAGCTTAAATGAGCATTTGTTGTTTAGCAGCGCAGAAGGTAATCTATTTATGATATATGTGGTCGTAAATATGCATTCTCCGCAGTATTTTATAGGCAATTTGGATTGAAACAGAAGTGCTCTAGCAGTTTCAAGGAGGTAGTTGTGTTTTCTCTCAATTATACCATTTTGTTGTGGTGTATAGGGGCAAGTTTTCTGATGTATTATACCTTTGGATTGAAAGAAACTTGTTGCTTCATTATTTGTGAATTCGAAGCCATTGTCAGATCTGACTGTTTTTATTGTGGTTTGGAACTGGTTTTCTATCATACATATAAAGGTTTTAAAGACAGTTAGTGCATTACTTTTGCTATTAAGCGGGTGAGTCCAAGTGGATCTGCTATAATCACCCCTATGGTAAGGAAATACTTGTAGTTGTCATATGTGCTTTCATAGTAAGGGACCCAAAGATCAATGTGAGTGAGTTCAAAAATTATTTTGGTGTTGGTGGTTCTGGTTTGGTATAGCAACCTAGTTTTTCTCGCCATGGGGCATATTCAGCAAAGAAATTAAAGGGTTGTTTGGTGTAGAAATTCACTGGTAGATGTGAGATGAGCTATGTACATTTGGGAATTTTGGGGAATGGGGATGACTCAAATGACTTAGACAGTGTACTTTGCTACTTTGACAAGAATCAGAAAAACGACAAGTAGAGTTATCATGAGAGTTGCATGCTCTAGCTGCAGGGTTGTTCTTTCTTAGATAGTCTGAGCACAAAAAATACAGTCTATTATGCACACTACCAATCTCCAGAGACCTCTTCAGTGAAGGGCCCTGCAGAAGGCAGGATGTGTCAGAAAAGGATGCAATACACTTAAGATGCATCGTCAGAGAACTGATGGACACAAGGTTGTACTTAAAAGATGGGACAAATAAAAGTCTATACAGAATGATTCTAGGACTTAATGTTACATTTCCTACTTCAGTCACCTTTACTCTATAGCCATTAAGTAGCTTAACTAGAAGGGGGTGAGGTAGTGTCATGATACTGGTCATTTGATGTTTACTAAAGGTCATATTGTGTGATGCTCTTGAGTCTAAGATTCATGTTTTAGCATTTGCTTTGAAACATCCACAAGTTAGTTTATCAAAATCTATAGAAGAGGTGTAAGCTACAATACCTGCAAGGTTAACTGTTCCATCAATGAGAATGTTGTTGTTGCTTGATTGTTCCCCTGCATCACCATTTTGGAAATGTTGGATCAAGCTGACCAGCTGGTCATATTGTCCTCTACTCAGGCTCACATTTTGATTCTTATCCTGTTTACTGTTTTCTTCTCTATTTGCAGGAACCACATCTGCATTTGCAGCTATACCTTTCCCTTTGTTAAATCTGTTGTTTTGGTTTTGGTACCTTGAATTGTTTTGGTTGTATCCTTGGTATCCCTGGCCTCTTTTATTGTAGTTGTTTTGGTTGTATTTTGACCTTTGATGGCTCTGATTTGGATAACCGTGAATTTTGAAACAATTGTCTCTATTGTGTCTTGGTCTTTTGCATACTTCATAATACATTCTAGATCTGCTATTTCCAGAATAGCTAGTACTTGCAGTGTGGTTGTTGACACCTGAAGTGTGGTGGTAGTTACCAGAGTAACTTGTGCTTGGTCCATAGTTTGTTTTGAAATTCCTTCAGTTAGAAGAGTTAGAGATGCTTGTATTAAGGGAGGATGATTCAGCAAAGGTGTGATTGGCAAATGTTTGACTACTTGGCCTAATTTCCGTTTGTTTTTCCTCCTGCACCAGAATGGCAAAAGCCTGTCCCATGGAAGACAAAGAACTCATCATGAGTATGCTTCCCCTAATCACTGTGCAAACCTCATTCAATCCTATAAGGAATTGAATCAAACGCCTATCTTGTTCAGCTTTGCATATCAACTCTTTTCCTCCACAACTACACTTGCAATTGCACTGATGTTTAACTGATAAATTGCTTATTTCTTCCCAGAGTTTCTTTATTCTAGTATAATATCCAGTGATATCCAACGTTCCTTGACTTAGGTCATTTATTTCCTTTTGTATTTGGTACAACTTTGCTCCATTCGTTTGATCATACTTATCCTCTAATTCATTCCAAAGTTCGACAGAATCAGTCACATACTCTATAACTGTCTACAATCTCCTTTGAGAGTGAATTCAAAATCCAAGATGTGACTATGTCATCACATCTCTCCCATTGACGAAGACTTGGAGATTGTGGATCTGGTTTCTTACACTCCCCAGTAATAAAACCTATCTTATTTTTTTACTGAAAGTGATCTTAAAGAACTACGTTTCCATGAACGATAGCCTATTCCATCAAATGGAGTTGGTACCAACACAACACCAGCATTATTAGAGGGATGAATGTAAAATGGACTACTTACATCGATCGTATTACTCGTATTGTTTGTATCAGCTGCACCTTCAATACTTTCCTCTGTTTGTTCAATATTTGCCATGGTAATTGAACGCAATTAATGTATCTCTTTCGATGAATCTGAAAGGTCGAATGAAAACACGAATTGATGTTCGCAAATTGAGTATGAAACTAAGAAGAAAAAATTAGGGGAAAATGCGATTTTATTAACCCTAATCGCAATTGCAAACTAAATTGAATCAAAGAGCTAAATCCTTGCTCTAATACCATGTTAAAGTGATTAGAATCAATTATAATGGAGTACTATAACTGCCATGTGAGCTTCCAGATGGCTAACAATGGCGGTGAGAATTTGCAGAATTGAAAATGGAGAAGTAGAGAGAGAATTTGTGATTTGAGAAAATGAAAGCTTGAATTCAATTTCTGTGAGTTGACTACATATATACATCATCCACCGACTATGAAGATCGAAATATCTAAACTAACTTTGACAACTAATCACAACTAAGCAACCTAACTAACTAACTAACTAGATTTTATCTAACCAGCTAACTAACTGTGCTGACTCAGCACATTACAAATAGATATTTATTTATCTCAATACAGGTGCTCTTAGTATTAGAGGTCATTGATTTTAATTAAAACCTATGAAAACAATTCTCTTGTCCTATTGAAACTTTTGTTTAAGCCTTTAAAATTACACTCCCTCCATTCGAATTTACTTGGCAGTGTTTCCTTTTTATTATGTTTCAAAAGAATGATAGTTTGTACATTTGAAAACAAGTTAATAATACACTTTTCATTTTATTCTTAATGACAAATTTATATAGCACATAAATATTATAACATGCTTAAAATCACAAATTCTAAAAGAATTTTTCTTTCTTGAAGTCTGCTCACAATAAAAAAAAATGTCACGTAAATTAAAAGGAAAGGAGTAATATCTTATTGGACCTCTATATAAAAGAAAAACATTATTGTAACAAAGTTCACCTCCAGAGGCATCCTAATAAACAGAGAACCACACCTGGGCTCTCTAGCTAAGTTTATGTGACTAGCCTGAAACTGTCCCAAGTGCATGTACGCTCAAAATCTTCTTTTGAAAAATCCTTTTTCACATGGAATTAAACTTCAAAGCAGAATTTCTATTGTAGTATTAAGAAATTTGGTTTCTCCACAATTTCAAGATGCACGGTAGTAGTAATATAATCCAAATATAAACTACGCATTGTTAGAAAAATATTATTTTCTATTTAATATCTCAAAAATAAAAGGACTACTTCTATAACGTTTTTTATTGGCTTTAATACAAAAGATTTGATTATGATTTATTAGCCTTAGTGGCAGATTCTCATAATGAAAAATTGTCTGTTGCAAAACCGTTGTGGCAATTTAACATTGCCATTTACTAGCCTTTATTGGACATTATTTCTAATTAAAATTGCTAACGTTATCTTGACAACTGAATCAGGCTATTCAGATAGCCTTTATGGGTTTCATTACAGAGATCTTCAACTTCACTCTTTAGCCTATATATGATCTTGTTTATTCATTTTGTAGGGGGTAACAAAGATACAAAATAAGAGACTTTCTTCTTTTCTTTTGGAAATTAGTATTATCAGCCTCTAAAGGGATTATCAGCCTCTAAAGGGAAATTAGTATTATCAACCTCTAAAGGGATTGAAGTACCTGGTAATAAAACCAATTGCTTTTGGAAATTAGTACCACCATCTGTCTCCTTTAATTGCTTTTGCAAATTATTATCACCATCTGTCCCATTATTGTTACTAGGACAAGCACTAACTGCAAATTTTGAATTTTTCTCCACACCACCTATAACTGCACTTGGAGAATTCTTATCTGCAAGTTGTAAGCTTTCCTCCACAGCAGGCACAACTATAGCATTTTCTTTCCTTGCACCAGATGAAACAACTGCTGCATTAGGCCTAGGGCTAGTTTCTGCAGCATTAGACAATTGTTTCCCATCATCAAGATTCAGAGATTTCTGAGCAGTAGTATGCAACTGCTGGCCATTCTCTTGCACCTGATGATCTTTCTCCACAATTGCATTCTTATTATTCCCCTCGTGATCATGACGAATAACCACTGCCTCCTCATCGATACCACACTCACGACCATCACCTCCTTCACCCAATGCAGCAAATTTATTTTGCTGTTTACTAAGTTTAGGAATTACTATACCAGTAGGCTTGGCAGAAGTAGATTCAGCATATTTCCCAGCATTACCTTTCTTATTTTTCTTTCCTCCTTGTGTTTGCCATTTATGATTATCATTAACCTTGCCAACGACTTTCCCACTGGATAAAATTGTGTGAACACCATCATTAGGATTTATATTGCTTCTATTGTTTCCTTCTTCATTATTAGGGTTTGCCTCCTTATTTCTTTGAACTCCTTCACCTTCACCATTGTTTTCCTTATCCAGCTTCAACTCTGGATGTAAATTCCAACACCCATTCACATCATGTCCTTGAAGACAACACTCCTTACAATATTTGGGCATGAAATCATATTGGATTTTCACCCAACGAGATTTAACCTCTCCCTTAATATCAACAACATTAATTTGCACTCTTGTAGGATGTTTCTCCAATAAATCAACCTCCACCTTGACACGAGCACAACTAGGTCTCGCTTTATTTTTAGTATCTAGGTCAATTGTCAATGGCTTCCCCACTGCCGAAGCCAAAGAGAACAACACTTCCTCCACAAAAAAATGAGGTGCAAGCGTAGGGAAAGAAATCCAAGCTATAGCAATACTTGTTTCTTCCTCCGGACTGAACCAAGGATCCCACTTCAACGTTCTCATGGGATAAGAAAAATTTCTATCCTTAATCCAAAAAGAAGACTTGGACATGAGTGTAACATAATCTTCAAATAAGCTACACCTAATAAGAACATGTCGATTACA